>NC_048319.1:0-145715 GCF_013100865.1 Trachemys scripta elegans | reverse complement strand
GGTGAGAATATGTGGTGCTAGAGTCCTCTGCCAAAAAGGAAAGGGAGGAAATAGTCCCAGCAGCAGGTAGAAACACAATTTAGACATTTTCAGGAACTGCCCCACTTACTCAGCAGGACTGTTTGTCCCAAGTGCTGTTGTGCAGCAGCAGATTTCCCCATTTGACCAATTGTGCTGCAAATACAGAGGCTTGGGACAAGCACAGACACATCATCTCTCCCATGGAACAGTTTCTTTGCATCATTCTCCCTTCTGCCCTAACTCTTGGCTCAAGCTGGAAGTACAGCTGAGAATTTCTCTCTGAACAGATACTATTCTTGCTGCGTTAGTTTCTTGGTGAGAGAAATAAAACTGGCATTGTCCCTCTTTGTGAATTGCTTGTTCACTTCTGGTTTTTGGGTTCGGCTCCACTCTCACTGACTGTCTTCTGGCTGGTTTGCTGTGGATGCCCCAGGACACCAGCAGGAAGCTCCAGATGTGTTTCAAAGAACTTTGCTTGTATCAAGGGGAGATAACTTAATCTAGTGGTCACTGAAAGAAAAAGAAATGCTTAGGACGGATTGTTCAGAGATTCTAAGACCAGAAAGGCCCACTCTGATCATCTAGTCCAACATCCTGTCTAACACAGGAATATAGGACATAAGACTGGAAGGGAGTTCCTTGGTCATCGAGTCCAGTACTCTGCTATCACAGGCAACTTCATAATATAATCTTGTTCACAAATTTATCAAACTCCATTTTAAATCTAGTAAGGTTGTTTTCCCCCAGAATTCCTACTAGAATGCTGTTCTAGAACTTCATTGTTCTGGTGGTTGGAAGCCTTCTAATTTCCAGGTTAAATTTATTCATGGCCAGTTGATACCCATTTGTTCTTATGCCAACATTGTCCTTTAGTTTAAATAGCTGTTCTCCTTCCCTGATGTATTTATAGAGAACAATCATAGCCCCGCTGAGCCTTGTTTTACTAAGCTAAAAGAGTCAAGCTCTTTTAGTGTCCTCTTGTAAGATGGGCTCTCCATTCCTCTGATCATCCTAGTAGCCTTTATCTGCATCTACTCCAGTTTGATTTCATTTTTCTTGGATGTGGGGTGACCAGAATTGTACAAAGTTTCCAGAGGAGGTCTTACTACTACCCTGTATGATGACATGAATACTTCCCTATCTTTACATTAAATACTTTGCCTGATACATACTAGGCTTGCATTTGCCTTTTTTATGGCTTCATCATAGTGATGGCTCATAGTTATCCTATGATAGACTAAAACACACAGATCTTAGTCCCTAAGAGCATGACCTTGCAGATTGTACTATTAAATTTCATCCCATTTCTATTGCTTACATCATCCTAATTCTTCCTGTATAATATTTTGATCCTCCTCTGTATTTACAATGCCTCCCAATTTGTCACCATCACATTTCATTAGCACACTCCAACTTTTTATGCCACTGTCATTAATTAAAATATTTAACAAGATCTATTACAAAAGCAGATTCTTGAGAAACTAACTAATAATTTCCCTCTAGCCTGATAGTTCTTTGGCACAACCCATCATTGCTCCACTTTAGCCAATGCCTTACCCACTTTACAATACCTGTGCTAATCCCTATCTTCTCTAGCTTAATTAATATTTTCCCATGTGGTACCATGACCCATCTAGCCCAGTATCCTGTTCTACAATAGTGGCTAGTGCCAGATGCTTCAGAGGGAATGAACAGACAGGACAATTTCAATTGCTTTATCCCCTGTTGTCCAGTCACAGCTTCTGGCAGTTGAAGGTTTAGGGCCATCCAAAGCATGGGGTTGATTGCCGCTGCAGCAAATGTTTTCAGGGCCCTATCCATTATAACGCCAAGAACTTTTTCTCGGGTGGTAATAGCTATTGTGTACACACACACACACACACACACACACACACACACACACACACACTCTCTCTCTCTCTCTCTCCCCATAATTTCATATATGTAGGTGGAACTATGTTTTTCCATTGTGTATTACTTTGCACTTATCAGCATTGAATTTCATCTGCCATTTTGTTGCCCAATCAGCCAGTTTTGCGAGAGCCTTTTGTAACTCTCACAGTCAGCTTTGAACTTGCTATCTTGACTAATTTTGTACCATCTGCTAATTTTGCCACCTCACTGTTAACCCCCTTTTCAGATCATTTCTGACTATGTTGAACAACATTGGTCCTGATACAGAGCCTCGGGGGACCCTGCTATTTACCTCACTCTACGGTGAAAAACTGAGCATTTATTCCTGTCCTTTCTTTCCTATCTTTTAATCAATTATTGAGCCATGAGAGGACCTCCTCTCTTAGACCATGACTGCTTAGTTTTCTTAAAGTGCCTTTCATGTGGGACTTTTTCAAAGGCTTTCTGAAATTCTGAGTACAGTATAGTGACTGGATCACTCTTGTCCACATACTTGTTGACCCTCCTCAAAGAATTCTAATAGATTGGTGTGGCATGATTTCCCTTTGATAAACCTGTTTGACTCTTCTCCAAGATATTGTGTTCACCTATGTGTCCGATAAATTTGTCCTGTACTATAGTTTCAACCAAATTGCCTGGTAATAAAGTTAGGCTAACCTGCCAGTAATTGCCAGGATCACTTCTGCATCCTGTTTAAAAAAATCAGCATTATATTAGCTACCTTCCAATCATCTGGTCCAGAGGCTGATTTAAGCAATAGGTTACATACCACAGTTGGTAGCTCTGCAATTTCACATTTGAGTTCCTTCAGAACTCTTGGGTGAATACCATCTGGTCCTGGTAACTTATTACTGTTTAATGTATCAATGTGTTCCAAAACCTTCTCTATTGCCACCTCAAGCTGGGACAGTTCCTGAGATTTGCTACCTATAAAGAATAGCTCAGGTTTGGAATCACCCTCACATCCTCTTTAGTGAAGACTGGTGCAAAGAATTAATTTAGCTGCTCCGCAACAGCCGTGTTTTCCTTGGGTGCTCCTTTAGCAGCTCAGTTGTCCAGTGGCCTTACTGACTGTTTGGCAGGCTTCTTGAGTCTGCTGTTAGTTTGTGTGTCCTTATCTAGTTGCTCTTCAAATTCTTTCTTGGCCTGCCTTACTATACTTTCACACATGACTTGCCAGAGTTTATGCTCCTTTCTATTGTCCTCACTTGGATTTGACTTCCAATTTTTAAAATGAGGCCTTTTGCCTCACACTGGCTCTTTTACGCTGCTGTTTAGTATGGTGGCATTTTTTTTTAAGTCTTCTTACTGTTTTTTTTTAATTTGGGGGTATACATTTAATTTGAGCTTCTATTATGGTGTTTTTAAGTAGTTGCCAGGCAGTTTGCAGGCATTTCACCCTTGTGACTATTCCTTTTAATTTCTGTTTAACTACTTTCTTAATTTTTATGTTGTTCTCTTTTTCTCTTCATGGTCTCTTTTTATTTATACGGCTAAAGAACCTCTATTTGTTTTAATTTCCTTCGCAATGGCTAATTCTGGTTGACTTTTGGCAATTCTCCCTTGAGCCCTACACATTTTTACCTCCAAGATATAGCTTTCTTTGCTCATCAGTGCCTTCTTTCATTCCCCGTAGGCTCCCTGCTTATGCCTAATATCTGTTTTGAAGTGGTTATTCATCCAGTTAGATCTGGAGCCCTTCCCTACAAGCCTTTTCCTCCTTGTTTGGGATGCAAGCATTTAAATGCCTCAGCTCTTCAGTCCAGTTGACTTCACTAACTAGTTTCTTTAGTTTCTCAAAGTCTGCCCTTTTGAAATCTAAATTTGTTGCTCTCCTGCCATGCCATAGAATTCTCGCCCCCAGAGCCGACCAGTATTCCTTCATCTACCTCATAACTTCAGGTTGAGCTAGCGCATATATTTTAGGATGTCAGGAGAATCAAAATGTTAATGTTTTTCCTAGAATCTTAATTCAGCTTACACCAGTAGTTCTCAAACTTTTGCACTGGTGACCCCTTTCACACAGCAAGCCTCTGAGTGCAACACCCCCTTATAAATTAAAAATATATAAATATGCGTTTAACACCATTATAAATGCTGGAGGAAAAGCGGGGTTTGGGGTGGCAGCTGACAGCTCGTGACCCCCCATGTAATAACCTCATGGCCCCCTGAGAGGTCACGACCTCCTGAGAAGTCCTGACCCCCAGTTTGAGAACCCCTGGCTTATACTGAACAGCATCTAAGGTAGAGAGAGAGAGATTTACTTACACAGGCATGTTTAAGAAAAACAGGGTTTTGCTTCCTGAAAATACTCCATCTGTGAAATTTGGCCACCGTAACTCACTGCAAATAACTAGAGCCCTGCAAATCTGCAGATATCCATTTTATATCTGCATACCATATTTGTGGATCACAGATGGATGCAAATCCAAATTTTATATCTAGAGCCCTGCAAATCTGTGAATCGCTGCTTTATATCCATGGACCATATTTGCCGATCTCAGCGTGGATGCAGATAACCACAAATCTCAGATGTCTCTGACTTTTAGATGCTTGATACAATGCACTAAGACAATTTGTTTGGATTTAATTTAGCTTGTAACATTTAAGGTGGAATCAGTCACCTTACACAGCTCACAGGATCTAGCAGTAGGACCCTGGATGTGCCCCCACCAAATCAGTACCACAACTTTTTATGGCAGTGCTGGCTAGGCAGACACCTTGCCCTTCCATTAGCATGGCATCTTGCACCTGCATTATGCTGGGTTAATATGGCATAATCTATGGGTAAAGCAAACCTGCAAAATTATGTGAATATCACCTCCCATGGTGTTTTTGCAGGGGGAGGACATGCTTAAAATCAAAACAAGACCCTCACCTGCCTGGTGGTAATCCTGCTATCCAGCTCTGCCGAACACAGCATCAGCAGTTCAAAACATATATTGTACATTTATGAAATAAAGTGACAGCCATTTATGAATAAACTGTAATAAAGATTATGGAAATTAAAAAAATCTAATGTTGATTGGTCTCCTGGGACGCAGTCCTGAGAAGCCATTCACACCAACACAATCCTTACTTACATGAAAATTCAGGATCAGCTGCTACGATGTTAGATATGGTATAAAAATAGGCAAATAGCGGCCACAGGCCTAATCACCTGACTAAGGGTTTGTAGGACTATCTATCATTTTATAGGAAAGTTTAAAAATAGCTTTCCAGCTATTACAATTTTTTCTATTATGCTCTTCAGGATCTATTTTTTACCCAGGCATGACTTTAACACTCCAGTGCTCTCAGCTAGTTACTTCAGAGGAGAAAGCATTTCACACTGAAAGAGAATCCATAGTCAGCATTTTGGGCCTGATCTTGCCTTCCATGTGACTTGACTTCATTATGCGATTAGAGTGCAAAATTGAAGATGTGTCACGTGCTGTATGAATGGACAAAACTGACTGATTAGTTAGGGTTTAGCCATTTAAGTGCTAGTATGAATTATTTTTCTTATTTACTAGCTTAAGTTGCTATTGATCCAATCAGCAAAGGAAGCCGTGGAAAATACACTTTAGTAAATGGGAAAAGTGAGGCTTGTAATATCAAGCAACAGTTTGGCTCTGTGCAGAACATTAACTTTAATTTTGTTCACTCTTCATCTCAACTCTTTGCTGCCCCAGTTAAACACCATTTGCTTTGCTTTAAAGTGAGTTGTATTTGCACTGAACTTTTTAATTCACTAATTGCATGGCACAGAGACTGCTCCTTTGAATGTACAGATCACAGTAGTAACTCTCTTATTAGTTCAGTATCTGAGGCTATCACACATATAAAGTTCTATAATCTAGAAGGTTACTGAAGTTTTTGTATATGGAGCTTAATCCTGTACCTTTGATGTCAATAGGCATTTTGATAAGGAATAAATAAGGACTTCTATATTTGAATTAATGATTGCAGTTAGTTATTTGCTAAATGTCTCTTTAAAAGCTTCCTCTCAGTGTTAAGTATATCTAATCATACATGCATATCCACAAAAATGTCGTAAATATGTATGACTTGTGATGAAATATCAGCCTAAACAATGCATGAGAAAATAATCCATGCTACAACTACAGCAGCTAATAAAATAGCAAAGCACCACTGAATTTCCCACATTAACCTGTTCCCAATGTTCAAAAGACACTATGTGCTGTGTGCTTTATATATCAGCTCCCAAAATATCTGACTCCTGATAGGATGAGAAAAATACTGTCATGTTCTTGCACCAAGCCAATTACAAAGCTGTAGTTCCTGTGCTGTTAAAGATGTTTCCTGTTGATAGCGCAAAGGGACAACATAGCATTTAGTTGCTAATGTTATCTGGGACCTTTGTGACCTCTCAGAAACCTTAACAATTGTAAAGTTCACAACATTTAGAAGCACTTCTGTCTTGGTGCTTTTGCTTTAATAACTAAACACTTAGAAAATAAACACTCGTTCTGCAGATAGTCACTTGCTATTGGTCAGAAATGAATCAGAAAGGGCCAGAATGTACAGGAACTCTGCTCAAATAATGAAAGGACCATCAAAGCAGCTTTCAAATCAGGCATAAACTTCACTGGCAAATCCCAGTACTACTTAAATTGAATAATGAAGAGAGATGAGGCACTGTGTAAAATAAAATGAATGCTCCATTGTGCTTGTATTTTGAGAAAAGTTAAGCAGAAGCAGCTGATTTATCTTTACACCATTAATTATTTTCTATACCTGTCATATCCCCTCTGATCATCTCTCTAAAGAGTATAGTCCTAATCTTTCCAACTCTCCTGTTATGAATTTCCAATTTTGTTGTGTCACTTTGGCCAGCCTCCATTTCTGCTGGATCTTTGTGGCGATGGAAGATCAGTCCTGAACACAAAACTCCAATATTTTAGGCAATTGCTGCTGACACAGTACCTGATTTTCTCTAGTGTGGCTTGATTATTTTTTATTATAGTTCAGTTGGAAGGTATGGGAACATCTGGGAGAGCTTGAGGTGGTTTAAGAGAGTCGAGGGTAGAATGACAATGAAGCCAATACCTAAAGGACTGAGAGGAGAATCGGGGCTTTTACATTTTGCTTTATGAAAAACATTTCTAAATATTAAAGTTAAATATTTCCTTTTGGAGTTTGCTCTATGATGACAGTGGGTCCCCTAAGCCCCTCTCAAACCCCATCCTTAGTTTCTCCCTTTGCTCCCCCATCCTGTGTTCGGATGACTACAAAGTGTTACCAGGGGTTCTTTCAACCCAAAACTCTTGTTAACTTTTACTCTATGCAAGGTGGTGTCAGGAAATCAATCAGGGGAGACATGGCAGGCTGGCCGGCCGACCAATAGATGGCTGGCACAAACAGGACAACACAAGAGTGCTTTAACTTAAAGCCAGGCGGTGAAAGTAACTTAAAGGACTTACAGGTACGCTGGAGTCCTGAGCAGGGGGCGGGGCCTCAACCGGAAGAGGCATGGCTTTAACCCAGAAAATGCGAGGCCTTTAAATCACGGATGGAGCCCTAGGGGCTCCCGGCTGCCACCGCTACCCTGGGCTCAGGTGGAGATTTAAAGGGCCCGGGGCTCCCTGCAGTGGCCGGAGCCTCAGGCCCTTTAAATTGCTGCCCAAGCCCTGCTGCCGGAGCCCCCGGGTAATGGGGGCAGCCCAGGGCTCTGGCAGTGATTTCAAGGGCCAAGGGCTCCTGGCTGCAGCGGTGCCTCGGGCCCTTTAAATCGCTGCCCGAGCCCCACTGCGGGAGCCCTGGGGTAGCGGCAGCGGGGCTCCAGCGGTGATTTAAAGGGCCAGGGGCTCCCGGGCACCACAGCGGCACCCCAGACCCCTTAAATCTCCACTACAGCCTCAGGGTAGTGGCAGCAGCTGGGAGCCCCTGGGGCTCTGTCGGCGATTTAAAGGGCCCGGGGCTCCGCTGCGGTAGTGGTGTCTGGGAGCCCCGGGCCCTTTAAATAGCCGCTGGAGCCCTGGGCCACTGCCGTTACCCTGGGGGCTCCGGCAGCAGGGCTCCGGCAGCGATGTAAAGGGCCCAGGGCTCCCCGCAGCGGCCGGAGCCCCAGGCCCTTTAAATCACCACCTGAGCCACCTCTGCCACCCAGGGGCTCTGGTGGCAATTTAAAGGGCCCGGGAAAGCTCTTGCCGGTACGCCGGACCAGACTGGCTTATTTTTACCTCTGCTTAAAGTTAAACTTTACTTAGTCTCAAGCACTTACACACGTCCACAACAGGTTAGTAAAACATCCCCAACCCTCGATAATTACCGAAGCTGAATATGGCTCTCGAGTGGCACAACCACAGCCCATCTGCTGGTGGGGAACACAAGATGCATCCAGAGGGAGAGTCCAGTCCTGAAGAGTCCACCTACCTCAAACTTTTCCCTCTTATTTATACATTAGTAATAGAATGACATGTTCCTTAAAGAAAACTTGTTAAGCAAGCAGTTGGTTTCAGGCACTTTACTGGTTTGCCAAAATCTCCCCGTACAAAAGGAGTGGATAAAGACCAGGTCATTGTTGATCCTTAGTCACTTGTGGGGGCTGATGGGAACAGAAAGAGCTCCTTGGGATTGTTCCTTTTTGACAACCCTTTTTCATTATAAATTAGATGAGGAAGGCATGGGGGCTGGGGGTAGTGTAGGCATACCCTATATTACAAATGGAAAACTTCAGGGACACCAACTAAAGATACAGATCTTGCAACCAGTTCCATGTGGGCACACCCTCACACTCAGGCAGAGCCCCAGTGACTGCATTAGATTAATTAACGTGTGGAAGTATGTAACTACTTACATCTAACGTGTGTGCAGTCCCCTAGTGGGCAATGTAGTTATGTATCATTTTACATTGACAAATTTATTCCTTTGCTCTTGCTGCCCTCTAGTACTTGTCTTGATGTACTACCACTGCCTGATACAAGAAAAGCAGGACTGTCAATGGTAAGGGGAATCAGTGAACGGTAAAGGTATAGAAAGTATAGTCATGCCAGAGTGGAGAGTAAGATACAAAATTTAGAAATCATGTTCAAAGACTGTTAATAGGTAAGAAATTTACTTTTGTTGAAGATTCTATTTAATGAACTCTACAAGACAATATTGAAACAGCCACAAGCTTCCAAATCAGAAAACATACATACATTTAAAGGAAGAATGTGTCACTGATCCTCTTCCATTAACTTTAAACAGCCCAAACACAAGTCTGAGAAGCTGGGAACCTTAAGCAGAAAGGTTACAGAATTGTTGAGGGAGATAGCAAACCTTTTCCCTCAGAACATTTAGGAGACTTAAGCAGGCAGTAGGGTAATTTGAAGTTAATATACCAGTGCAATTTTGAGGTGTCTGGTAGATATGTTGTCCTATTACTGTACATACACTACCTCCTGCACCAACTCTGATAGGACACATTAACTGCCTCAGAGCTACCCTGGTTTTCCAGTAAAGGGGAAGGAGCTTCCTCCCCCCCCCCGCCCTCCCCGCCATCAAACTGCTTCTTTCTGAAAATGGGACGTTTTATCTTAAAGCATTTGAGACTGTTGTGCCTGGAATAGTTTTATATTGACTAGTGAGTTAAGCACAGAATTCTACTTGTCATAATTCTAGAGTCTTACGAAGTTTCCATACTTTTTATAGAAATGTTTGAAAACCCAAACTAAGGTACAAGAAAAAGTGCATGTGTAGGTCTAGCCCTGAACACTGCCAGCTTGATAGCAACATGAGGCCTCTCTGTCAAATAGGCTGTTTAGCACTGTTTACTACTGACTTGAAGACAACCTTACAGTTCTTTCATAACTCACCCCAGACTTCAGGATTTTGGACTCTAAACTAAGACTCTAGAAACCAGGGTGAAGAATAAGATCAGCCATAGTATGTAATAATTTCTGTAAAATGGAAGTCTCAGGATTACTCAGACAGATGAAAAAGCCAAATAGATTCACAACATGGATTATGAGATGTGGCTCCAGCAGTTTAAAAAAAGTGCAGAACTACCTTTTAAAAATAATTTTAGTAAGTATTTCAAATCTTAAATCCTGATCTGTGGAATAGAAGGAGATATCTACTGTAATACCATGCCATATTTGCATCCATGTTAAATGTTAAAGCTTGTAAACTGGCAAGAAGCAGGGCACATTAAAGAAAGGCCTATGATTATTCTATCTGGTGTAAAGCAATGACCTACTAAGTGCCCCAGGCTAGAGCTGAATTGTACACCAGAAAATAAGTAGAGTTAAATCATTGAATAAAACTAACTGCACACTGGTGTGAGTGGTGAACAATCAGGAAGCCAGAATCTAACACATTACTCTCCTATAAATTCTACAGAACTCTCCAACTCTAAACAGCCATCAAGCTGACCAGAAAGTCATCTGGCTTTAATCACCTCAACTACACACAGATCTACTCTTTTAAGCCCCAAAATGGCATTCACCATAGGTGGTCCAGCCCACCATGCTTGCTAGAGCAACATTTATGATTTTTTAAAATTAAATAATTCAGGCCAATTAGAACAGATGATATGCGGACATGTGAGCATCTCATGTATGGTTCTGTACATGTGCCATTCACAGGTAGAACTGGCCACATGCAAGCTACCAGTAATTCTATCCCACTCAAGGACAGTGGATTAATGGACAGACACCAGATAAAACAAACTGTAGCCACAGGCTGTAGGACTACTTTATTATGCCATTAGTAGGACCCTGCAGCCAAAGAATAAGCATCTTGAAAAGCAGAAAGACTCAGTTGCTAATCAAATAGGGTAGTAGCCAGATCACAGTAGCCATTACAAACATTGGAAATGAATGTTTCACCATGCTCACTGTCCATGAAGTGGAGGCATCTGTGATGGGGTGGACTCCCCACACTAGCCTTGCAAGAGCTGAATTAGGGCAGGTGGGCCCAATCAGCTAATTAGGCTCCATTCAGGGGAAATTTAGGTTGGAGGCAGCTAATTAAGGACAGGCTCACCTGTGCAGGAACAGGCAGGGCCTGTATAAAGCCAGGTAGCTGGCGGCAGAGGTGGGCTGCTACTGGAAAAGGCTACAGTCACTTCCTCAGTGTAGGGAGTTGGAGGCAGGCAAATGCAAAGGGGGGAAGCTGGATATGCAGGAAGAAGCCCAGGGAAACAACAGCAAGAGGTAGACACCTGCCTATGGATTATGGTTGCGTGTTATAGGATCTCTGGAATGGAACCCGGTGTAGAGGGTGGGGCTGGGTTCGTTTACCAGCCATGGGGGAGTGGTAAGGGCATTGGAGATGCTAGCCAGCCACCAGGTCTGGAAAGACTGTGAAATCCCTGGAAAGGGAGGACTTTAGTGACCTGGATGGAGGGCCAAGCCACAGAGAAAGCTGCAGATGCAGGAGTGAGTAGTGCAGCAGTGTGAAACAAGATGAGAGCATATAACACTTGTTGATAGGAATACTGTAGGTGGGTGGGAGGTGAGACGTCTCAGACGTGGGCTGGAGGAAAGAAAATATGGATGGCGAAAGTCTTCCCCTCTCCTCCTCCTCTCCCCCCCAATGCAGACAAACTGACAGAAATAAGGAGAGTTCCTTCAGGAAACATCCATCAACAAGAGGAAAAGACTTTAAACACCAAAGATTTAGTTGTGTGAGGTGCCAAGAGAACTAAATCCATGCTAGCTGTGAAGGTATTATTGTGATGAAGTGGGAGATTTTGTTTTCTTGTTTTCAGTGGGGTTTCAATGGTTTGCATGTGGAGGGGGTGGGACTCAGTTTCCCTGGGTGTTACTGGTTTAATGAGGAGAGGGAGTTTGTTGTTACAGAGGACTGGAGAGGGAACTTGGGACCCCAGCCAATGGCCTGGAGAATGGATACTCCAGCAACCGGACCCGGAGACCCAGCTCAGGAATTGTATCCAGTTCTGGCCAGTGGGAGGACAATGGGCTGCAGAGTGAGGTGCCAGTGACCTAACCAGCCGGTTCCAGCCACAGGACAGAAGCAAGGAGAGGAGGCCCCAGTTTACAACCCTGTTTCCCTGGAGAGAAGACAATGGACTAGGGTGACCAGACGTCCTGATTTTATCGGGACAGTCCCGATTTTAGGGGACTTGTCCTGCGTCCTGACCTTACATCGGTCGGGACGCACTTTGTCCCGATATCGGGGGGACCGCGGCAAGCCAGCACTGCTTATCTCTTCTTCCGAGCCCTGGTGCAGTGCAGCTAAGTTCCTACCAGCCGGCAGGCGCCTGCAGAGTGCTGCAGCCCCACTCCCCAGGCACGCACAGAGGCAGGGGCAGGGCTTGTAGGCACCAGCAGCGAGCCCCCCCGCCCCTGCCCCCTTCAACCCGACCCGTGTGCGAGCTACGCGGACAGGAGCAAGAGGGACGCTCCCTCCTCCCCCCCGCTGCCAGCCCTGCGAACATGGCTGCAGCATGGCCGCACTTCTCCCTCCTGCTCCTCGCCCTAGTTGCCCTGCTCCTGCCCGCACAGTGGCCCCTCTGCTTGGCCGCCAAGCACCCGGACCGGTGTTTCGCCGAGTGCAAGCGCTGCACCGACCCAGAGTGCAGCAGTAAGTGGGTGAGGGGCGCTGGGGTCCCCGGACGGGACCTGCCTACTGGATCCTGAGGCTAGCACTGCGGGGCGGGGTGGGGGGACTGTGCCAGGCAGGCTCTGGGAGGGAGGATGGGGGGGTGGTCCGATGCCACTCTGGGTAGCCTGTGCGGGATGGGATGATGATGCTGCAGGGAGGGGAGACCCATGGGGAGGCTGGAGTGGAGGCAGTGCTCTGAGGGCCGGCCCTCGGACAGGGCCATGGGGCCGCACTTGTGGGAACCGCGATCCGGCCGTGAACCAGACGCTTCTCCATCCCTTTAAAGGGCCAGTAGCCCAGCGTCCCGTCGGGTGGGTGGCCTGAGCGCACCCTCTGGCCCTGGGGGGGGTCCAGGTGCGCACAGGGGAGGGGCTTGTTGTTTTTTTGCTCCCCCTGCATCCTGATTTTTCACTTCTGTCATCTGGTCACCCTACAATGGACAGAGGTGGGGCTTGGTGCTGGGGATCTCAGATGCCCAGCTGGGAAGCAGGGGGGCTCTGGGCTGGAGAGGGGGAGCAGGCAGAGCCCACCTGGATGCAGAGAGACTGGGATGTGCTGGGCTGAGGGAGGCTAGGCCTGAGGCCCTGAGAGTTTCCTGTGCTGTGTTCAAGTCTCACTAAATCCTATTTTATGCTGGCTGAGAGTCACTCTGGTCTAGAGAACAGGGTTGCATCAACCCCTTTGGGGGTGGAGGCCCCAGGGGTCCATAGCAAGTGGACTCCCTGAGAGAGCCCACAGCAGAGAGATGTGCTAAGGCTCAGAGAGGTGTGGCTCCAGGAGGTGGAGGGGCCTGACCCTGAGAGTGGACCCCCGAGAAGGGCTGCCTCACTGAAAGAGGCACCCCCCACGGGGCCAAGAGTGGGCACGATCTGTGAGTCTGTGACAGTTACATGCTTCTGCCTGAGGAAGGGGCACATGCTCTTACTGACAGTTGGGCATTCAGCAAGAAGGGAAGACTACTAGGAGATGAAAGCAATCCACAGATAGGTATTCTAGACCATAACCAAATGGAGAAGTTTCTGTTGAGGCAGCTACAAGGATACCCTGTCCCTGGCTACCAGCCATTGGGAGACTGAGGGTACCAGAAGAAGGATGTTGAAATACTTGTATAGCTTGATCCCTTTCTCAATCGAAATAGGCAAGTAACGATGCTAGGATTTAGTAAATGCCCTCATGCTGAAGAAAGACCAAATGGTCAGCTATTAAATTGGAAATGTCTATCCTCTAATGAGAAATGCAGAGAGCACTAAAAACAGGAGAAATATGAACATGCAAATATGTGTCCTAATGTTTACTGAGCAGAGAGTCACCCAAGAGGGACAGGAAATCTGGCCTGATTATTTCCACCTGGAACCTCCACTGTGTATATGCATGTTTGGAATTCTCACACATGAAGAGTAATCAATGGTAGGATGCACCTATATGTTCCTTTAAAAGGACAAATTGCTCTCTTTCAAAGCAAGTTCTAGAGTCCCACCACCTTTCAGTACCTCAGCTTCCTGTTCTTTTAAATGGGAACAAGACTTCCATACTTCATAGCTGAGCTGAAAAGGCCAGGTCATTATTAATAAAGTTCTGAGAGCTACAAATCATTATGAAAGGACACTATTGTATGGACCTCAAGCAAACAGGCACCCCTGCGAGCAGCTACGTGTCTAATACAGTTGCTCACTCACTATTTTCAGAAGTTCTATAATTTTTAGGTTACTTCTGACATGAAGCTCCTGTCAAGTCAGGATTTCCTGTGACAGTAGAACCTCTTATGAACACCTTGGGAATGGAGGTTATTTGTAACTCCGTAATGTTTTGGTCAGAACATGATGATTTTTTCCCAAAGTTTACAACTGAAGATTGACTTAATATAGCTTTGAAATTTTACTATGCAGATGAAAAATGCTGCTTTTAATGATCTTAAATGAAACTAGCACAGAGTCTCTTTACCTTGTAAAAAAAATTTAAACTTTCCCTAGCAGTTTACTTTTAACACAGTACTGTACTATATTTGTGGGTTTTTTTTGGGGGGGGGGGAGGTCTCTGCTGCTGCCTGTGTACTTCCAGTTCCAAATGAGGCCTGCAATTGGCCAGTCAGTCTGAGGTTGTACTGTATTTCAGTTCTGGCTTCAGCCACTAGATGCTGCTGTTGGGAATCTGAGCTGCTGGCCTTGGGGGAAGGAACAGCTGCTGGGGACACAGAGCCAGCTTAGGACAGAAGGTGAGGCAATTCTTACCTGCTCTTCTCTCCCTCTGCTTTGTGCTGTACTGGGGAAAGTTAGCAGTGAAAGGGTGGAGAAGAAGGTGGGACCCAAGCAGGTGTTAGTGGTGGTCCCCTTTCTGAACTGCAGGAAACTGGCTCCAGCCCAGCTGTATTTTTCTTCCACCTCCATTACTGCTAGCATTCAATGTGGTAGCAGGGGTCAGTATATTACAGAGTAGTTGTGTAGGTACGAGTGGGAACAGGGGATGAGATAATGCCCCTTAGAGGGAAGGGGCCAGGTAATGGGGCAGGAGCAGTGTCCCCTTGGGGGGAGGGGGAAGAGAGAACGACCAGAGGGCAATTTCCAGCAGGATTTGCTAAAAGTCTGCGAAAGAAGTAAAGGAGGTGGTGTGGAGAATGCAAAGGGGCCTTGGGCCCCTTCATTATAAGTAAAAAGGAAGTTGATTTTTTTTCACCACCATAGTTAGTTAGTTCAGATTAAACCTAAAGATATTTTAAATACCAAAAAGTTAAACTAAACTATAGTCTGAGAAAGAGGTATGAATTTTCTTCAAAGGAACTACAAATGTTATAATATTAAGTACTATTTATGGTAAAATTAAAGGAATACGTTTTCAGCAGGTTTTTTTTGGTAGTAAGAATTCATGTAGCACTTCCATTCAACTATTATTGGGTTTGAAAAAGGGCTGTTGCAACATAAGGGCAGACAGGTTATTAATAAAGGTCTATGTGCTCTAGCACTGTTTCAAATTAACAAGCCTATAAAAGTAAGAACTGTATCACCAACAGCAGGTTAAGCCTCTTGGTTTTGGTCCTACAAATCAGCATTTTTGCAGGAACGTTCTCAAACATGCCAAGGTGCTACTAAAATTAGATGTGCACATTTCAGAACAAAGTGATTGTAAGAGATGTTACCCTTTCAGTGTTCCCACACGAAGCAACAAGGAACTATAGCCTTGCTGGTTTATATTGCTGAATTCCCAGCTACTTATGATAGGAATTTTAAGAACCTATGAAACCACACTGATTTGGAAACCTAGGTGAATACATACATATCTTTTCCTGCTCATTTTATAATAGAGATAAGTGGTTAACATCTTGTTTTAAAACAATTGTCTACAAGGAGAGCAGCATTACTCAATTCACAGTTGCAGGTTGCCAAACTAAAGTTATAGAAGCCAGCCAGGAGATGACAAATTACCAATGCAAAATGAAGACCGCCACTGCAAATTGTAAAGGAACAAATTTTAATATTTAGCCCAAGGAAGAGGACTATAGAAATAGTCTCTAAACAAAGACCAGCACTAAACTAATGTCACAGCTCTTATTTCTGCCTTACATCTGTATAGTAGGTAGATACAGAACATGTGGGCCACTGTTGGATTAAATTGGCCTTTTTTGAAGTATCTGATAATGTGAATGACAAACTGTGAAGGTCTTTTTACTGTAATTTGTGCAGTTTGATATTTAAACACATATGTAGTTAATTGACCTGCATACTGCAAACATTTAATGTTGACAGTTCTTATAGCGTGATAGTAATTAAATTGGGCATATTAAATTAATACTTTCAGCATTTATAAAACATGATCCAGGAGTTCAGAATCAATCCTCTTAACTAGAGGTACTTTAATCTACAGGCAGATTCAGACCCTTTTACCTTACAGCGACTGAAGAATGACAGTGGAGTTTAATGCTGCAAGAATGATTTCTTGTTCTTTGCTGCCTATGGCCACTCCAATATAATCGAACTTCAGCAGCTGCAAAGAGCCAGTAAAATACTGTTCTGGTTTGTAAGGTACATGCTTCAACAAGGAAAACCAAAACTATAACACCTGCCACATTTAACAAGCAAATAATTAAAAGTACTACATAAACAATGTAGGCTGAAGACAACATCTGAGGGGCTATGTAACAGGTTAGCTAAGCACTTTATATTAAACTTGTAAAATGGTCAGTTTGGTCTCAAGATTAAAATTTCAACCAAAAATGACAGTAGTAAAACCAAAATCTGGTGTAAGAGGATTTAATTTGTTTTAACATTTTGGTGGATAATAAAATCCTATAACCTTACTCCAGAAAACTACATGCATCCATACTTAATATTCTAAGTATCCAGCTGTGATGTGATTTTCCAGCTGCTTTAATAAACAATGCTATTACAATCTTCAGCAGAATTAGTCCTTTCTGAGACAAATCCTCCTAATATCAAAGCTAAATTGTTCAGTGGAATTTTGTGAGTATTTCTAATATAATATTGCATACATATCTACAAGGAACAAACAGGCACAGTGACCTCTCCCCTCTGGGGCATAGCTCAGGCACTTTAGCATGGCAGAATAGGGGTGGTAAACCTTATACCCCAATTATCTGTGCTGCATCAGTTGTCGACAGCGATATTCAGTCTTCAATGTTGTTAAGCTAAAACCTGGCAGGAGCAATAAATTCACATTAAAAATAAAAGTTTTAAGTCCTTTTTAAAGAAAACACTGATAACCACTGTTTAACATTTTCTGAAATTGGTGCAATTATGCAGTTTGCAGCATCCTCAAAAAAAAAAAAAAGGTAAAAAAAAAATCAAGCTTTAGAACTCGTAAGTGTAACATTTTGAACTGTGATTTACAAGTGGAAGAGACTGTCAAAGAAAGTAGCCTTTCAGGAGAAGCTGAAGAAGATGTAAATAATCCTTGAAAATTGAAGAAAAAAGAATTTACCTAAATCTAACCTGGATGACAGATATGTAATTTCTTATTCTTTTATCTACCAGCCCCTCTAATGACAGCAATCAGTTATCAGGAAGTGCCTGAAGTACTATTAGTTATTACTACTTACAAACATGTTCCATCTGCTGAATGTTGTTTTAAACATTTAAAAGCCAATATGGTTAATCTGAAGTTTAATATTTACAAGTTGAGACCTTTAAATTTTAGATTTTTTGCAATTAGAAATATTAAAGCCAAGCAAGTTTTATGATAGTTGATAGTGAGTTTTCTTAATTTGTTTGGACTTCTCAGCTTTGCATTTTAGCTCCATAATTTGAACAAGCATTGACCACAATACTCCAGAGACTATAGGCATTTATTCTTGATGTGTCTTCCCCTTCAAGTTACTATAGTAGTTTATGCACCTATATTTATCAAATTTATGCTTAAACACCACCCCCAATATTTCAAGGTTTGACAGATATTAAATGGGCTGAACTTTGTCAATAAAACCAATTTTTATTTTGAACTTAGAACCTAACCTTTCTTGACTCATCACTACCTTTAATCATTCCTTTGCAAGCTAAGAAATAAGCCTCAAAACTGTCAGGTGTTTTCAGTGTGAAATAAAGGCCCAGGGTTATTTACAACTAAGAATGCTTAGCAGCCACTTCAGTTGCACCATGACCTCTCTAGTTTTTAAATAATGCTTCCACTGGTTTTAAAGATGGTATTTACACACTTTTAAAATATGGAACGTTGAAGTATGACTAGCAAGGCAATCCTGGCTTCTCAAAATAACTGCTACTCCTAATATGATCAGCATTTAGCAGAAGTAGTAACATGCTTTAAGAATTAGACATCCATACAACCTGCACTAATAGTCCAAACACTTAGTGTTGAACACAATTAAAAGAAACACTCTCTCCTCTTCCTCAGTTCAAGTTTGCTGATATAATACCCTGGAGACAATGTTCACAGCCTTCACTACCACAAATTTTTCTACAAACAAATTCTAGACCTGAAGATTTGTCATCTGTTCTGGTTGGAAAAAGTACTATTGTGTTCGGAGCTGATAATCTGCAAGAGAAAAATAAATTCAGAAGAGTTAGTTAAATTAGTTCATCTTATTTTATTAATACAAAAAAGTAGCAATATCAGAGCAGAAATATTTATGATATACCAATGCCAAATTAAAGCAAAGATTACTCAAATAACAATGAGATCTGTATAAAGGACCATGTTAGAAGAACTCTAGCTGTTTACATGCTCAATAACCAATTAAAGGAAATTTTGCCTCCGAGTTAAACATTCCAGGAATAGGAATTTCTGTTCACCAAACTGGACCTTCCCAAATGCTTAACAGATTCCATGACTGCCAGTCTTTTCTTTGAGGTGTGTATTTTCTTAAAATGTATATGCCAAAGGGGTTGAATGTGTTAGGTGCAAAACACTCAACCCAAGCCTAACTATAAAGTCACAACAGTGGCACTTCCATAATAGCAGGGTAAATGGACAGAGGAATATATTTATTAATATAATTTGTAGCAATACTGCACATTATTAAAGAATGAGAAGTCTAGTGGAATCATGCAGCTAAATTATCTTGGGAACATACAAAGAGAAAAGTGTGTTAATGGGAAAACTACATGGGCAACTTCAGTGTCTACAATCTATAGCTTTGCTATTTACCTCCATTTTGGGTGATATAGCGAACCCATGGCAAAGCCTGATAGCCACTCTTCTCAATTATCTTTAAGTAGCGGACCTGAAAAGAAAACACATTAAATTACTTTTCGACTTCAGCCTAGCAACATTTATTAGAAGATATGTTTTAGGCAAAAAGCCTTGAACAGTTCAATGTGCAGCAGTGGCCAAAAAAAGACTGAGTAGAATGCTGGGATATGTTAAAAAATATCATGCCATCATGTAAATAACTGGTAACTCACCTGGAATAATGTGCACAGTTCTGATCACCTCATCTCAAAAAGATATAGCAGAAATAGTAGGTATCCAGAGTCAAGGGGAAAAATTAAAAGAATGGAATGCTTCCATATGAGACATTGAAGAGAGAATATTCAGAGGTGAGACAAAATGATGGGGGATATGAGAGAGGTATACAAAATAACTCTAACCCTAAGGAGTAGCACAAAGTGCTTTTTATACTTTATAAGAGAAAGGGAGATATTAAACTCAACTAAAAAAATCTGTTTGAAATTTGTAAACCGGAAAAATGTTTTTCTATGCAATACATACAAAAGCTAAGTAAGCTTCAGAAAAGATTAAACATGCATAAGGATAATAAATGCACCCAGTTACATGAGATGGATGTATTTTAAAAATTAATAATATAAATTCTCATGGTTCAGTTCATAAAGGATTTTCTTTCACATTCCCTGAAGCATGTGGGACTAGCCATTATTGGAAACATGGTATTATACTAGATGGATCATTAGACTGATCTTGCAATACAATTCCAATATTCCTAATATGATTTTTACTGTTTTTACAAAAGAAGACAGAAGTTTTGTACAAAATCTTAGAATTATGATGAACAAGTCCTCAACTTACACACAGTTTCTGGAGGTTCAAAATATTTAATGCACCAACAGGTCAAATTCTAATCCTATGATTTAACTAAATAAATATTCCCATTTTCAGAAGCTTTTGCTTGCTTTGGGAATAATAAAACCCAAAACTGAGCTCTCTCTTTTAGTTGCAGCCTCCTTTAAACATTTTAAATCTATTTTGGCTTAGTGGTAGGAAAATGGAGTACACACCCTTAGTCATGAGAAAGTTAATTGGGACTAGCTTCAAACAACTATTATAATTTTTTTTTAAACTTGGACTGAAAAGATCATTCATATTGTCCAAACAGATTTGTACTTCTATGTAGCTGAATTTAAAATTGACAAGCCACATTCTGTACCATTATAAAACCATAATATAATCACACCATCACCTTTTGGTTCAGTTACACACAAAGAGCATTATCCAGCAGCTAAATGAACAAAACAAATTCCATTCATATAAATTAAAATTTTAGTCTTATTAACCTGTATTCCCGAAGTGGTGAAATATGGAATTTCAAACTTGACACTGATGGGAGGTTTGCCTTCTTTATCTTCAGCTTCAACACTTGGAAGCCCAAAGTGAGCCCGCATCAGATACTCCTTTCCCCCCTATCCAAAGAAGAAGGCAAACAAATCATTCTATCAGAAAATATCCTTTAAAAACCAAAGTGCTTCTGTGTGGCAAAGGTCTCATACCAGCTCAAAACTATGAAAATGGAGAGTCATGTAGCCCTTTTCTAAAGGTTAAAACTGAGCATTAAGTTACTAATACCTAAACAAGATCTAGAAAAAACAGTAAGATTTCCTTTTTGCTTTTCCAGTTTAAAAATGATAAGGTAAGTACTTGTTGCCTCAAGTGCCAATCCTACAATGAGGGGAGAGGGAAAGCAGATGGTACCACTAGTCCAACAGTACAGTAGAACTGAGCCTAGAACAAATTTTAGTCAAATGCTAGATTCCATAAATAGAAGATTTACTTTTAATAAAAGTCACACTAGCTTACAGTAGCAGCAATAGGGGATACCACTACACCAGTACAGCTTACCGGAAATGATTTAATGGACCAGACGATTTCACTGTTCTCTGGAACCCATTTGACACTGCCCACTGTGGTTTTAAATTTTGGTGAGTCTGCATCATTTGGAACCGGGATGTGAATCTCCACATTGTTGGCAGTTGATCTCCGCTTGAACTGACTCTTTGCCTAGAGAAAGTAAGCAATGGGTTTTTATTTTTCCCACCTCCTAATAAACATCACAATTTGCAGGTTTTAACAAAATCTTATTTGATCAGGTTCAGAGAGCTGGGAACTGTAAAAAATCCTGATGAAATGCATCCTAGAATACTCAAGGAGCTAATAGAGGAGGTATCTGAGCCTCTAGCTATTATCTTTGGAAAATCATGGGAGACGGGAGAGATTCCAGAAGACTGGAAAAGGGCAAATATAGTGCCCATCTATAAAAAGGGAAATAAAAACAACCCAGGAAACTACAGACCAGTTAGTTTAACTTCTGTGCCAGGGAAGATAATGGAGCAAGTAATTAAGGAAATAATCTGCAAACACTTGGAAGGTGGTAAGGTGATAGGGAACAGCCAGCATGGATTTGTAAAGAACAAATCATGTCAAACCAATCTGATAGCTTTCTTTGATAGGATAACGAGCCTTGTGGATAAGGGTGAAGCTGTGGATGTGGTATACCTAGACTTTAGTAAGGCATTTGATACAGTCTCGCATGATATTCTTATTGATAAACTAGGCAAATACAATTTAGATGGGGCTACTATAAGGTGGGTGCATAACTGTACTCAGAGAGTTGTTATTAATGGTTCCCAATCCTGCTGGAAAGGCATAACAAGTGGGGTTCCACAGGGGTCTGTTTTGGGACCAGCTCTGTTCAATATCTTCATCAACGACTTAGATATTGGCATAGAAAGTACGCTTATTAAGTTTGCGGATGATACCAAACTGGGAGGGATTGCAACTGCTTTGGAGGACAGGGTCATAATTCAAAATGATCTGGACAAATTGGAGAAATGGTCTGAGTTAAACAGGATGAAGTTTAACAAAGACAAATGCAAAGTGCTCCACTTAGGAAGGAAAAATCAGTTTCACACATACAGAATGGGAAGAGACTGTCTAGGAAGGAGTACGGCAGAAAGGGATCTAGGGGTTATAGTGGACCACAAGCTAAATATGAGTCAACAGTGTGATGCTGTTGCAAAAAAAGCTAACATGATTCTGGGATGTATTAACAGGTGTGTTGTGAGCAAGACACGAGAAGTCATTCTTCCACTCTATTCTGCTCTGGTTAGGCCTCAGCTGGAGTATTGTGTCCAGTTCTGGGCACCACATTTTAAAAAAGATGTGGAGAAATTGGAAAGGGACCAGAGAAGAGCAACAAGAATGATTAAAGGTCTTGAGAACATGACCTGTGAAGGAAGGCTGAAAGAATTGGGTTTGTTTAGTTTGGAAAAGAGAAGACTGAGAGGGGACATGATAGCAGTTTTCAGGTATTTAAAAGGGTGTCATAAGGAGGAGGGAGAAAACCTGTTCATCTTAGCCTCTAAGGATAGAACAAGAAGCAATGGGTTTAAACTGCAGCAAGGGAGGTCTAGGTTGGACATTAGGAAAAAGTTCCTAACTGTCAGGGTGGTTAAACACTGGAACAAATTGCCTAGGGAGGTTGTGGAATCTCCGTCTCTGGAGATATTTAAGAGTAGGTTAGATAAATGTCTATCAGGGATGGTCTAGACAGTATTTGGTCCTGCCATGCGGGCAGGGGACTGGACTCGATGACCTCTCGAGGTCCCTTCCAGTCCTAGAATCTATTAATCCTTTTCTGTCAGGAGTCTTATGAAAGATCCATGCACAAAAGTGTAATGCAGAGATCAGAACTAGATTAACTGTCAAATGGAAGTATGCAAAAGATGAATAAAATCCATTATGATCCTATTAATACATTTAGCATGTGTATAAGACTTTATATCTTTAAAGTGCTTTTACAAACACTAATGTTAAGACTTCTTTTTTTAAATTAAAAAACTTGCACTACCCTGTTAGTAAGTCATACTGCCTTACAGGCAGAACACATCCTCTGCACTAGCTGAGTAGGTTTTGAATTGAGTAAAAACAGATAAATATTTATGGAAGGAGCTGTGATGTTACACACCATATTCTTCATAGAAATATGGTTATGATATGAATATGGCATAACTAAGATACACTTTATGCAAGATGGCTCATGTAAGATATCATTGGAAAGGTTACGATTTACTGAATGTGATTATCCAATTTGTATGCATGTATCATTTCTGTATCTGAAGTTAGAAATATTGACTATGTAACAATTACAACTGTGTGTGTACTTGGGGAAATGTCCACCAAACAGTAAGCAATCATCCTGAATGAGCCATTTAAGGACAATAGAACTCTGAAGATACTAATCTCCCACCTCCCTGAGGAGTTTTCTGGGATGCTGCATTGACACTACAAGGTCAGGTGATAATGTCACCTGATGCAAAATACCACCTTAGACACTGCTGGCACTTTTCCTCTGTAGGGGGATGGGGATCAAACAAAGGTTTCCTGCTTTAGGTAAATCCTTTTTAAGGCTGCGGAGAGGGTTAATCTAGGCTTTCCTCTCCATTGCCTACCCAAGAAGAAAGACTGAAGGGACAAAGGAACTAAGGGGAAAGGCAGGGGTGAGTCCAGACTGAGATGGGAGTCCAGTCTGTAAGAAGAAATAACTGGAACTCTAAGCTACAAAACTCTACAACTCGCCTAAAATAACATTTAGGGTGAGAAATTACTTCTTGAAACCAGTCTCTTTAAGATCTTAAGCTTAGTATGCATGTTTTGTTTTATTTGCTCAGTAATCTGCTTGGTTCTGTTATCCCTTATAATCACGTAAAATCTGCCTTTTATAGTTAAAATTTTTTTGTTCATTATTAAACTCAGTTTGTGCAATTTCTAACTGGGTGGGACAAGAAGTTGTGCATAGCTCTCAACATTGAGGAGATGGCAAATTTTTATGAGCTTGCGCTGTGCAGATCTTTCTATACAATGCAAGACAGTATTAATTTGAGTTTATTCCCCAAAGGGGGTGGGCATGTGAGTGCTGGGTGAATCCTCTCACACAGAGCTGACTTCAGTCTGTGTCTGCAGCTGGGTGTGGCCCTACCTGTGTGTGTGTGTACTGCAAGAGGCTGGAGAGCCTAATTCAGGAAAACAGGGAGAGAGAATCCAGGCTGGTGGAGCAGAAGGGGCTCAGTGAAACCCCAGTACATCAAGGTGGCATTCTAGAAGGGGGATCTAACCCGTCCAGGAGCAGTTTTCCAGAAATCAAATGTACGATTTAAATAACAAAATGTTTAAAGTAAGATAGTTTACATGGTTCGCCTTGTAGAAAGAGACTGAAATTAAGCGTAGGCATTTTGAGATCTCTGACCTTGATCATATACTCTATGCGGCTGTGGGAATGTTTCTCAATCACAGACTCAATCCAGATGAGCGGTTTTACCTATTGGAGAACAAACAACTATAAGTCTTATTTTGACCTTGTCAGGAAAATGATATATTTCCATACAGAGCAAAATAAATAAATAAATAAATACAAATAAAATCAATAAGAGAAGCCCATGGTGCTGTTTAAGACAAGAGTTAGATCAGATTCCAAAGATACTGGGCAGAAAAATATTAAATATGTAATATGCAAAAATAATGATCAGTGATACCTGAGCGTTAGTCAAGAAGTCCTTAAAATATTCCATATGTATAGTTTGACAAGTATTTATAGATTAAGAAAAAGTAGATAATTTCAATTACATGAGTATCTAACTCTTAATTTAACCCTAATCTCAGAGAAATTAACCCCCAAAGCAGAAAAACATTCTCACTCTAACCCAACAAATTTAATAACTCAGGGCATTTGAGTTATTAAACAATGCTAGCTCTAAAAACAGAGAGAATAACTCTGGACTTAAAGTATTTGTTTAAATTCAGTACTCCAATAATTAAAAGTCAGAAGTCCTACAGGCTTTTAAGGTCTTCTGAGTTTGCTGTTTCTTGCCAGAGTTTTGCAGAGTACGGGTCCTCGATATATACAGAGACATGGCAGACGAATACCGTTCTTGGGTACTTACTGATGAAGTAGGTTTTCCAGTCCCCCCAATCATAGGTATACCCAGCATAAGAGGGCAGGCAGGTCCTTTACAATGTTTTTGCTCCAAGTGGGTCAATGCACAAATGTCACTATAGGCTTTAAACCCAATAAAATTCTCTCCTTCTCCTCCTCACTGTATGTTGCCAGCTTCTTCAGGTGGTTGTAGTAAAGAAAGATCTTACTGCCTTGGTCTTTCCCTTTCTATATTAGTTCTTATAATGCGCTCATTACCATTGTATCCAAGCATCTTCCAGTAGCGTGTTAAGTAATGTGACTACACATCAGTCATGTGTCGTTTGCTCTCTCATCCTTCTCGCAGTAGGCAAATCAGTGACTAGACTTAGGGCTTGTCTACACTAGCAATTTACAGCGCTGCAACTTTCTGGCTCAGGGGTGTGAAAAAACACACCCCTGAGTGCAGCAAGTTTCAGCGCTGTAAAGCGCTAGTATAGACAGTGCAGTATAGCCACGCCCCCAGCGCTGGGAACCACGCCCCTCATGGAGGTGGTTTTTTTTTTTTTAAAAAAGAGTGCTGCACTGCGACCACACAAGGCACATTAGCGTTGCCAGTGTAGACCAGCCCTTAGGTAGTAATTGCTTCTCCTTTTCCCAGTGCCGTGAAGTAGTCTATATAGTCTACTTCAGGTAAGCATGGAACTTCACTATTAACAGCTAGCTCGATAATATCTAAAACTCATACTTTTTTAAAGAAACATTAATTTTTCAGTGAAAGTGGAAAGGCCTTTTACACTTTTACCTACAATATAAAATGTTTTCATGCACGAATTCATTTTAGTCTAGATCAAAATACGTAGCCAGACTTACATGGGTGTTAAGACGATATGACATGAGTTCAAACTCTCCATCAGGTGGAATGAAAGAAATTGTCCTGTCGTTTTCAAAGCGAGAGAGACGAACACACTGGTGAAACTTTACATCTTCTAGTTCCACCGATTTGCTTTTGCCACCTATCAGGAAAACATACACCCCAATTTGTGTAGCACATGAAAAGCCTACCTCTTAGGCCATCACAGCAATAAAGCAACTGAGCAGTCAGCTGCTCAGACTCCCCACATTAATTCTATTCTACTTCTACACTATTTCTAACTTCAGTACAGTAACTTCAGGAATATAGGAATCTTAGTAGAAAGAGCTTGGGAGTAACCCATTGAAGTGGATCAACTTAAGTGACGTATTCTACTCTTTTTGCTCAGTACAGTCACCGGAAATATGGAATTGGAGTTCTGGTCTTAAGGGAAAGAAAAGCATTACACGTCCCAAAGAATGTAAGGAAGAGGTATTTCCCCCTGATATTTCACAAGTGCACAACCAAGGATGAGGTTGCCACTCATTTACAACCAATGCATCTATCCTGACACCCAGACTGTACTGTATTTTAATTCCTCCTCAACTCCCCTCCCACTACCTCCTCTCTTGTTCATATGCTTTGAATACACACCTCCATATACCTCAATCTGCCAATGCCCACATTTAAGACTTTGTAACAAAGATAAAAAATGAGACACACTAAAAAGTATTAATGCAGCAACTTAAGATGCGGGATTAATTCCTTTAGTGTGAATAGCTCCTTCTATAAAATTATTCTTTAAATTACAATTTAATTGTAAATATTTTCAACAATAAGAGAGGACAACAAATTTGCATGTAATGTAGGTAACTTTGGAGCAAAAACAAGTGATGGTTCCTTAAAATGAGGTTCACAGAGATATGAGCCTGCACGATGGAAATCATCATTGTTTTATAAGTAGCCATTAAGGCTAGAAATGGACGATTTCTTAACTGAACAAAGACCAGGTCTTCACAGCAAATAGCAAATGAATCTGTTAAGTTCCTGCCCCCGAAAGGAGTGTTTCCCATCCGATAAAACATTAAATGAGTTGCTAACACTAATATTACTCTTTACTCTTATACAGTGATACAACCTTCCCAACTAGGAAATTAGAAAACCCACCATCCTAGAATAAATCCTGTTATCTGAACGGATGTGCTGCATTGCCTTAAGTGCCCCAAAGACAAAGAAACCAGGGAATATCCCTGTATGGTTTTAGAAAGGTTGTATACATACTCACGTCCTGTATTATCAAAGAGTACTTTATCATTTAAACCGAGGCGAAGCTCTGGCATTCCTGAGAGAAAGACCCTCATTTTAATGGATCCAACTATCTCACTGCGCAATACATTTCCATTGGCACTAACCTAAAGAGCAAAGGAAGGTGGAGTCATTCTCCTCAGCTATTGAAACAATCTCTAATTATGTGCAATGATTTTACAATTATCTGTTTTCACAAGAATAGGAACCCAAAATAAATCACATTGAAAATTTAACCATAATCCCAGGAAACACATTTTTTCATTCAAATTCGTATATTTGGACAAAGATCTCGAGTGTTGGCGCAGAATATATATTGCGCTGAGGATGACATGTAGAGTTTTGTTTGCTAACAAAAAATAGGTAATAAGACTATTGTTGTTAGGATACATCTTGAATAGGGCTGTTAAGCTATTAAAAAAATTAATCGCGATTAATCGCACTGTAAAACAATAATAGAATACCATTTATTTAAATATTTTTGGATGTATTCTACATTTTCAAATATATTTATTTCAATTACAACACAAAATACGAAGTGTACACTGCTCACTTTATATTTATTTTTGATTACAAGTATTTGCACTGTAAAAAAGAAAAGAAATAGTATTTTTCAATTCATATAATACAAGTACTGTAGGGCAACCTCTTTATCATGAAAGTTGAACTTAAAAAAATGTAGAATTATGTACAAAAAAACTGCATTCAAAAATAAAACAATGTAAAATTTTAAAGCCTGCAAGTCCACTCAGTCCTCCTCCTTGTTCAGCCAATCGCTCAGACAAACAAGTTTGTTTACATTTGCAGGAGATAATGTTGCCCACTTCTTGTTTACAATGTCACCTGAAAGTGAGAACAGGCATTCTCATGGCACTGTTGTAGCTGGCGTTGCAAGATATTTACATGCCAGATGCGCTAAAGATTCATATGTCCCTTCATGTTTGAAACACCATTCCAGGGGACTTGCGTCCATGCTGATGATGGGTTCTGCTAAATAACAATCCAAAGCAGTGCGGACCGATGCATGGTCATTTGCATTATCTGAGTCAGATGCCAGCAGCAGAAGGCGGATTTAATCTTTTTTGATGGTTTGGGTTCTGTAGTTTCCGCATCAGAGTGTTGCTCTTTTAAGACTTCTGAAGGCAAGCGCCACACCTCATCCCTCTCAGATTTTGGAAGGCACTTCAGATTCTTAAACCTTGGGTTGAGTGCTGTAGCTATCTTTAGAAATTTCACATTGGTACCTTTCTTTGCGTTTTGTCAAATCTGCAGTGAAAGTGTTCTTAAAATTAACAACATGTGCTGGGTCATCATCCGAGACTGCTGTAACATGAAATATATGGCAGAATGCAGGTAAAACAGAGCTGGGGACATACAACTCTCCCCCAAGGAGTTCAGTCACAAATTTAATTAACACTTTTTTTTTTTTAAATGAGCATCATCAGCATGGAAGCATGTCATCTAGAATGGTGGCTGAAGCATGAAGGGGCATTCAAATGTTTAGCATATCTGGCATGTAAATACCTTGCAATGCTGGCTACAAAAGTGCCATGCAAATGCCTGTTCTCACTTTCTGGTGATATTGTAAAGAAGAAGAGGGCAGCATTATCTCCTGTAAATGTAAACAAACTTGTTTGTCTGAGCTATTAGCTGAACAAGAAGTAGGACTGAGTGGACTTGTAGGCTCTGAAGTTTTACATTGTTTTGTTTTTGAGTGCAGTTATGTAACAAAACAAATCTACATTTGTAAATTGCACTTTCACAACAAAGATTGCACTACAGTAATTGTATGAGATGAACTGAAAAATACTATTTCTTTTGTCATTTTTACAGTGCAAATATTTATAATAAAAAAATATACCTTTGATTTCAATTACTGTACAGCACAGAATACAATATATATGAAAATGTAGAAAAACATCCAATATATTTAATAAATTTCAATTGCTATTCTATTGTTTAACAGTGTGATTAAGACTGCGATTAATTTTTTTGCGTTGCTCATGTGAGTTAACTGCGATTAATCAACAGCCCTAATTTTGAAATTACAGCATTTAAGTTCATCAACCTTACAAGGAAGGCACCAAATTGAGAAATTGTTTCTTTAAGTACTTGCTGGATCTATGAAGGTACGTGTGGTAGATCCAGTAATCACTTCAAAACACAACAAGAAATCTGTTATCTTCAGCCAGGCCCTCAGATACCACAGAATATCTAAAGAGAGAGTCCGGGATATACACCTTAACACACTCAAAACTGCATTCACCAAACAAGGACACGCCATCAGAGAAATAGATCGCATCATGGAACGGGCCTCCCAAATACCATGAGAGAATCTGCTTCAATACAGAAGTAAAACCCCCTTTGACTCCACATTCTACCATTCTACTGGAAGCCATATGGGGTATCATGAAACAATACAACCCATACTCGATGGGGACTCCATCCTGAAACAGGCTGTTCTTGAACCCCCACTTCTGGCCTTCAAACAACACTAGGGTGACCATATTTCCCCATGCTGAATATGGGACACTTCGTAAAATTACTAGTGTTCAAGCAAGTTCAACAGCAATCAATCAGAACTATGCAGTTCAAATGTTCAAACTAACATCAAGTTGACTGAGCCTTTGTTAAAAATAAATATTGCGTAGTTGGATTATTTTTATTTAGTGTTCACACAGGGAGAGTTCCTACACACACACTCCCATACACCTCTCTCACATGGGGCAGGTGACTGACCAACTAACCCTCCCTACTCGGCGCTCTCTGCCCCCCATCCCTGGCTGAGCCCCCAGGACGGACCCGCCTCTCCTGGTACCTGGCGCCGCGTCTTCTCGAGGTAAGACGTGGTGTCTGTGTGTGTAAAACGCAGGATCGCATGCCCCCCGTCCCCAGATTTCTGCCAGGGTTCACCCCAGAATGTGGCTAGCAGCAGCCTTTCGGCACTGTGCAGAAAGGAAGGGACGGGAGCGGCTTCCAGCCACAGGGGAGGAGGGATGACCTGGCCCATGTCTTTGAGAAGCTCATCTCTTTCCTCCTCTCCCACCCCGCCCGCTCCCCTATGGCTGGAAGCAGCTTGTCCCTTCCTGCCCTCACAGTGTCGAAAGACAGCTAACACCTCCAGGCTTCTGCTGGCCATCGACATAACCCAGCTGCCTCCTGTTCCCCAGGTACAGCATGGGCAGGAAGGGGTTAAGCCCTACGGAGGCATTGTGCACCAGGGCCCAGAGAACCTGACTGCAGAGGCTTCAGCAAACCGGGCCAGAGAGGTGGCTAGCAGGGGAGGGTGCCTAGGGGATGGAGCAGCCCTGGGCTCCCTGGGGGCAAGATATAGTGGGGAGAGGGAAATGAAGAGGTTGCTAAGCCCCTGCCCGGGAACAGGCTCGAAATCGCTCTCTCCTCCCCTGCTGCTACTCCAGAGCTTAGCTGAGGGGTGGAAAGGCTGCCCCATGCCAGCGCTGTGGGGGCTTTGGCACATGTAGGACTTGGTTCCTTCTGGCTAGTGCCCTGGGCTGGAGGGTCTTGCACTTTCCTGGGGCACCAACCCAGCCAGAGGCAACGGGGGAAGGAAGGAGCCTGCTGGCCAGGCTGTTGGTGAACTGAATGCTCCGACCAGGGGCTGGTTCTCTGCACAGCGCTGGGAGCGGGACGTGTCCTGCGGGGGAGGGAGAAATATGGAGGGGAGAGAGGGTGAAGGGGCAAAGCAGGGAAAGGACAGCGAGAGCGGGAGCATGTAAAGGGCCGATAGGTGGGCAGCAGAGGCGACACGTAACCGGCCGCCGCATGGCGCCTGCCTGCACTCACCAACCACTGCAGTGCGCAATCAGTGCTGGTCGGAAACAGGATGGGGCCCTGCTGGCTGAGAGCCAACATGCAGTGGGGGCTGTGCTGATGGACCAACAGGGGGAACGGCTGGCCTTGCGCTCTGCCCCCCCCATCAGCTTTGCACACACACACCACCATTGTTGGCCATTGGACCCCCCCCACCCACTCACCGCTGGTGAGCAGGCAGCTGGCAAGCAGGGATCTAGCCAGCAGCAGGAACCGCCAGTACTGATGGGGGGGGAGGGGGAGGAAGAGACAGAAAACAGAAAATACGGACAATTTGCCCGTTTTTAAGAAAAAGTCAGGACACTTGCAGGAGGGCTTAACTATGGAACTGTCCCTTTAAAAAAAGGAATGTCAGATCACTTTAAACAACCCCCTAACCTCTCCAAGATCATTGTCAGAGGCAAGCTCCCCACAGACCAGGACACACCTACTCAAAGTGGCACCAGACCCTGCCAGAACAACAGGTGCAAAACCTGTGGATCATTGTAGCAGTGGAGATATAGCAACACCCCTTACAATACACCTTTCAAGATCCATGGATCCTACACATGCCTAGAACCATATGTGGTATGCCTCATCCAGTGGACTAAATGTTTCCAACAACTAACTGGGTGAACCAGACAATCACTATGCTCTCAAATAAACTCCCACAGTAAAATGATAAAAAACAAAAACACCCTATCTCTTGTGGGTGTACACTTTTCACAAAGCGATCACTCTATATCTGACTTATCAGTGCTCACCCTCAAAGGAAACATGCACAACACTTTCAAAAGACAAGCTGTGACACTCAGAGTACCTTTCCCAGAACTGAAAAAACTCTTATGTAGCTCAAAAGCTTGTCTCTCTCACCAACAGAAGTTGGTCCAATAAAAGATATTACCTCAACCCCCCTTGTCACTCTAATATCATGGGACCATCAGGGCTACAACAACACTGCATATATCCTTGGGAATCATTCCATTAGAGTAGCATAGAGTGTGTTTTATTCAGAGTGTGAGGATTAGGCAGGAATACAAGGAGTCCTTTTGTTTTTCAAGTTTAGCATGGAAAAGCAGCTCCCTGACGGCTGAAAAAAATCTATTAAGCAGCATAATATAAATGCAGGTACACAAGTATTATTTATAATAGCTTAAGTTACTATCATTATCAATCACTCAATCTGGTGACATGTAAATTATTTCAAATGTAATACTATAATTTGATAGACTAATTAAGACTATTCATACACTGACTTCTGCTTTCATTTTGTGTTTGCATATTTACAGATTATTACAATTCTCACTAAAAAAGAAAGATAAAGTTCAAGTAAAATATAAACCCACCAAGAGGTTAACAGATTCTATAACGTCCAGAAACACTTCATTTTTCCTATACTTTATCCCTTCTGACCTCCAGGAAACAGCATTGGTAACAGTGGCAGGTGGGCGTGGAGCTCCAGTTTCCAGTTTGTGGCCTTCTTGAGTGATATACCTTCAGAACCACATAAGTTTTTTAAAAATATGAAAGTTACGTTCTGTAAGCTTAGCAATTTGTTTAGTGTCACAAATATTATTATGTCAGCAGCAAACAAAGGAAGTCTGATAATATTTTCTAGGATTTAATTTGAATTAACTAATCTTTTCATGCCAGGTCAAGTCAGATCATGTGTTTATGTACCTGATAGGAAACTGTATCAGTCCATCAACAAAGATAGGAAAAGGTTAACAGATTTTTGACAGAAGTGTCCTATTGATTTTTTTTCTTTCAGGATGATAAAAGAAAGAAAAACCTACAAATTGACCCCACAAGGTTTTACTAGAGTTATTACAATAAGTCATACAAGTTAACATCTTTATGCTCATAAATATTCCCAAGGCATCTATCACCTGGTATTTAAGAAGAAAAAAAAGGGGGGGGGATAGAGAATATATTATTGCCCTTATATAAATCAATGGTACGCCCTCATCTCGAATACTACGTACAGATGTGGTTTCCTCATCTCAAAAAAGATATACTGGCACTAGAAAAGGGGCAACTAAAATGATTAAGGGTTTGGAATGGGTCCCATATGAGGAGAGATTAAAGAGGCTAGGACTTTTCAGTTTGGAAAAGAGGAGACTAAGGGGGGATATGATAGAGGTATATAAAATCATGAGTGGTGTGGAGAAAGTGAATAAGGAAAAGTTATTTACATGTTCCCATAATATAAGAACTAGGGGCCGCCAAATGAAATTAATGGGCAGCAGGTTTAAAACAAATAAAGAAGTTCTTCTTCACACAGCGCACAGTCAACTTGTGGAACTTCTTGCCTGAGGAGGTTGTGAAGGCTAAGACTATAACAGGGTTTAAAAGAGAACTAGATAAATCCATAGAGGTTAAGTCCATTAATGGCTATTAGCCAGGATGGGTAAGGAATGGTGTCCTTAGCCTCCGTTTGTCAGAGGGTGGAGATGGATGGCAGGAGAGAGATCACTTGATCATTACCTGTTAGGTTCACTCCCGCTGGGGCACCTGGCATTGGCCACTGTTGATAGATATGATACTGGGCTGGGTGGACCTTGGTCTGACCCAGTATGGCCGTTCTTATGTAAGAGCCAGTACACTGATACTTACTCTTGTAAAATTTTACTATCAGTGGTTTGAGGATAGCCAAAATCCATGAGCTCATCAAGCAATTCATAAATTATAACAAAGTTATCTCGAATGCTCTCTTCTTCCAACTCCTTGAAATATTCTGAAAATACCTGAAATGTTAAGGTTAGAAAACACTGAAGTCTCAAATTAAAGTAAGTTTAGTTCACATTACTTCCAATCCTCCATTTCTGAAAATACAAAAAAACCATAAGAATTTTGGTGAGCTATAGTAGAGAATTAAAGTATTTTGTTGAACTTTAAAATCCAAGTTTCCTGACTTTCAAGTGTTTCATTTTTTTCAAATTATAAATTAGAATGAATTTCTTTATTTTACAACCATAATTGGCCAAGCTCGCAAAGGCTTTATACTCCATTCAATGGCATTTCTGTATGTAACAATAACTTTTGACCACCACATCCAATCAATTTCAAAATTTCAGGGAATGTTCTCGGTACCAATGGTCAGAACCCAAAAAGGGAAAATGGGGGACAAATACAGCCCCATCAGCTCTTTAGCACCTCTGAACTATAGACAATTGCAAAGAATTCATTGATGGCACCATTAACACCTTCACACATAAAGGTACTCCTACTCATCTCTGCTTATACTCCCAGTAGAGAGACAAGGTGAGTGAGATTTTTTTTATGGGACCAACTATGGATGTAAATATTGTTTAAAAAGTTAACAGTTTAAACGATTCAAGTTCAACTATTTAAACGGGGGCCACTGGGGCCACTCTGGCTGGGCGGCACAGGGCTGCTGGGGCCGCTCTGGCCGGAGGGTTAACCGTTAAGGTAGGTTAACCAGTAAGACTAACGCTTATCGGTTAACCAGTAAACATTTTACATCCCTAGGACCAACTTCTGTTGGTAAGAAGAGCTTTGTTTAAGCTTGAAAGCGTCTCTCTCACCACAGTAATTTGTCCAATAAAAGATACTACCTCACCCACCTGGTCTTTCTAATATCCTGGGACCAGCGCAGCTACAAAACTGTATACTCCCAGTAGCTTAACATCTTGAATGGCTTCTCTCTCTCCTTCTCACAAAAAAATAGTGGCATGAGAAAAGAGAATGGGAGGCATGAGGGGAATGGGGAGACTGCACACAGCCATTGGAATGTGAAGAGAGAATGGGGGGACCCTGGTATGGGGAGGAGGGAATGTGGTACACAGAACCCTCAGTATGTGGGGAGGAGATTGAGGGACCCTGCCTGGTATGAAGACAGGGAAGGATAAAGGCAGGCTTACAAAGCCCTTGGATGGGGGGGAGGTGGTAATGAGTGTTCACACAGAGCCCCCTGCTATGGGGGAAAAAGGGGGAGCCTACTATGGGGAAGGGAGCATAGAACACCTGCAATGGAGGAAAATGAGGGATGTTAAAATGCATGGAGGGAGGAATGAGGCACACAGAACACCTGGTGTGTGTGTGTACGGGGGAGGGGAGGGAGATTGGAGGATCCTGGTATGGGGGAGAAGGAGGAATATGGGTGCACAGAGCCCCTGGCATGGGGGGGGGGGAAATGGGTCACAAAGAGCCCAGGCCATAGAGGGGAATGGGGGTGTGCACAGAGCTGATGGTATGGGGGGAACCCTGGTATGAGAGGAGAGAGAAGGGGGGCACATGGAGACCCTGGCAGAGAAGAGACTGGCTGGAATTGCAGGGAGCCCCTGAAAAAGAGGGGGATGGGAGGGTGACACCCAGAGATCTTGTGAGGGGAATGGAGGATTGCAAGGAGCCCCTGGTGTATGCAATATACTCAAGCTACAAAAGCTATGAAGTGTGTGACACACACACACACCCTTCCCCAGTACTATTTTAACATTTTTGTGTGTGGGGATATAACAGTTATTGAAATAAACACTGGGCTTAGCCTCAAAACCTATGCACTGGAAATCTAAACCAACTCAGTCTCAGATTCTCTTCTTTCAAGCAGTTCCTTACATTTATGCATATCTGTAATCTTTGGCTAAAACACATTGCTCCAGCTCAGAGTGGACTGGGCCCCAAATGCCTATTTTTAAAACCTGCCCACCAAACAGAAGTGCTTTCCTCCAATGTCCATTTAATAGCCACCTCCCTCCCCCAGCCCTTTTTTTTTTTTTTAAACTAGCTGGAGCTTTATACACATGCTACTAACAAAAACGCATGAACACAGCCAGTATTTTATATGGCAAATTAGGGTTGTGGCCATTGAAAATCAAAACAAACTACAGTGTACGTGGAATATGCCTGCCTATAAATATTCCATCCAGGAAGCATATCTGTCACCCTGGTTAAGGGGAAAAAAAAACATTAACCACAGAGGTTGTAATGTACCACACAGCATCCATTAAGCACCTCCAAGCTCTGCCTTATCCTAGAAAAGTAGTCCCTTCCAGAAGTCACATACTAAGAACATCACTAAAGAAAAAAAAACAAAAACAAAAACAGTTTTCTTCCCAAATATATGCTTCGGAGCAGTGACTCGCAACCTTTCCAGACTACTATACCCCATTCAAGAGTCATATTTGTCTTGCATACCCCCAAATTTCACCTAACTTAAAAACTACTTGCTTACAAAATCAGACATAAAAAAAAAAAAAAAAAAATGTACAGAACACTATTACTGAAAAATGGCTCTCTCATTTTTACCATATAATTATATACAGACTTTGCTAGTGCTTTTTCATGTAGCTTGTTGTAAAATAAGGCAAATATCTAGATGAATTGATGTAATTCCTAGAAGAGCTCTGCATACCCCCAAGGGTACACAACCCCCTGGTTGAAAACCAGTGCTTTGGAGAATACCTTGCTGAAAAGCGATCTTCCTTGCCTGTCAACCTGAGCACAACACCCAGATCTTTGAATCTCTCCACTGGCATTTATCTGCATGCTGCATTGAGCTTAAAATTCTCACCCCAATCTCATGGCCTTACACACAGCTACCTACAGACAACATTTCAGACATTGTTTTGTCTGCTGAACTTTGGCTCCCTACACTCTAGAATACAAGGCCTGTTTGTTTCTTTTTTCTTTTCCTGACTCTTAACTGCAGTATAGGCTCCCTAGTCCAGCTCATCAAGTCACCATATTACTCAAATACCTCCTAAAAATTGATTCTTCCACAATGCCCACAAAGCACACAAAAATTCAGTGAAGTCGCCTCTCCTTTGACTTTCACATTTTATCTCTTTCTCTTATATTGTAAGATTCTGTCAGTATCTTTGTCCTGTACAACACAAAATAAATATTAGTGGCTAACACAGAAAGATCTTAACATAACCACCATATAAACTAGATATGCCATTTCCGCACAGCACTATAAAATTAAAAGATTTCTACCTCTATATAAAAGATATGTTGAGTTATCTGAACAAAGATTATTTGACCAATTTCATACTCACCTGAACCACCTTGTAAAGAAACGAAAACACCAGAGACACACAAGCATTCTTCTTAGAAGTAGCAACAACTGAAAAAGTATGTTCAGGAACCGGTGTTTAAAGTTACCATTTTAAAAAATATGTATCATTAAATACATTTTCAAAACCCTTTTACTATGTTATTACAGCTGGCCCAAACATTAAGGAAGCAGCAATAACATTCCTCTTTCCTGAGTCGTTCGATACTGAGAATCCTTGGCTTTGTTTTGTCATTTCTGATTGTTTAACTATTGGGAGGTGTGACGTTATTGACAAACTGTGGCCATATAGATCATTGTTGCAACCAGGGTCCTATGGTTGCACCAGGTCTTGTAAAGAGGAAGCCAAGTGGGGTGTCTATGGGAAGGCTGTAGTTTGCTGGTTATAATCATGCTGTCTGTATGTGTGTATCATTTTTGTATTCGAAGTTATGAATATTGCCTATGTACTTTTTTGATTCTAAGTAGCCTCAGTGAAGCATTCTTGAGAAAGGACTATTCTCAGTAATTGCCAAATAAAGAAACACTTAACTGACAATGGACTTTGGAAGATGCCAATCCATATCTGAGCTTTCCTGGGAACGTTCAAACTAACATGCAAACAATGGCGTCGGCCTGCAAAAAGCTGAATTGTTCATGGACATGACTTGCCCAGGTGACTGCAAACTCCATCTTGTTGAGGGGATTTTACACAGGAGAACAAAGGGGTTTCCAGCCACAAAGGGGTTTCTACCCATAAGGCCCTGGAAACCCCTCCATTTTATCTTCAGCTGGCTCAAGAGATTGCCTCTCCACCCCAAAAGATGCCTGAAAGAAACTGGAACAAACGGCAGTAACTACGGGGGTGAGAGTGATTGCTGGACCCAGACTAGGAAGGAGTCTAGTCTGTCAAAAAAATAATAATATGGAGATATCCTATCTCCTAGAACTGGAAGGGACCTCAAAAGGATATCGAGTCCAGGCCCCTGCCTTCACTAGCAGGACCAAGTACTGATTTTGCCCCAGATCCTTAAGTGGCCCTCTCAAGGACTGAACTCACAACCCTGGGTTTAGCAGGCCAATGCTCAAACCACTGAGCTATCCCTCCCCCCAAGAAACTTATTGGAACATCTCTGAGGGTGAGATTTACCTCCATTTAGTTTCCTATTGTCTTAGGTTTAGACTTGCATGATTTGTTTATTTTAGTTGGTAATTTACTTTGTTCTGTTATGACTTGGAACCACTTAAATCCTACTTTTTATATTAAATAAAATCACTTTTTACTTATTAACCCAGAGCAAATAATTAATTTTGGGGGAGCAAACAGCTGTGCATCTCTATCAGTGTTATAGAAGGCGAACAATTTATGAGTTTACCCTGTATAAGCTTTATACAGAGTAAAACGGATTTATTTGGGGTTTGCATCCCATTGGAAACTGGGTATCTGGGTGCTAGAGACAGGAGCACTTCTTAAGCTGTTTTCAGTTAAGCCTGCAGCTTTGGGGGATGTAGTTCAGACCTGGGTCTGTGTTTGCAGCAGGCTAGCATGTTTGGCTCAACAAGACAGTGTACTGAAGTTCCAAGCTGCCAGGGAAAACGGGCTCAGAGGTAGTCTCAGCATATCAGGTGGCAGCCCCAAGGGGGTCTCTGTGACCGAACCTGTCACAGCAGGTAAAGACCAAAAATAAAGATTCAGGAAATGCTTATATTAAATTGGCACTTAAACACTCTCGTACAAATTATTAGCACAGGGTCTGACATGAAAAGAATAACGCCTTTTTTAAGTATATACATTTTTTTTTTGCATCTTTGTAAATCTCAATCAGTAAAATCATTCTTGTGAGCTTATGTTACTTATTCCCTTATGTTTTCATGTCACTTCCATTCTAGGGATGTAAAAGTTCAACCGGTTAACTGATAAGCTTGATGCTTATCAGTTTCTGTTAACAATTAAACTCTGCCAGGGTCCTGGTGGCTGGCCCCACGCCCGGATGCTGGCCATGGGGCCGGCTGCTGGGGGCCCCCCACCTAAAACATGGGGGTGCTGCAGCACCCCCTGCACCGCTAGTTTCCCGGTTAAACGTTTAACCGTCTAACCAATAGAATTGTAATCGGTTACACGGTTACTGTTTTTACATGTTATTTACATCCCTATTTCATTCAAGCCCAAATTGTGAAAATCCACCAACGTGCTCATCAGTTTCACTATATTAATAGGTTTACACTTTAAAGCAATGGTCACCAACCGGTCGATCCTAGAGGATCTCCTGGTCAATCGCGCTCTCTGGTGGTGTAGTGGGGCTGCCGCTAAGGCAGGCTCCCTGCCTGCCCCAACCCCATGCTGCTCCTGGAAGTGGCCAGTGCAGCCCCATGGGCAAGGGTCTCCCTCTCCATGCTGCTCCTGCCTGCAAGCACCACCCCCGCAGCTCCAACTGGCTGGGAACTGAGACCTGTGGCCAACAGGAGTTGCAGGGGCAGTGCTTGCAGAGAGGGGCAGTGCACAGAACCATGTGCCCTTGCCCCCGGTGCATGGGGGTGTGCTGGCCCCTTCCGGGAGCGGTATGGGGCCAGGGTAGGCAGGGAGCCTGCCTTAACGCCAGCCACCAACCAGAAGCTGCTGGAGGTAAGGGCTGCTCAGCGGGAGGCTGCACACCAACCCCCAGCCCTGAGTCCCCTCCCGGACCTAGCACCCCATACCCGCTCCTGCACCCCAAGTGCCAGCCCGAGCCTCCTCCCAGAGCCAGCACCCTATACCCCCTCCTGCACCCCAACACACTGCTCCAGCCTGGAGCCCCCTCCTGCACCCAAACTCCCTCCCAGAGCCCACAGCCCCTCCTTCCCCCCCCCAATCCCCTGCCCCAGGCTGAGCCCAGAGCTCCCTCCCACACTAGAATCCCCTCGGCTCCAGCCCAGAGTCCGCACCCCCTCATGAACCCCAACCCCCTACCCCAGCCCAGTGAAAGTGAGTGAAGGGGGGGGAGAATAAGCGACCGGGTGTGTGTGGGGGTAGTAGATCCTGGGTTTCCCTTACATTCAAAAAGTGATTTGGGGCATAAAAAGGTTGGAGACCGCTGCTTTAAAGGATACGATATAAATTATTGTGTTTAATCCACATAAAACGAACTCCTCCATGAGCTAGAATGGGAGAAAGCATTCCCTCTTCTTCCTTTTCCATAAGAATTGGCATGAAATGCTCCACCTCAGACATATCCACATCTCCACGGTAATTCCGGCAGATGAGGACCTGCAATATACATACAAAGAAATCTGAATAGGTTTTAAAAACAAATGCTGACGTTACCATCTGAAAACAACACGTATGATCCTTGGGAAGTACTTTTAAGTTACATTAAAAGATACAAGACAAATTTCAACATAAAGTAAAATTTTATTTACATTTTAAAAGTTCAGTACTTTACAACTTATGCAGTGGAATCCCAAACTGCTTAACTAACTCAATTCCAAACTGTACTTGGGACTCTTTCATTCACAACTCAAATACAGCTTTTAGAATGATAGCAGCTGTTAAATAGCACATACCAACATCAGAGACAGAAAATATATTGCTTACAGAACAAAATCACAGAAGGAATTTGGATATGCAGAATGTAATTACCCCAAAATGGAATATGGTCAAGAAACCAGAGTTAGCATGCTAATAACATTTGTTAAAGTATCTTGGTATCTTTTAATTGCCATAAGCAGTTAATATCTTAATTTCACTTACCCCAAAATCAGACCCTTCAGCAGCTGAATGCCCCTTAAATTGCATGAGCTTTCATACACTAAAAACTAGGAGAAAAGGGTCCAGAAGGGGAAAATGGAGGAGGAAGAGAGCGCTCTACTAAAAATCAGCATTTCCTGCAACATTGCAGCTGGACGGTCACTGGTCATCCATCCAAGCACCGACAAGGTCTAGCCCAAATAAAGCTTCTAGTTTAACCCAAGGCAGCATTATCGGCACGATGTAACCACAACCTGAGGCCCCACGGCGGGCTAGAGGAAATTGGGGGAGGGTGGAATCCCCATCCTAGGGCCCCAGGACAGACAGGGGGGCACCCACAGCAAGCTAGAGAGGGAATATTACCCTAGGACAGCTCTGAGGTGAGGAAACAGGGGAAGGCTGGGAAGAGATTAGAGAGATCCCCTCCCGCTCCAGAACTGTTCGGGCCCCTCTACTCCCATGTTTCCTCGGACTATGAGGAAGCTGAGCCCATTCCCAGACCGGGGCCACTCCATAGGCTCAGGCCGGGCTCCAGGAGAGCCACCCGCCTCTCCCAGGAGGGGTTCCCCACGGTTTAGCCCAAGGCCCCGTCCCTCCGACTCCTCACCTTGCCCTTCAGGTCCAGCACGTATACGGCACTGGCAGACATCGCGCCCCCAGGTGCTCGGCGCCTTCCGGCCCAGCGCCCCCAGAACCCGCCCAGATCTCACTTCCGGCCGGAAACTCAGCCGCGGCTGCTTCCGCTCTCAAACCCCCACCGCCGGCTGAGAAAGCTGCCAAGCTCGGGTCCGGCTCGCAGTCACGGCCTGGGCGGAAGGATATGGCGAAGCGGCGGCACGTCAGCGAAATGACAGGGCTGTGAAGCGACCTATAGAGAGGGCGGAGGCACTTGTCTGAGCCCTTCTAGTGGAAACAGGCCGAGCAGCGGAAGTGATTGAGGGATCAGACTCATCCGAGCCCTTCTGGCCCTCGCTTGCTCCTCTAGTCTATAGTGCCGGTAACCACAGAGGTAGGGTGACCAGATGTCCGGATTTTATAGGGACAGTCCCAATTTCGGGGTCTTTTTCTGATATAGGCTCCTATTACCCCCCAGCCCATGTCCCGCTTTTTCACACTTGCTGTCTGGTCACCCTACACAGAGGAGAGGAAAGTGAGTAATGGTGGAATGAGCATAGTGGCGCATCAGCCTGACCGGACCCATAGCGAGCTGATGGAACAGACTCGCAGGACAGCGCTGTGGTGGGCAGGGCCTCGCATCAGGAACAGGCTGTTGTCTTGCTGCTTCCCAGAAGGGCCGCAGTGCCCCAGGTCTAGACCTGCACTTCCCACTCTGTGGCATAAGCCGTTTTAGGGGAGGAAGCAGGTGTTCCTGCCACCCCATGTCCTTTGAGTGGCACATGCTGACCCACAGATGAACCTAGGTCAAATCTGCTTTTGTTCACCACTGTTAACTAGAGTGCTTTTATCTACTTTTTCTTTTTAACCTCTCTAACCTTCACCCTTTTGTCCTGTCTGTATCAATTAGTGAATTCTCCTCCTTTCTTTGACAGGGTTACTGGCCTAGTTAATGTGAGGAAGCAGATATGGTATTTCTCGATTTTAGCAAGACTTTTGCCACAGTCCCACATGACATTGCCATGAGCAAACTAGGGAAATGCTATTTAGATGAAATTACTATAAGGTGGGTGCATAACACGTTGAAAGACCATACTCAAAGCATAGTTAGGTTCACTCCCTCTGGGGCACCTGTCAGACAGGAATCTGGGCTGGGTGGACCTTTGGTCTTACCAGTACGGCCGTTCTTATGTTCTAACTCCCAAGATTAATATTAATTGAGCAATATTTTAATTGTTTTCATAATTAAATATGTTAAGATTTTAACCAAGAATGGCACTTAGTGTTCTTCCAGAACAGAATGAGGGACTAAAGAACTGTAAATATGAATCAGTTCAGCAGGGTAAGGCTGATAACTGCCACTGTACCATCTAGGTGCCACCATTCCCCCTTGCATATGTAATCCAATCACAGAAAAAAGCTTGTAAATAAGCATTTCTCATTTGTAGTTCTAGGTCTATAGTTATTTTGAAGAATTACAAGCAGTTTAAGAAGGGTTTTAGGATGCAACAAGGAAATATTTAAGAGTAATTCTAGATGTAGACAAATGACATAATCCCTTGAATTCATAAATGAAGTTTATTATGTAGGACACTGTCAAAGTTCTCCTTTCAAAGGAAAAAAGAGAAGAGGTTATCTACCAGATAATGTTAGAACAATTACTAGATAAATTTCTCCAATAAGCATGAACTACCTTTGGCCCTGATCCTGCAGAGAGCTCTGCAAAGGATCCATATCCTTGCACCTGAGTGGAGGCTCAGGGCCTTAACTAGTAGTTCAAGAAGATGGCTGTGCTATGAACATAGTTTTAAATGAACAATGAAAAAGTGTCAGGATGCAAGTGTTTATATAACATTAATAAAATATCCAACTCGGAGAGCAGAGATTTGCACAGTCATTTCCTTTGAATAAAAAGCCTACTCAGAATCCAAAACTGTGGAAGGGAAGACATTCACTTAGTCCAGCTAACTTTGGGAATGTCATAATGTTCAGTCAGAGCATCCAAGTGTCTGTTGAAATCCTAGGAGGGGAAAAAAAAAAAAAAAGAGAGTATTTTAAGATATATATTACTGACATACCTGACCTTGCTATTTCCTCCACCATGTTTATACTTGGCAATTCCAAATCAAACCATTAGCAGAACTGATATAGTATACTGTCTGCCAGTACCAGATAAAAACATAAGAGCAGCCATACTGGGTCAGACCAATGGTCCATCTAGCCCAGTATTCTGTCTTCCAACAGTGGCCAATGCCAGGTGCTTTAGAGGGAATGAACAGATGCTTCAGAGAAAGGGGCAAGAAACCCCACAATGGACAGTTATGGAATAGAATGCCCAGAAAGAAAGTTTCTACCTAATTTCCCATCAAGTGGTTAGCTTTTGACCTTGTATCATTTAAGAAATCCTTATAGGTGGCTAATCCTTTACTGGATCCTGGTAAAAACTCTTGACTTCAATAAGTTGTGGTTGTGAGCTACACAGATTAATTTTCTTTTATCAGTTGTAAATCTGTTGCCTTTCAATTTCATTCACTATTCCTCTTCTCCTGTATTTAACAAGATTACATAGAAATAACACATTTACCTTTCTATACCACCTATTTTATATACCTCACTAATATCCTTGTCTTCTCTCCAAAACAAGGACAGTCCTAATCCTCCATTTGTCTCTTCATATACAAGTCTCTTAATGCCTCTATTTCTGCTGCTTGTCTCTTGCGCAGGGGTGGGCAAACTATGGCCCGCGTCCAGCCCGTAAAACCTTTTAATCTGACCCTTGAGCTCCATTGCCCCGCTTCAGCGCTCCAGCTGGGGGTGGGGGCTTGCCCTGCTCTGCCCGCCCAGTGCTCCAGCGTGTTCAGGACCTGTCTGACAGGCGTGAGGGCACGCATGTTACTCCGGCTGCACAACCCAAACGCACCATCAGAGCCTGGAATGTGCAAGCCCATGTGCCTGCTACTTGTTGGCTTAGGTAAGTGCTCAGTGGTGGTTTTCAAAGCTGTGGGCTGTTGGGACCTATGTGGGAGGAGATTTCTGAGAGCAGGAGGCTGGTGAATCTCAATGAGTTCCAATGACTGGAAGCTGACGCCCGACAAATTCAGGCTAGAGAGAAAGGGCATGGAAAGGTGGTAAATTTAGTTTAATTATCAGAATACGTTGTTATGATGATATATTTATAATAGTAAGTAAGGTTTTATGTTTATTTCCACTAAAATGTATCTTTATTAAATCAAGTTTCTGAATTGTTAATTTTGTGAGCATTCATGGCCCACCATATAATTTCCATACCCAGATGTGGCCCTCAGGCCAAAAAGTTTGCCCAATTCTGCTCTAGAGTCCCTTCTACATCTGTTATGTATTTTGAGATTGGATGACAGGGTGACAAGAACTGAACACAGTATTTCAGGTGAAGATGTTCCACTAGTTTCTATATTTCCAATCATTTACTTTATATATACCAACACAGATTACTTTTCCCCCTTACTTAATAGTTCATTTAGAACCCAGCAATGGGTACCATATGCATTACACCTTGCATTTGTCAATATTGAATTCCATAGCCCATTGTACGGCCCATTCACCTAGTTTATTAGGTCCTTATGAAATTCTTCAGTCTTCTCTAGATTTGAAGAACCTAAATCACTGTATCATCTTCAAGTTTTACCATTTCACTGTGCTCCCAAGCTAGGGATTCTGATTACTAAGCATGTGGCTGTATTTTGTACCAGTTTAAGTTTCTGGGTCAATGTAACATGCAGGCCTGCACAGAGGACACTGCAGTAGTCAAATCTTCAGGAAACTAAATAAAGTCCATATCTGAAAAAAAAAACAGTAGTAGTCTTTGGGCCAAAGATGAGGAGTTGCCACAGCTGGGAAGAGGCACCTCTCCCCCAGCCCGGCCAGAGCTGCTGCAGCAAGAGAGGCCCGGGGGAGTCCTCTGTCCCCACCACAGCCTCAGGGCAGCCTGCACCCCAAACCCATCATCCCCAGCCCCCCCCCCCCGGCCCCCCCCCCACCACATATCACCTCCATGTTGGTGCACATAACAAAATTGATTCCACACATGAATGTAAAAAATTAAAGGGAACATTGCTTACTTCAACTCTTTGTTTATGTGTTTTGGAGGCTTTCTTCAGTATTCTTTCCATTTGCTAAAAATTGAACATAGAAACACAGTGCTGTGATACTTCATTTTTTGCATGTGTGAACATAACACACTGAGTCTGCATTTCACAACTTAGATTTGACCTTCGCCTTGGGGCAAGCTACAGAAATATCCTTTAGGCAAGTCTAAAGTAAAAGCAAGTTGCACTTAGGCCAAACACACCTTAACCATTACTCTCCCACCCCTGCCCGCCCCCCAGCACTGCTCAGAAGGAGCTGGCCCCATACCCTTTTCTCTTGCATCTTCTCATAGGCAAGCTGTGCAGGGGTCCGCTTGTCCAGAGCCCGCTTCTTCTCCTCCTCTTGCTTCTTACTGCTCACGATCTGCTCCAGGATTTTGCTTTTGTCCTTAGCCGCCTTCTTCTTCTTCCTGGAGCAAAACAGACCAGGCAGCTTCAGAGAAGAGGCCAAGGGAGCCCACCCGACAGTGAACCACCCCCCCACCCCCACCAGAGGCCGGGAGCCCACCCGACAGTGAACCACCCCAGAGGCCGGGAGCCCACCCGACAGTGAACCACCCCCCCACCAGAGGCCGGGAGCCCCACTGACAAACCCAAGCAGCTCACCGCTTCCCAAGCGCCGGGGTCGCACCGCTCCCCTTCAGCCGCAGCGGCGCGCGCTGGACACTCTCATAATCCGCCATCCCGCGCCAGGGCCTAGGCCAGGCGCCCGAGCGCTTCCGGGTTACACACCGCGGAACGGGCCCGGTGGGCGGGGCAACAGCTTAAGGGTGGAGCTAGGGCTCCTGCCCGCGAGTCGCACAGGCCCCGCCTCTTCCCTCGCGGCAATGGGCTGGGGCTGACCCCGCCCCCCGCCCCGTGAGCCGGGCAGGGATTGGGAGCCGGGGGCCGAGCCGGGCGTGAGGGCTCTTGTTTTGCTGTCAGCAGCAGCCGCCGCCCCTGAGCGGGACGGGGCCTCCCCGCGGGATGACCCTAGGAGTGTTGTGTAGTGCACGGGTAGCTTTTCCACTGTAAGCACCGTGACCATCCCAACAACTCCCCGGCCCCGGGAAAAACCTCACCCCAAGCGGAGCTTTCTGCAGTGCACAAAGGAGGAAAAACCAACCCCTCCCTGGCCTCCCCTCTGGAGCCTGGCCTCACTGAGCCCGGCTGGGGAAAGGGGAAGGCGCTCGGACGGCGACCCCCACGGGCTGGCGCCCACACAACAGCATAGCGCGGGAGGGAGCGGTGAGAGCTAGGGCGCTGGTGGAGAGGATCTGTTTCTTCTGGTTTAAAATCACTTTTGTCTCCTTACCCACGCAGGGCTGTTCTAGCATCGAAATCATTCGGCTTTGACACTAACATACTGGCTGCCTTGGCTTTCGTTGCCCTCATTTTGTTTGTCTGTTAGAGCCAAGCAGAAACTGAAGCGCCATCTTTTCGTTTTGTCCTGACAGTTGTCACCTCTCACAATTTTATTACAAGTTTAATAATATTTGGTGTTTTTCTTAAAGTCCCAGCTGTTGGAATCAGGAGGTAACGTGAAAATCTCAGCTTTGATTATTTTTAAGACACGTAAGTGTCTAGCCCTGATGGTTGCAGGAAAAAAGCTTGAAAACATGAAGCAAACGAACCCTAAAGGCTCAGAAACCAAAGGCAAATAAGAAAACCCCAAAACTTCATAGGTGCTGAAACTAGGAGTGCAGGGGGTGCTGCAGCACCCCCGACTTTAAGTGGTTTCCATTATATACAGGGTTTACAGTTTGGTTCAATGGCTCTCAGTGCCCCCACTATACACATTATTCCAGTGCCTCTGCCAAACATTCCTCCCCCCCAAAAAAAACCTCATGATTTTTGGGGCCTGACTCATGACCGTTGAATGCTTGAGGTTGGCAGTACCTCAACTGAAAGACACTAATTATGTAGAGATGTCAGTCATTTCCACTAGAATGAGAAGTGGGCACTTGGCATTTTTGGATCATGTAATCCAGATTCAGACTGGAATCCAAAACAGACTAACACATGAAGGTGTCAACTGGAAACCAACTGGTGTGAGAAATGAGGACACAGAAGAGAAACCTTAGCAATGAGGGCAGAATAGTCAATCTCAATACCATAGAGCAAATGGAAAGAAACAGCAGTAAATGACAGAGGAATGGTTTCTGCATTGTGTGCCAACATTGGCACGGGATGGATGTTAAAAAAAAAAGAGAGAGAGAGAGAGATTGAGTATAGTATTGCTGCTGTACACAGTCAAAAATACAGTATAATATTAGCATATGGTGCAGAATGTGTATTATAATGAACATCAAGAAAAGGACTCGGGACCAATAAAAAGTCATATAAACAATGGAAACTAGCACAGATTACAAAGGATGAATATAGGCAAACAACACAGGAATGCAGGGGCAAGATTAGAAAGGCAAAGGCACAAAATGAGCTCAGACTAGCTATAGGAATAAAGGGAAACAAGAATACTTTTTATCAATACATTAGAAGCAAGAGGAAGACCAAGGACAGGGTAGGCCCACTGCTCAGTGAGGAGGGAGAAACAGTAACAGGAAACTTGGAAATGGCAGAGATGCTTAATGACTTCTTTGTTTCAGTCTTCACTGAGAAGTCTGAAGGAATGCCTAACATAGTGAATGCTAATGGGAAGGGGGTAGGTTTAGCAGATAAAATAAAAAAAGAACAAGTTAAAAATCACTTAGAAAAGTTAGATGCCTGCAAGTCACCAGGGCCTGATGAAATGCATCCTAGAATACTCAAGGAGCTAATAGAGGAGGTATCTGAGCCTCTAGCTATTATCTTTGGGAAATCATGGGAGACGGGAGAGATTCCAGAAGACTGGAAAAGGGCAAATATAGTGCCCATCTATAAAAAGGGAAATAAAAACAACCCAGGAAACTACAGACCAGTTAGTTTAACTTCTGTGCCAGGGAAGATAATGGAGCAAGTAATTAAGGAAATAATCTGCAAACACTTGGAAGGTGGTAAGGTGATAGGGAACAGCCAGCATGGATTTGTAAAGAACAAATCATGTCAAACCAATCTGATAGCTTTCTTTGATAGGATAACGAGTCTTGAGGATAAGGGAGAAGCGGTGGATGTGATATACTTAGACTTTAGTGAGGCATTTGATATGGTCTCGCATGATATTCTTATCGATAAACTAGGCAAATACAATTTAGATGGGGCTACTATAAGATGGGTGCATAACTGGCTGGATAACTGTACTCAGAGAGTTGTTATTAATGGTTCCCAATCCTGCTGGAAAGGCATAACAAGTGGGGTTCCACAGGGGTCTGTTTTGGGACTGCCTCTGTTCAATATCTTCATTAACGGCTTAGATATTGGCATAGAAAGTACACTTATTAAGTTTGCGGATGATACCAAACTGGGAGGGATTGCAACAGGGTCATAATTCAAAATGATCTGGACAAATTGGAGAAATGGTCTGAGTTAAGCAGGATGAAGTTTAACAAAGACAAATGCAAAGTGCTCTACTTAGGAAGAAAAAATCAGTTTCACACATACAGAATGGGAAGAGACTGTCTAGGAAGGAGTACGGCAGAAAGGGATCTAGGGGTTATAGTGGACCACAAGCTAAATATGAGTCAACAGTGTGATGCTGTTGCAAAAAAAGCTAACATGATTCTGGGATGTATTAACAGGTGTGTTGTGAGCAAGACACGAAAAGTCGTTCTTCCACTCTACGCTGCTCTGGTTAGGCCTCAGCTGGAGTATTGTGTCCAGTTCTGGGCACCACATTTCAAGAAAGATGTGGAGAAATTGGAAAGGGTCCAGAGAAGAGCAACAAGAATGATTAAAGGTCTTGAGAACATGACCTAAGAAGGAAGGCTGAAAGAATTGGGTTTGTTTAGTTTGGAAAAGAGAAGACTGAGAGGGGACATGATAGCAGTTTTCAGGTATCTAAAAGGGTGCCATAAGAAGGAGGGAGAAAACTTTTTCACCTTAGCCTCTCAGGATAGAACAAGAAGCAATGGGCTTAAACTGCAGCAAGGGAGGTCTAGGTTGGACATTAGGAAAAAGTTCCTAACTGTCAGGGTGGTTAAACACTGGAATAAATTGCCTAGGGAGGTTGTGGAATCTCCATCTCTGGAGATATTTAAGAGTAGGTTAGATAAATGTCTATCAGGGATGGTCTAGACAGTATTTGGTCCTGCCATGTGGGCAGGGGACTGGACTCGATGACCTCTCGAGGTCCCTTCCAGTTCTAGAATCTATGAATCTATGAAAAACCATACTCACTGTGATTCTTTTTTAGAGTGAGTTGCTGAATGTTGAAGGAAGAAAGAGAGTTCCTAGCAGTCATTAGGTATGTGAATTTACTTGCTAGAAACATAAAACTAAAATCCACACAGTCCCCTATCTAGTTCAGAGACAAGGGATAGAAATTGTGTTAGTTGTTTGTTAAATGCTGTAATATGAGTCTCTGCAGAGCACACAGGAAGCAGGTGAATGATGCTGTATGAGAGTCTTATGTATTCAGACTAAAGATTTGATGAAATGCTCCTATTATGATTCTGAAATCCATGAAGCAGGGAAGGTGGTTACCTGATCCTCCGCTCTGTCTGAACCTCATTGTTGCAGCTTTTCATATCTCAATATTCAGCCTTCCTGTACAGGTAACTTAAGGGGAAAGAGCAATGGGACAAGAATCAGGATTCAGAAACAGAAATGGGCAATAAACAAACCATTTTCACTCCAGAGCAGCTGGATGCATATCAGGTAAGAACAAACAAAAGACAAATTAGACACAATGCAGGATAATGGCAGGTTGTTTTAAAGCAATCTCCAGCACTTAGTTATATGGCACTAAACAGGACTATCAAATGGTGTCCGAAGTCTTTAGAGTAAATGGTTTATGGCTGTTTAATACCCCTTTACCTTTTTTATGTGAGAAGAAACTGTCAAACATTACTCTATAATTGTAAACAGAAAGTTTATAAAGCTTGGGCCAGCTTCATCATTAATGTAAATCCAGTGAAGTCAGTATGTTTACAACAGGAAAGAGTTTGAGCCAGTGTGTGTTTAAAAAAAAAAAAAAAAATTCACCACCACATTTTATATCTTTCCATATTTTACAGGACTGCACATTCTTTACAAGGAAAGAAATTCTGAGGTGCGTCTATATTTTTTGTCTGTAAAACTATAAGGAGATTATAATAAAGTCAGGCCACTCATCTAGTGATCTTAGTAATCTTTTTAATATGTTTTAAGTAGGATTTAATACGGCGTCATTGTCATAGATAACCGCAGAGTGTATAAACACATGCAGAAAAATCATGTTCAATGTCTTTAGTTAAGACAAAAATCTATAATTCAATTAACATGCCAGCCACTTCCACCCAAAACACAATAACAAATTACATCTAAGTATTTCACTAAATACTCTGCCAGAGGGCCCCATGTCCCACTATCTTGTTTTATAACAAGTGATACACAGAATATTGCTACCCTTGGCATATGCCATCTACTTGATTAAATATTTTCCCAGTAGTTCTATTGTCTTTATAGTGTAACCTAAGAAATATTTTAGTGCCATGCAGATTTAGTTTTTTTAATGGTAACTATAATTTCTTAGATTTATAAAAATGTAATTAGAGCCTCTGTTTCATCTCTTTACAAACGCAGGATTGTTCTAGCTTTGAAATCATTCTGCTTTGACCCTGTAATATGCTCTTTTCCATGACTTTTGTTGGCTCATTTTGTCTATTAAAACAGAGCAAAAGCTAAAGTGAAAGCTTTTAATTTTGTCCTGACAATATAGTGCTGTCTCCAGAGCATCTATTGTTTTCTGTCACTTTTTACAGCTGCATTTATGATATTTTCCTGAGACTTTTTTGCAAGCCCCAAGTCCCATGAAACAAGATTAGGGATTAAATTATTTCACAAAAATGATTCCACAGTAATCATGCCAGCATCAAAGTAGCCTAAAAGCTTTTGCTGAGACAACATGATGTCACCCACTGGGACTTTATATGTGAAAGCTGTGGTGATATTTTGAAGCCTGGTGCCTCGTTGGAGCACAAGGCCTGGGTTAGCCTGAATCGCTCATTTCCAGAAATTTTAGGACCTCTTCCCAGTAAGTGGTACATATTGGCCAATTCGTTTGATCTTTAGTCACCTGGGCACAAGGGGGTGAGGAGGAAGGGCTTAGTGATTTTTGTAATACATTATATGCCTCATTGGCTGAGAGATCAAAAGTCTAATTGGCAACCTGAACCTGGTCTCCTCTCCTAGTGGTACCACAGTGTACTTTTGCAGGTGCTGGCACACAATAATAGTGTATTCTGCTGATGTGGTGGATAACCGTTTGCATGGGGAAATCAGCTTTTGGTTCTCATTTACCATGCAGCAAATTAATCAGCAGAAACACTTCCAGCACCTGCCCCTTTCTTAGGTTGTCACTGCACAACATCAGTGTGCCAATTCCTTTGGAAAGTAGAGTGCCCTTCTACAGCAGACTGTGATCTCCTATTGCTGCCCACCCTAGTCGCTGTTTATGAGTGCTGTGCAGCACAAAATGCAAATGAAGTGAACATCTGTAATAAATTAAACCTAAGCTGTTTGTGTCTTTGTGTATTGAATAGAGGCCAAGACCATAATTATATCATGAATAAGGCATTTATTATTGATAGGAAACCCTTTAGAAAATTCTGTCCCATTGTTTGATACCATTTTAATTGGTGACAACTGTGAATGGTCTCCTCAGTCTAGTGCAAGAATATAAGTAAACAGCACTGAGAAAAATGAACACTTTTTGAGGTCATTTTATAGATCTTCTCCCTTTCTTAGCTCTGAGTCCTAACAAAATCAGTGGGAGGTTTGGGTGGGCAACAAAAGGCAGGATGAAGTCCCACATTTGAAGGGTACAACAAGCCCATTTTTTTAAACCTTAAAGCTGAGAAAAAAGCAAGGGAAATTTTAGCAGGTATCTAAGGAAGCCTAAGAGATTAGGGTAGAGGACTCCTACCACTGGGTAGTCTAGATGGTCCTGGAGGTGTTCTCTATTCCTAGCACCTGTGGGTTTGCTTGTTTGTTTTTGCAGGGGGAAAAGGCCTGCTCATTTCAAAGGCAAGGTAGGCATAAAATATTTCCATTATTGCACCCCATTCTTAATTCTCCTGAGATCTTTTGAAGATCACTTATTTGCATCACAGTGGTCCCTTCTGGCCTTAAAAATCTATGAGTCATTATTACATCCAAAATGTTTAAAGTTGTGTGCCTTCATTTAGGCACCTAAATCCATATTTAAAACCACAATAAGAGGCCTTGACTTCAATGGGAGCTGGAATGAAATATTACAGAGAAGATTGTCTGTAGAATTAGTTTATAAAATGTGGTGCAGTACTTTACAGCTCTTTTCTAACCCAGCAGCTCTTCCCTCTCTCCTCTGCATCACCTTGTTCACTAGGAGGGGATCACTAAAAAGAGCTTCACTCAGAATTCATGGTCGCACAGAGCCATGAGCAGCATTTGCCCACATACATCCCAGTATGGATTATGCATGTGGATATGAGGCAGCTCTTTTGGCCATAAACTGGGGATACACTTGCCAAGTAAGGCAGCCTTCAAGCAGGGGTACTAATGCCTGGGTGGCTAACTGGGAAGCAGAGGTACATGGAAAAGGCTACTGGTGACTAATATCTTGAGGAGGACTTAAAAGACAAAAAGTGTGTGTGTGTGTGTGTGGGGGGGGGGGGGGGTTGTTATTTTTTCTTTTGTTTTTAGTAAAAAGAACTTGGCCATCTCTTGCCTTTATTAACTTCCTCTATCCAGGGAACAAGGACCTGCGGAGAACAAGGACTGTTCAAGAAACTAAAACACAGATTGAGGTGCCACTGCAGCACAGGGGAAAAAACTGTGCAGAACACCTACAAGCTTCCCTTTCCCTTAGAATCCATCTGAGAAAAGCAGAGTGAAAGCAGACTAGAGCCCAGAGATCTGACCCAGTTTTGTTCCTAGGTTTAGTCAGATAGAGTTGAACTGAGACAGGGTTTGGCTTAATTTGCCCTTCTATGACTCATGAAAATAGAAATCTTTTCAATCTGACAAGGCACTGAGCCTGTTATATTGCTGCAATGGGGGGCAAACCCCATTTCAAGCACAGGGACTTGACCAGGGGAATTGTATAGGGATGGGGCTGGAGGAATCCTTTCCTAGAGGCTTCAGAGCAGCAGGAGAGCCATTCTGCAGCTGTTACAGAGCCATCTAAAGATTGCAGTACTGTAGTTTCTATCCTAGTTAGATTCTCTCTCCAGGAAGGACAGTGCAGTAGCAGAGCCACCTCCTGCTCCCCCAGCTGGCACCCCACCAGAAGGAGGCTCCTAATCTGAAGGGGCTGTGTATCCTCTGAGGGGATTCCAGCCTCCTGGCCTGCCTTCCCCAGTCAGCTGAACTGCATCTGCACTGGAGGTCACACCAACTCTATAGGGTAGGAAGATCAGGATTTGCTGTATGTGAATGGCCATTCGATCATTTACTAAGGCTGGCAGATGAATTAGTTTAATAAGAGACACAAAGAGACCATGTTCCTAGTTTGCTGAGCTAAGTGTCCTCTTACCACATTGCATGGGACTCCTGAAGAAACAGCTGAAATTTCAATGTGTTGCAAATATGTTTGCAAATCAGTGTCTGGAATCCTAAACTGCTGGCAGGGCAGTTAGCTGCAACATCTGACAATTTTCAGTTCTTAGACGAGCAATGTGATTCCTGCCATTCTGGCCAATTTCTTTATCAGCCTCTAAAACATTCATGAGCCAGCTGCATGACAGGTGGCAGCCAACTTAGACTGTAAACTGTTTGGGGCAGAGTGTCTTTTTGTGCTGTTTGTACAGCACCTATCACAATTGTATCCTGGTCCATGACTGAGGCTCCTAGCTGCTATGGTAATACAAATAATAAATAATCAGGGAAGAGGCAAGGGGGTGGAGACAAAAGAGAGAACCTGGATCATAGAGTAAAAAGGACTAGCAGGCTAGAAAGATTAGGGGTTGGGGATTAAGATAGGCAGGCCATGGAAGATGCATGAGAGTGTGAGGGAGCACGCTCTGGTCTCTCAAGATGAAAGTCTACACTGAGTGTCAGCAAAGCGCTAAGATGCCTGTGGTGGATATTGGGGGGTGGGGGGATGAGGGGTGGACAATTGTAGGCTGCTGGCTTAGTAGTAATAATCCAGATAGTTAGAAATACTGTTTTATGTTATTTTATTTTCTCCAGTGTGGAATTTTAGCTGGATTAGTCTTAGAGCATTGAGAACTTTGAAGGCTGTTCCTCTCAGTAACACAATCATGTAAAAAATGGCTGCTGATAGAGCAATGTCAGACTAGCAGAAGTGAGGTGGAAGCATAACTGAGGCAGTAGTAAATTACTAAATAACGTTAGAAAACTGCTTCTGTCATTCTGTTTCCCATAGTACAGCTGCCTAGTTCTTGAACAGACCTTTTCACCCCCTTCTTTTTTATGTAACACTGAAAATAACTTTTCTGGTTAATATATAATATAGGAAGTATATTTCACACTATGTTTCTCCCTTCATCAAGCATACTACGTGACATTTAAATGTAACCACCCTGCTAAATGATGTGAAGTATAAAGAGCAATATTGAAAAGACAGACATTGTTATTAGAGCCATGAGTATACTGAGCCCTAAATGAGTCTTTCCTTCCCTTTCCAGACTGTTTTACAGATACCGAGACCTGGCCCCACAGCTGGTCCCACTCAGCTACATAGATAAACCAGATGTGAAGCTTCCCTATGAACTCATTGGCAGCATGGCAGAGCTGAAGGTACAGTCCAAGGAACACAGATGCTAGATGGGGAGCCACATTTCACTTTCCTCCTCTTCTGCTAAATAATTCATCCTGTACTAATTACCAGGAGGCTGAAAGATATCTGAATCCTGGCTCCCTAGTGAATAGCTCTCTAATTCCAACATCCTTCTGGAAGCTTCCAGTAGTTTTCTTTGAAAACATTTTGAAGCACCATGTAGAGTAGAGAAGGCTGAAGCTGGTCTCTGAGTCAGCCTCAGTACCTAAAAGAGTAGAAGAGCAAGAGGGTGTTTGTCTGCCACACCTGGGTTAAAATAAAGAGAGGGCAAAACTAGAGCTGGGCTACTACTGAGTCCGTCAAATGCCTTGACATAAATGATAGTAAAGACTGACCCGTTTTATCCTGCATCCCTGTTCCACAGGACAATCCATTCCGTCAACGGATAGCAGAAGTTTTCTCAGAGGATGGAGAGGGCAACATGACTTTAGATGACTTTTTGGACATGTTTTCAGTCCTGAGTGAAATGGCTCCCAGAGACCTCAAAGCTTATTATGCCTTTAAAATTTATGGTGAGTGAAACAGGCATAGATAGTAAAGTTTGGAGGTAATCCTGGTGCTGTATTTGACTCAAGGTTCCTTGATGCAAGAGCACTTAAGATATGCACTGCAAACTGCCATCTCAGTTGGGTCTGTGTATGTACTTTGGTACTTAGATGGCCCTCATCATCACAGCCAAGGGGGTCATCTCTCTTAGGGCATGTCTACATGTACAACTCTGAGAAGAGTGAAAACTTCAGTGAAGACGCTACCCGCACCAATGGGTGAGCATCTCATGTTGGTGTAAGTACTCTACCTCCCCAAGAGGCGGTAGCTATGTCAGCAGGAGAAGCCTTCCCATTGATGCAATGCTGTCTACAGCAGGGGGGTGAGTGGATGTTGGTACAACTATGTTGTTCAGGGATGTGGATTTTCCATATGGCTGAGTGACATAGTTATACTGACGTACGTTCCTAGTGTAGACCAAGCCTCAAACTTCTGTTGAGCTGCCCTCAGTTATTGATAAACTTAACATTAACAACTCACCGGGACCAGATGGCATTCACCCAAGAGTTCTGAAAGAACTCAAATGTGAAATTGCGGAACTATTAACTAGGGTTTGTAACCTGTCCTTTAAATTGGCTTCTGTACCCAACGACTGGAAGATAGCTAATGTAACGCCAATATTTTAAAAGGGCTCTAGAGGTGATCCCGGCAATTACAGACTGGTAAGTCTAACGTCAGTACCGGGCAAATTAGTCGAAACACATAAAAGAACATAAATTGTTGGGCAAAAGTCAACATGGTTTCTGTAAAGGGAAATCGTGTCTTACTAATCTATTAGAGTTCTTTGAAGGGGTCAACAAACATGTGGATAAGGGGGATCCAGTGGACATAGTGTACTTAGATTTCCAGAAAGCCTTTGACAAGGTCCCTCACTAAAGGCTCTTATGTAAATTAAGTTGTCATGGGATAAAAGAGAATCCTTTCATGGATTGAGAACTGATTAAAAGACAGGGAACAAAGGGTAGGAATTAATGGTAAATTCTCAGAATGGAGAGGGGTAACTAGTGGTGTTCCCCAAGGGTCAGTCCTAGGACCAATCCTATTCAACTTATTCATAATGATCTGGAGAAAGGGGTAAAAAGTGAGGTGGCAAAGTTTGCAGATGATACTAACCTGCTCAAGATTCATAGATTCTAGGACTGGAAGGGACCTCGAGAGGTTAAGATAGTTAAGACCAAAGCAGACTGTGAAGAACTTCAAAATGCACATTGGAAAAAATAACCCCAACTATACATACAATATGATGGGGGCTAATTTAGCTACAACAAATCAGGAAATAGATCTTGGAGTCATCGTGGATAGTTCTCTGAAGATGTCCACGCAGTCTGCAGAGGCGGTCAAAAAAGCAAACAGGATGTTAGGAATCATTAAAGAGGATAGAGAATAAGACGGAGAATATATTATTGCACTTATATAAATCGATGGTACGCCCACATCTTGAATACTGCGTACAGATGTGGTCTCCTCATCTCAAAAAAGATATACTGGGACTAGAAAAGGTTCAGAGAAGGGCAACTAAAATTATTAGGGGTTTGGAACGGGTCCCATATGAGGAGAGATTAAAGAGGCTAGGACTTTTCACCTTGGAAAAGAGGAGACTAAGGGGGGATATGATAGAGGTATATAAAATCATGAGTGATGTGGAGAAAGTAGATAAGGAAAAGTTATTTACTTATTCCAATAATACAAGAACTAGGGGTCACCAAATGAAATTAATAGGCAGCAGGTTTAAAACAAACAAAAGTTCTTCTTCACACAGTGCACAGGCAACTTGTGGAACTCCTTGCCTGAGGAGGTTGTGAAGGCTAGGACTATAACAGCGTTTAAAAGAGAACTGGATAAATTCATGGAGGTTAAATTCATTAATGGCTATTAGCTAGGATGGGTAAGGAATGATGTCCCTAGACTCTGTTTGTCAGAGGGTGGAGATGGATGGCAGGAGAGAGATCACTTGATCATTACTTGTTGGGTTCACTCTCCCTGGGGCACCTGGCATTGGCCACTGTCAGTAGACAGGATACTGGGCTAGATGGACCTTTGGTCTGATCCAGTATGGCCATTCTTATATTCTTATTGGAGGATTCATAACAGAACCTAAAGAATTTGCTGACGCCTGAAACTTTGAGAACTGACCATGGTGGTAATGCACAACCTCCATTTCAAGAAGTTTAATTAATGGAGATATCCCATTTCCTAGAACTGGAAGGGACCTTGAAAGGTCATTGAGTCCAGCCCCCTGCCTTCACTAGCAGGACCAAGTACTGATTTTGCCCCAGATCCCCCCTCAAGGATTGAACTCACAACCCTGGGTTTAGCAGGCCAATGCTCAAACCACTGAGCTATCCCCCCCCCCATTTGTTTGAATACACATTGTACTTATCCCATATAGGCCCTTTTGGAAACCTATACTAGTGTAGTTAAAATGTATTCCCTCCCCCAACCCCTGGTCTCTCCAGAGACACAGTTATAGCAATATAAAAGTGCTTATAGCAGCATAACTTGTTCCCGTAAAAGAAGGGGAACAGCCATAATGGTATAAGTCAGCTTTATACCAGTATAAGTCTGTCCATATTAGTTCAGTGCTGTAATTCCCCTGTGTGGCTGCTGCAGGCATGAACTAAAATGTTCCTAGTTCACGTTAACATAATCCTCTTCAAACAGGGCTACTAGGAAACTTATTGTTTGCGCCCACAATGTCCACACAGGGGAGTTACAGTGCAGGACTTTGTTGTGCACATCCCCATGGGCTGAACTGCGGGACAACGTACACATAACCTAAGGCTTTTTCTATTTAACGGTATAAGAGTGTCTGGAAACAGAAGACACACCCCAATTGAAAGAGTTATACTGGTAAATTGTAGCCCAAGCCTGAGAAGGACATGTAGGTTCTATAAATTCTTCCATCAGCAGCACCTCGCCTTAGCAGTTACAAGGTTTTCTTTTCTCTATGGACTGTGTGACATTACTTAGTAATCATGAGTGATCACCAGTAATCGTTCGTGACGAATAATCATGACCAAAATCAAGATTGATTTAAAAACAGAGGAAATGGAATTAAAAGAAGCAGTTTGTTTAACATATCAAGATTTACACTTCTCATAAGCTAAACTAGATATGGCCTTTTTAGCTTAGTTACAGAGAAACCTACATATTATGAAAACAATTCTGTCCTTTGACTACTCTGGTCAACCTGACATCAGTACTTGCTATCCAGTACCAACTACTTTGCTATGTCCAGGACTTCTGGGTCCCTGACTGGCTTAATTGGCATGTTCAGATATGCACTTCCTGGCCATCCATGCATCTCGTATGGTAGATTACTTTAACCCATCCATGTAAGAGTTCAATAACATTTAACAGTGGTGTCTTTGACCAGAAATCCCATTGAGGGGGTGGGGAGCTATGGAGGAGAGTGGAAGACATGACTCGTTTCCTACTTACCTCTGGGAGTTCCCATCCACCAGGAATGTCTCCAATGCTGGTATGTCAAAACCCCCAGGGATTTCTCTCTTTAGATTAAATATGAGGATCAACTTTTGATCTGTTCCATGGTTCCTTTCTATAGTAGCTGGCTCCCATTCTCCTGCTGCATATACTGAGTTTCCATCTCTGCTGGATGCAGATAGCTAGGTTGTGACTTTTAAATTTTTCTTACCATAAAACAAGTTGGCAGGTCCTACATCCTCTGGCACATACACATTTTTAATTAGTTTTGTCTTGCCATTTAATCCTTTCTTGTTAGATTCTCCTGGTATTTCTCCTTCCCCTTTTAAAATTTTCTTTAATTAAGCACTTGAGTGGCTCTGATCTGGTTTTACTGGGATTGGAGGGTGCAACTGATCAGAGTCTGACATCTGCTGGAGAATTCCTGGTGCTTCATCCAAAGCAGTTATTTAATCTCCAATCCTCATGATTAGAGGAAGCAGCATTTAAGAAAAAACTATTAGGCTGATTGGAAAAGTTCTGCCTGCCCCAGTTCCAATGGGGTCCTTTGAAAAGCCTTGCCTTATATCAGAGTTTCTCATAGGGGAATTTTAAGAACAGGAGTAGTTTAGTCTTTCTTGTAATATTGTTTTCAGTTGAATTTTCTTTCAATTTCAACAAAAGCCGAACAATCTATTATGCAATACAAACAGAACAGCAAGTTCAGTTTTTGCACTCTTAAGTGGAAGTGACTCAGCATGGGGGGCGGGAAGGAAATCAGACAGTTCCTTTAACTGTGCTTTATTATTCATTTAGTTCATTAATATTAGTTTGCTATTCTGATTATGCGGGGATTTTGTTAGGGGGTGAAGCTCAGGGACGGATTAACTTTTTGTGGGCCCGGCCCCAGACATATTTCTGGGCCTCCATGGGGCAAGGTGCAGGGGTGCAGGATGGTCAGTCTCCAGAGTGAAGGGAGGGCTGGGGGCAATGAGGCACAGTGTGGCGGGAGCAGTCCCGCTCTGCGCAGCCTAGCAGGAGGGCACTGTTTACAAACCTGCGGCTGCCAAATGCACACTGGCCTGCCCAGCCCTGTGCTGCCAGCATGCCCCTTCCCCTTCAGGGCGGGCCCGCACCACACCGTCTCCCTGCCCAGTGTCCCACTCTTATGCCCAGCGCCCCCTCGCTCAGAGACCTCCACCACAGATCTCTATGCCCAGCCCCCACCCCTCCCAGAGACCTCCCCCGCTGGCCTCTCACCACAACTGCACAGCACCCTGCACACCACACCGCTCACCCAGCGTCCCGTACCCATAGACCTCCCCACTGCCCACCACCTTCCTCACAGTCCCACCATCACAGCACCCCATATTCCTGCGGGGATTCTGCACCAAAAAAATAAAAAATCTGTGCATAATATTTTAAAATTCTGCAAATTTTATGTCAAATAAATGTGGAGGCTCCAACATGGCAGTGGGGAGCACAGGCCACTGGTTGCGTGGAGGTGGGAGATTACCCTGCAGACTCCCCCCCCATCCCCCCAGGGACTCAGCAGTGAGGCTGTACCCGACCCTGACACAGTGCAAGGGCCAGGCCTGCCCCAGAAACACCCTGGGGCCCTGCCCCCGTGTCAGGCGCACCAGGTGTGGGGTGAGCAGGCTCAGCCCAGAAGCAGGATCCAAGTCCAGAGGGCCTTAGTGTGGGGGGATCCAGGTGGGGGTAAAAGAGTTCTCTGTGGGGCAATCTAGGTGCAGATGGCTTAGTGGGAGATCTGGATGCACAGAAGCTCATTGTGGAGTTCCAGGTGCAGGAGCAATGGGATTCTGCAGGGGTCCAGGTGAAGGTGTTCGGGGCTCAGCGGGGATGGGAGTGTCTAGGTGCAGGGGAGGTGGGGCTCATTTGGGTGGGGGTCCAGGTACAGGTGGTTGAGGGCTCAATGGGGAGGGTGTCTGGGGGGGGCTCATCGGGATGGTACAGATGTAGGGGAGGTGGGGCTTGTCAGGGTGAGGGTTCGATGGGCCTGCTTAACAGGGGAACCCAGCTTCTGCCAAAGGGATGCTGCATGCTGGGCCCCTACTTCCCCCATCCCATGCCCCTTCCCCACTGCCCCTTCTTCTCCCCACCCCCTTCATCCCCACTTCCTCTTCTCTTCCCCATCCTATGCCCCTTCCCCACCGTTCCATCGCCTCCCCAGGCTTGGGGGGCAGGGAAGAACCACCCCCCAAGCACAAGCTGGCAGAGCGGATCGGGGCCAGGTTGCTCCACTTCCTGCTGCCCGGTGATTGCAGGGTGGGCCCAACCCCGCACTCACGGAGCGGTGGGAAGTGGAGTGACCCGGCCCCAGCCTGCTACACTCTGAGGCTCGCGGGGGAAGGGGGAGACCATCCCCCCAGCACTCACCAGCAGCATGGTTAGGAGCCAGTGGAGTGGAGCAGGCTGGGGCAGGGGCGCTCCACTTCCCACCGCCCAGTGAGTGCAGGGCGGGCCCGACCCCTGCTGCAGTCCCCAGGGACGTGTAGCTCAGGTGAGGGAGCTTGAGGGGGAGAAGGGGTGGAGGGGGGGCCAGGCCTGGGGCAGAGCAGGGGTGGGAAGAGGCAGGGCAAGGGTGGAAGCAGCTTTCCTGGCTGGCTCAGCCGGCCGGGGGATCAGGCTGGCTGGGGCCCCTTCTGACTCTGGGCCTCCTTCTGACTCTGGGCCTGGCACCACGGTAAACTCTGTACTGGTGAAACTATTTAGGATCTATATGATTGAGTATGCAGAGTTTGTGGATGGGTGTCTGTCACAGGGTAACTCATACACATAAGAACATAAGAAAGGCCGTACCGGGTCAGACCAAAGGTCCATCTAGCCCAGTATCCTGTCTACCGACAGTGGCCAATGCCAGGTGCCCCAGAGGGAGTGAACCTAACAGGCAGTGATCAAGTGATCTCTCTCCTGCCATCCATCTCCATCCTCTGACAGACAGAGGCTAGGGACACCATTCCTTACCCGTCCTGGCTAATAGCCATTAATGGACTTAACCACCATGAATTTATCCAGTTCTCTTTTAAACGCTGTTATAGTCCTAGCCTTCACAACCTTCTCAGGTAAGGAGTTCCACAAGTTGACTGTGCGCTGTGTGAAGAAGAACTTCCTTTTATTTGTTTTAAATCTGCTGCCTATTAATTTCATTTGATGAGCCCTAGTTCTTGTATTATGTGAATAAGTAAATAAATTTGTTAGTCTCTAAGGTGCCACAAGTACTCCTGTTCTTCTTTTTCCTTATCCACTTTCTCCACATCACTCATGATTTTATATACCTCTATCATATCCCCCCTTAGTCTCCTCTTTTCCAAGCTGAAGAGTCCTAGCCTCTTTAATCTCTCCTCATATGGGACCCGTTCCAAACCCCTAATCATTTTAGTTGCCCCTTTTCTGAACCTTTTCTAGTGCCAGTATATCTTTTTTGAGATGAGGAGACCACATCTATACGCAGTATTCGAGATGAGGGCATACCATTGATTTATATAAGGGCAATAATATATTCTCAGTCTTATTCTCTATCCCCTTTTTAATGATTCCTAACATCCTGTTTGCTTTTTTGACCGCCTCTGCACACTGCGTGGACATTTTCAGAGAACTATCCACGATGACTCCAAGATCTTTTTCCTGACTTGTTGTAGCTAAATTAGCCCCCATCATATTATATGTATAGTTGGGGTTATTTTTTCCCAATGTGCATTACTTTACATTTATCCACATTAAATTTCATTTGCCATTTTGTTGCCCAATCACTTAGTTTTGTGAGATCTTTTTGAAGTTCTTCACAGTCTGCTTTGGACTTAACTATCTTTAGCAGTTTAGTATCATCTGCAGTATCACTGGCAGCTCCTGCTGGGTGTTTTGGGAATTAGCTCTGTCCCAGCGGGTGCACCCTCGGTTGGTGGTAGCTCCCACCCTTGCCTCTCCCTGCAGGCCCATTACGGCTTCTTTCTCTCACCATCTGCTTCGTGCCACAGTCCTCTGGCTGTGTCACCATCTGTTTTCCCCACCCCGCTTCTTCTGTCCAACAAGAGCCCAGCCACTCCTCACAGTGGCTTGGCGGTCCACAGCCAGGCCGCTCCTTCAGTGGCTGGGTGGGGCGAGAAAGGAGGCTGTAAGTCCTGACCGCCCATCAAGAGCCCCCTGTAGCAGACTTACTGGCGCTGGTCTGTAGCTTCCTTTTATATGGGCCGGCTGAGCCCTGACTGGCTGGTCCAGCCACCGTCCTAATTATCTACAGAAATCACCCTAATAGGCTGTTTCCCCTGCAGCCACTCCTTTGGCTGCCTGCCCCTCAGCCTCCCTAGGCTGGTTTTAACCCTCTCAGGGCCGGTGCGGGGCAGGTGCCCCATTACAGTGCCTTTTAAGTAATTTTATAAATGCAAATTAAAAATTGCGAGTGTACAATTCTAAAATTCTATTTGGGAGTCCCATTATTCAGAAAAAAGAACAGGAGTACTTGTGGCACCTTAGAGACTAACAAATTTATTAGAGCATAAGCTTTCGTGGACTACAGCCCACTTCTTCGGATCCATTATTCAGAGGTATTGGGATTTGGTAATGAGTCACACACACAGCTTTTCACTGTGGGGCTGGCTGAGAGACATGTAGAGGACAGCTCTTGTAATTTTGAATTTATTAATTCTGTTTCCTTTGACAGATTTTAACAATGATGATTACATATGCAAATCAGACTTGGAGAAAACTGTTAACAAACTGACCCGAAATGAACTTACCCCAGAGGAGGTTTGTCTTGTATGTGATAAGGTGATTGATGAAGCTGATCAAGACAATGATGGCAGACTCTCTGTGGAAGATTTTCAGCACATGATAGTACGAGCTCCTGATTTCCTCAGGTAACAGCAGCCTTGTTATACATAGGGAAATCCTCCTTACTTTCTATCAGAGGCCCTTTACAAGCACATGGTTTACAAGCACTTGCAAATTAAAAACTTCCCTGTCTGACAGTCAGTGCCACTATTCCCAACCTTAACCATTGAAAAAACATGAGTCAACCCCCATCTCCCCAAATTAACAAGGTTAAAAAATGCTTTGGGTTTTTATTTCTTTTGTTTATTGAACTGCAGACCATGTTTTACAACTTTTCTCCACACCCAGGAGTGCTAGAAACTTGCTTGAAAATTTTATTTTATATATATATATAGAGAGAGAGAGAGAGGAGATTCTCACATAATCTCATGACTCCAGGAGATGGGATTTACAAAATACTGAGAGACTCATGATAGATTTGGAAGAGTTGGCAACACTGCAACGGAAACAGTCTTTTAAAATTAAAGAAATTTTAATTATATCATAAGATTCTTCAAACTTCAGCATTTTAAATTCTTATCCCCAAACCAGAAAATAAAATAAAGTGTGCCCAAGTTAAGGATGACTGGATCTCTGTCACACACTATACTGAATTACCGTTCATAAATACTACTATTCAGCATACACTCAATTATACTTTTCTCTCCAGACTCAGTTTCTGATTTCTGTCTTATCCTATGAAGTGTTTCAGTTACACAAAAATACGAGGTACCAAAAAATGTGTCTATGAAACAATCATCAACTTGCAACACAGTCCTAGCATTTGGCTTTCAGCTGTTAGTTTATTCAGCCTTAGTGAAGTGTTTTTAGATCTACAGATGAAAAGCCACACATAACTGATTTTTTTTTTTTTTGGTAAATAGTACATTTCACATTCGAATCTGAATCTGGTGAAAGAGAGAGAGAGAGATGAGAGCTGCATCTTGAGTCTGCAATGTCATTATCATCTGCTTTCAGAATTACTTTGCTTGGGGTTACTGTTCATATGAAAGAGAGAAATAAAGAGGACCAAATAAGGATTTTCAGACACTGAAGAGCAAGTTGGAAAAGTCTTGTTTTGTCTCGTTTAAATCTTTAGAAGATACAAAGGGAAATCCTGATGAACTGTAATTTAGCAGAAGTGGTTTTTTTGCCAATAAAATATTTTTTAAAAAGTCTTGTTTTGATTTACAGCCTGAGCAGATCTGATCTGTAATGCGGTAATGGAGTATACATGTAGCACAACATGCTGTCATTTTCAGAATAAACTATTTTTTGTAGTTCAGAGAGAGCCAGGCCCTAAAAAGAACTTACAAAAAATATACAGCTCTACCCTGATATAACGTGGTCCTCCAGAGCCAAAAAATCTTACTGCGCTACAGGTGAGACCGCGTTATAGCGAACTTGCTTTGGCCTCCCTGCTCCTTGTCCCCTGACCGCCACAGCCAGTGAGTGCGGGGAGGTTGGGGAAAGGCCCCCCCCTGTACTCACCTGTGGCGGGAAGCAGAGCGCTGCAGCCCCAGCCCTCTCCGCTTTCCTTGCCCCAGCCGTGTCGCTGGGAGAAGGTGTGTGTGTGTGTGTGTGTGTGTGTGTGTGTAAGGTCCCACCAGCTCCCAACCGTGGTGCTCCGCTTCCCACCGCAGGTGAGTATGGGGGGGCGTCCTTTCCCCAACACATCGGCGAGAGGCGGAGCGCCGCGGCTGGGAGCTGATGCGCTGATCCGCCGGAGTGCTGCTTTACTGCGTTGTATGAGAACCCGTGTTATATTGGGTCACGTTATATCGGGGTAGAGGTGTATAGCTTTCCAGCAATGTGTTAGGCAAATAGAGTATCCTGCCTGGTACACTACTATCAAGTCTTTATCTGACTACTTCACTTTAAAAGCCATCTTTTAGCTTTTTCTAGTGCTAGAGAAATCCTCCAAGATTAAGTGGAATTGCTCCACAGATGCCGCTAAAGGTTAACGCTTTAAGATGTTACAAAATATATATATAAATATATATTTGGATACGAATTTGCATCTTTTATTGTATCTAAAGGTAAATTCAATCTTAATCCATGATCCTCCTTTAATATCCTAGTGTATTCTTCCTAATCCATTATAGATTGTTCTGTTGTTTTACAGATTGTTTTCCATTAGTTTAGATGTTTTCTCCATTGATAGCTCAATTCAGATTGTTCTATCAATAGTTTGTTTTGTTTGCATGTTGTAAATACAAAAAGCTTTAAACGAGAACTTGAAATTTGATAGATTTAATATCTGTAATTAGACTATCTTACTTACTAGATCTATTTGACTCAGACTTCATTTCTTCTGTAACTGGAGCATAAAGTCCATTCAAACTGCAGCTAGGACGATCAGTTTGTATTGAAGAAGGTTCTTTGTCACTAATGTTGAAGGATCATTTGGGTGCCACTGTCCTGGGTGGGAGTGGGGGAGCTTCCTGATCTGCTGGAAGATTAAGTTGCATTGTTGTTCTGTTTCCTGGAATAGTTTGCTGTGCTAGCGTGGACCCTGAAATGCAGCCGCTGGTTTCAGTCAGATTCTCAGGGAGCAAGGCCACTAAGAGATTTGCACAACTCATATAATTATTTAAAATAACTCTGTGAGAAAACAGTTCTTCATAATCAGTATTTTAATTACTCTCCTGAAAAGAAAAAAAATAGACAACAGTGAGTAAGGCTATGAACAGGACCCTATGTGACCTGCAGGATGTCAAGGAACCTGAGCCTGGAATCTGCGGTGTTCTAGTGCAGCAGACTGAAAATTTGGTCTTTGTTTCAGATATATGTAAAATTGGATTTTTTTTTTTTTTTTTTTTTACAGAATTATATGTGAAAATGAATAATTCAATTGGAACAACGTTCTTGTGTTATTTAATTTGGTATTAAATTTCATTAATTTAAAAATGCAAGGATGGTAAATTTTTGATGTGCTGCAAAATTTTGTATTGAAAATGCTTAATTGCTTTGCAGAAGTTGTCAGGAGTGAAGCTGGGGGTTTGGGGAGCTGGTTAGGGGACAGCTGGGGAATTATGGAAGGTTGTTTAGGGCTGTGGGATAAGCATGTTTGCTGCATGTTTCTGTTAAAGTGGCCAATTAAATATTTTTTAAAATTGACAAATTATAATTGTTAGGTTTTGATAAACATTGTTGAGATGAATGGGGCAGTTCACATCCTCCTTACAGCTACTGGTTCAGCCTGTCTGCAGACTCAGGCAGACATCACTGCATTTATTACAATTGCTTCCCATTTTTTTTTTAATTAAAAAAAAGTGATTCTGGAGCATAATTCCATGGCAAATTCCATTGCTACAGCATCACTGAATACTGGGGACCCTGAATATAAATAATGGCTCAAGTTAACATTAGAAAATGAAAGCAGGGATGCAGCCCGGAATGCTGAGCACCACATATTAGCTCATTTTCTCATTAATAAAACAACTTTAAAAGCCTGTCTGAGGGATCAAGGGAGGGGAATTCCTAGTCCTGCATCTCTTTTCAAACTCTATTTCTGTATCCAGCCTTTGCTACTGCAGGTCTGCGGTTTCTCAGCACTCAACTGCCCTCCTGTGTGTCACTTAAGTGGAGCAGCGTCCGGAGAGGTTGACTCAGAATAAAGTTATCTAGGATTTTAATAAGCATCAACCACACATTAGTAGCACCACCTGTATCACCCAGCCAGCGGCACTGTATGATTACTGAAAGCTGCAACAATATCATTTCTTCCTTATGTTCATAGACCCAGGAGCAGTTTATATTGTTTCTGCATAATAAGTAAAATACAGTTACAGTACTCGACTCTAGGGCAAAAACAAAAGATGATGCACATTCCTACTTGATTTACCTATCCACATGGTTGGATTAACAGTTAATTGTAAGGTCTGATAGAATTATGTTTACGAAAGTTCACCAAGTCTTCCAATGTCTTATATTTTGTAATCTTTCCTGAAATAATGAACCATCCATTATGTAACTCCTCAGTCAGGAAGCATGGACAGGGCACTAGAAGAAAATGGATAAAGATACTATCATCACTGAATAGAGTTTTTGATTCAGTACATTACAGACCAGGAGAACAGATTTCACTTTATTAAAGAACTTTTCATTGTAATTGTGGTCCCATTTTCCCCATAAAAAGTCCCGATTTTTGCAGCTGAACCCCCTGGCTAGTCTGCACTACATTGGGTTTGTGAAGTTAATTGCCTGTTTTGAGTTCTATACAAGTTGGAAAAAAATTTTTAACAGGCTGTTACTCTACAGTGTCTGTTATGCAAATTATTAATCTACTTCTTAAACATAAAAAATGTCCTCAAATGATTTTGTTGTGCTGTCAATAGCTCTTAAAGTCATTGTCTTGTCTGTGTAATTTTTAAAAGGTAACCAGCAGAGGAAAAATTGTGCTTGGGCCTTTTACTGTTTTATGGTGATTTGTAAAATATTTAGAGGAACAAATATCTAAGTACCTATTTCCCAGTCTCTAGGGCCATACAACAATTATTGAAAACAGAAGCCATACAAAGCAGGACTGAAGAAGGATGGTCTTGTGGTTAAGGTGCTAGACTGAGACTCATGGGATCTGCTTCCATTCCTGGCTCTACCATAGATTTCCTGGGTTGTCTTGGGCAAACTTCTCCATTCCTGTACCTCAGTTCCTCATTTGTAAAATGGGGATAATACTTCCCCAGCTCACTCTAGTGATGTGAAGATAAGTCCATTAATACTTATGAAGTGTTCATACAACAGAGATGACAGAGAGATATGGAAAGTTTTTTTCTGTTAGATTTTTTTACCTCCAGAACATCACATGTTGTCTGTAACGTTTTTAACCAGAGGACTCTTGATAAATTAAACTCCTGTTCCAGTTCTTTTTTCAGCCTCAGTTGAAGGGGTGAGAGTGACTGAAGCGTCAGCTTTTCCCCTCTCCCCCAAGCATATATCAAGTTTGAATTAAATTGGTGTTCAAAACAGTGACTAAAAATCCCTCTCCTACTCAACTGTTATATTTTCATACTCTTGTGCTATTATATTTGCATTGGTTCCTCCCAGTTGCATATAGACTCTTCCAGCAGAACAGGGAAGAAGAGACCTGATATTTCTAATGTTAACAAAATTTAAAAAAAGGAAAAAAAAGTTGAAATTTAAATAAAACCTTTCAGATCTGCTTTATATGTCACAAAGAAAGGAGGGTCCCAAATATAGGATTTCCCTTTGCAGGTCACTGTAAACATTTTTCTAAAACAACCAAAATATTTAAATATGAAAAATAGTAGCTGAGTAGACAGTAAAAATTGTATTTAAAAAAAAACATTTGTTATGCTAAATCAACAGGTTTTTAGGCTCAGACAAAAAAGAATTAGAATCCTATTCTATTCAGGTTCTTATATCACACCCACCACTACGATATCTGAATGCCTGAAAGACAGCCTGTAAATCTGCTCCTGGGCCTCTTCTCCCTCCAGCAGCTAAGGTGCTGGTCTGTTAGAAGCAGAAATCATATTTATTAAAACGGACTGTGTAGTCAGAATGACAACAACCTCACAGCTAGTGAGAGAGACACTGGCAACAAGTTGGATGGAGAATATCTGCAAGATGCCATCAGAGACAACAGGTCCTTACAGCTTAAGACATGCTGAAAAGGTTACTGCGAGGCACTGCAAAAGCAATATATGACAAAATATTCCTGGGGATCCAGACTTTCGCTAATCAGTCTCAGCTATCTGGAATTATTTCAATAGAATGTTGGCTTCTTATTTTTATGAGGGACTATGACCAATATGACTTTCACTAACTCATATGAGGAAACATCCCAGAGGTTTATCCTGCAATAAATCCTCAGCAGCCCTGTAATGAAATATTAAAAGATTGGAACATGTTTCAGCTTGACCATTTTAAATTACTCAGACTGAAAAAGGAGACAGGACTTGCATTAGTTCTTTGTCTGACATGTTTTGAATGCTTATGAAGCATTTCAAGGTTTCATTCACAGAGGTGGTTGAATTAGGAATGAGTTTTGTAAGCACCAAACTTTTGAATTTGGTTCAAATTTGCAGTTTGAGTTTTGACTTCACAATAGTTCTCTAAAGTAATATAAGTTTGTTACATCTGATTCCTTATAAGAGTGAGCTATCACTATATCCTGAGTCAGTGCACATTACTGTCCTGTGACTCTCCAGGTATCTTCTTGGTTTTCACTAGTCAGTTAAATTAGTTATTTCAGTATTGAGTTGAGAACTTTCTGTACAACAAAGGGCAAAGACAGCAGACAGAACTCAGATTGCCAGGATTTCATCTGCTTAGCAGCTGTTGATTACCATGGTGTAATATAGATATTGAAATGGATTACCTGATGGACAATGATCATGGGGATGTGTTTAATAGTGTGAGACTTACAGCCATGTTAATACAGGGTCAGACTGTGACCCAGCCTTGTATAGCCATGCTAGGGAGTAAGTAGTAGTAAGACCTCTCTCTCACAAGTTTTCATACACCTCCTCTTCCCCCAGTTCTCCTGTATGATATTAGTGTTCCCACATCATGGCATGGACCCTGGTGTCTGGTGCTCCCTGGAAGCAAGTGGGCATGGAGAGAGGCAAAAGAGTGAGTAAATACTTGGCTTTGCCCTTCCCAACACATGCACCAGTGCAGGAAGGGAAGTAAGTTTGACTACATAAGAGCTGCAATAAGGTGCTGCATCCAAGCTTCTCCAGAATAGTCCAGGAGTGCACAACCTCTTACACAGGAATTGAGTCTAAAAGCTCAATCTAGTCCATTCTGCCACCAATTCCATGGCTGCTCATGAGCACTGAGGAGACTAGGGAATTAATTTTTCCCCAATACATCTGATCTCTAATATATGGGTATCCCAGGTTTCCTATAGCTCTTCTGGTTTACATTGAGGTACTACTAAATCCCTGAATCAGAAGAACATTTTAGCATATGCTCCGGGGCTGGCAGGCTGCAGCTGCGCCGCCCAGCCCAGCCTGCCGGAGCAGCTCTGGCCAGGCCAGAGACATCCTCTCTTGGCCCGCCCCAGCTAAGGTGGGAAGGGGAGAGTGTGGGGGCCCCAGGCTAGGGGTGGGGTCATGTGGGAGGTGGTCACAGGGGTTACTCCCCTGACCCCTAGCTTCTCCCCCCCCCCCCCCGAAAAAAAAAAATTCCCCACCAGTTTCTGTCACGGACCATCAGGGTAAACCTCTGGCAGGCTGAGACACTTTGTTTACTTAGGTTTACCTCTATGCCTGCAGACGCTCAAGGTAAACAAACCGTCTCGGCCTGCCAGCGGCTTATCCTGATGGCCCGGGAACCAGTTTGCCGACCCCTGAATGATAGGGTCGGCTTATGAACGTGTCATAAAATATTTCCATTTTTACTTATCCATCGGGGGGGGGGGGGGCTTATAAATGAACCGTCTTATGATTGAGTATATACGGGATTCCTTTTTAACCTCCCAACATTTAAAACAGACCAAAGCAAGCAATCATTATTAATTTGAATAATTAGTTAAAAATCTTCATGGCAGTCTTGTTCAAACAAACTTGGTCCAATTTTTAACAACTGAGAAGCAGGTTTCATAATAGGAATGTTGATTATTCTCCTACTATTGTATTGAAATATCATAGTTCAACAATTCTCACTTTCTGGGGATGACTCCGAGGAACCATGAGGGCACACCATGGTGTACAAACCAATCTGTCTGAGTTTCCATAAGCCATCTTAAGGTATAGGATGACTCCAGCACCTGCTTTCTTCCTGGCAGGAAAAAAAAAATCTTGTTAATCAAAACAGAAAACTCAGATTTTAAGAGCTATTTAAATGTTGCTCTGCTCAGCCTTGCAATACCTAACTGACTTAGGAGCCCAAGTCTCATTTTAAAAAGTGACACAGGCTTCGGGACTTGCACATTGTAACACTGAGCAGAACAGCACCCAAATAATTGTAAAAATCTAGACCTATATTCCTTACCTGGTTCTACAATGGGTCTGTATTAGAGCTGAATAGGTGTCGGTAATTCTGAGATATGCAGCTGCTTGCTGGGGAATTTAAATATATTTTAAAATATTTTCCCCTGTGCACTTCATATGGTAGCAAGAAATAGATGGTGTTGAGAGAGTCTGCTATTTGGTGGAGATAAGTCATTGAATATTAATTAGTAAATATAATTTAAAGTAGGATTAGTATGCTTCTTCTGTGTGTAAAAGACACCCACGTGGGCTTTGTGTAACTGGAGATTAAAAGCAAAAATGTCCATTCATCTTTTGTATGAAAGGTAAAAATTGAGGCACCTGACTGTTCTTGACTATGCTAAAAACAATGTATATGCAGTATAATATTAGCCAAAATGACAGTATAAGAGCTGCCTACTGAATCCAGATAAAGCATGCTTCTCACCTCAAACCAAGGTTTAAGTATGTGCAGAGGGAAAAAAATTGGTTTACTGCAGGTTTTGCTTCTTCAACCAAGAATGTGAGGAAAGGGGACTCTAATTCTTGGTATATGAATAAAATAAATTACTTTTTATGTGTTGTTAGAATGTCCAAAGTCTCACACGTAAACTTGCAAAAAATTAAGGTTCAGTTCTTCGTTTTATCCAAGAGATGCCCTGGATTTCCTACACAGGTCAGTCCTGGGGTGGTAGCAAAGATCATATTCTTTTAACAACATTAGATTTTACAAAAAAAATTTTTGCCTTTGCTCTTCCATTTTCTACCAGATCATGCTGCATTACATACTCCAATACTTATAATTGGAACTAAGAATGGTGTTTGAATGCCTTGGGTGTGTGTACAGATGCAAGGGAGTGGACATTTGTACAATAAGTGTGTGTGGGTGAAAACTAAACTAATCTAACAGTTTTCTAAATTTTGAAACTAAATCTTTCAAAGGATATTTATATGCCCTGTAAAAATAAATACTTGGAAATCCAGTAAGAGGCCCATTAAGATGGTTAGTGCTCAAATATACGACAGAGGTACCAAGTTTTAAGTGTTTCATGTACTTACGCATTGGCAAACAGTTTTGTATTTGTTATTTGACAAATGTTTACTTAAGTTTTACATGAACAGGTTGAAACCCTTTTAAAAATATTAATATTGGTTTAATTAAATTGATTTGGCAATTACATTTCTCAAGGCCAAGCAAAGAACATACAGATCTGTCCTTAGGTCCTGATCCAAAGCCCACTGAAGACAGGAATGTTTCACAAAATTATTTATTTTTAATTTTATTCATGGTTTTAATTGCATCCATCCAACTTTCTTAGCATAACTATAACAAGAATATAAAACCATTTACAACTCTTACTACTTAAATAATTAACTCCTCCTTCCCCCTCACCCATTAAAAAAAAAAAATCAGCATTAAAATCACACGCCACCACAGTTCTGGTTAAACCTTTTCTATCACATCCCCTCCTCAAAAGGGGAAGAGCAGAGCAGCTTCATAGAATCTGGTAACAAGACACCAACAGGGCAGCAAGTTCCAGGGTCAAGGACCTCTCACTAAAAATGGCCAGTTAGCTGCCCCCTTTCTTTTAAACTAGGGAAACATCAACTTGAATGTTTCAGTAATTCTTAAGTGCCAAGGCACCACAAAGGTGGTCTCTCTCTCTCAGATAGTTGTTTGCAGGTGCAAATCATGTAGCAGCCATTGTATTCAGGCACAAATTATTTCTACAAATGAAAAGCCTTAGCTGGGCCCCAACCCCTAAGTGTCAAACAAATACTGATCTCAGAAAAAGATTGTTAAACTGCAGCATTTGAATTTACTATGAGAATTCGCACATCATAGCACATTCATAATGTAAAACATCAAGGTACCTTACTTCAAATGCTGCAGTATTGTTAATCTACACATTCTGCCTCTTTCCAGCCATGTTTTAGCTTTCAGATCAGTGTTGACATGTCTCAGATGGGTAAGGCCTTACATCAAAGTTTCCTTGGTGAAATATTTGTTTAAGAATTCCAGGAAGTAGATTTCTGAATACTAATGGAAGTAAATTTGAATAAAAAGTAATTGTGCTGCTTGTTTTGTATCCCAGTAAACAAACCAGAATACAATAAGGTAATCTCAAAGTTATAAAGTCCAGTAGACAAAAGACATGGTATGTTTTATTATATCAACAAATAAAGACATGAAATACAAGCTTTGGAGGGGCCAAAGATAGATGGAGTACCTTATTCAGGTGCTGGTTTACATTAACCGAACATCCACCAATTAAATATTAACTCAAGTGACTTTGGGCTGAAGTTATTTCATGGTCAAGGCATTAATGAGGTTGATTATAACTGTTGACAATTGATTGTATAGCCTTTCTGAAAGAGACAATTAAAAGGTCTTTCTAACTAATATGGGAAAGCACACAATGCTTCTCACCTTCAAATGCTCCTGCTGAATCAGAATATTTAATTCAGGACACTGAGCAGCATGAGGACTCATGACATAAAGGAACATAATTAATTGAGGTTCAGCGAATCAGACTTCACTATTAGCAGGTTCTATTTTACTTGCAGGTGTTACAAAAGCTCACCATGAGTGCTAGAGAGAGAAGGTGGGTGAGGTATTATCTTTTATTGACTAACTTCTGTTGGAGAGAGAGACAAGCTTTCGAGCCACACACAGCTGTTCTTCAAGTCTGGGAAAGGTACTCCAAGTGTCACAGCTAAATGCAAGGTAGAACCGATTGTTTAGCATAAGTAGTTAGCACAAAAGTGCTTGAATGGTCTCTCGGAATGTGCTGTGTTATGTTAAACAATCTGTTCCACTTGGCATTTATGTGATACTTGAGGTATCTTTCCCAGAGCTCAAGAAGAGCTCCGTGTGGCTTGAAAACTTGTCCTTATCACCAAACCAGAAGTTGGTCCAATAAAAGATAGGACTTCTCCCACCTTGCTTCTCTAATATCCTGGGACTGACACAGCTACAACTACACCATTCACCGTGAGTGCTGACAGTTAAGTACAGCTGACATGGATACACAGCAGACATGTATCTAATTCAGCAGCCAGTGGAGTGGTCCCTCTGTATTAGAGTTAATTGGACATTTCCTCACAGCTTTCCACTAGCACCTTGTACTGCATCAGAAATGTGCAACTAACTTAGGCCATTGGTACAATGCCATATAAGCAGTTAGCATCCCTCTTTGCTGTTTGCTAGCAATATGACAGGGGATAAGCATGCTGGCCAGAGGGAAGTAGGAGCTGGAAGGAACTCCACAATAAATTCAGAACTGGTTTTGTAAAAAGAAAAAGTGCCCTAAGATGGGGATGCTGGAACCATTTTACCTGAGCCATTACTCACAATACACAATAAAACTAACAAGGAGTCTAGTGGCACCTTAAAGACTAACAATTTTTTTGGGGGGGGGCATAAGCTTTCATGGGTAAAAAAAACCTCACTTCTTCAGATGCAACTCCTGATACTTGACAATAAAACTAATGAGTTAAGACTATGAAGTTTGGAAACACCAATATTGGCATTTATTGCATTCCTCTTGCCCTAGTTAAATTCATACATGTAGTTAGATAAGGAAGTTGGGGGAAGCTCTATGTGTGGTTATATAAAATAATCCAATTTATCACTGCTACTTTTTGTATACGCTTATGATGGTCCATCTCCTACACCAGTGACCAGTTTCCACACATTACTGCAGCAATTTTCTAAACCTATGCTTTGTACATTACTGGCCCTATGTCTACAATCCTACAGCTTATAGCTGAGACTTATGTTAAGAATTTGTATATCATAAAAATGATTTATTTTGCTACATATACATTTAACACTGAAATCACTTACACTCCAAGATTCACAGGTTCAATCCCCACATCGGTCTGTGAAATAATGTAACTTTTTAATTGTGTGGCAGTTTCAACAAAATTAAGTAACCACCACTTATGGCAGTTTCCCAAATAAATGCAAGAGTGGGTGCTAAAGTAGGGGAACACACAGAATAAAAAATTGAATTGCAGTGTTGTTGTAGTCTTGTGGGTCCTCAAGATATAAGACAAGGTAGGTGAGATAGTATCTTTTATTAGACCAACATCTGTTGGTGGAAGGTACAAGCTTTCAAGCTACACAGTCCTGAAGAAGTGCTCTGAGTAACTTGAAAGTTTGTAACCTTCCATCAACAGATGTTGGTCCAATAAAATTGAAAGTAGTCAACTCGATTCTGCAGTAAAATGAGCCTCGTTGCTAAGCATCTTTATGCTAGATATTGTTGTCTCAGAAGATCAACATTGGGTATTTTTTCAACAGACGACTGGAAATTAAGAAAAAAGAGTTGAGACCAAACCAGAACTTACCAAGTTCTTGCCCCTTCTCTCTAATGGAAGAAATACCCTATTTTCTACTTAGGAAGCTATACATGGAAGATGAACAGAACTGGCAGAAACCAAAGAAAAAAGTTCTGCTCTTTTCATAAGAAATTTATTTATGCAATGTTCAGGGTCCTGTACAACAGAGTAAAAACAAATACCACATAATAAACATAACAGCTTTTAAAAATACAAACATGAAAACCAATGAGTGCATTTTAAGAAAGGCATTGTCACAGAAGGAGCAGCCAACAGTGGTCATCCTAAAAAACACTGAAAGAAAAATGTTTACAGGTTTTTTAAAAGTTGGTATGAATGAGTTTAGATTTTCCTTAGTGACCAAGTCACACTAAACCCCTGACCGACACTCTATTGGGAGTATATAATTCTTGCAGCAAGGGCTGGAGAGAAACCAGCCTGCCAATCTACCTTATTCACCAACCCACCCTGATCATCTGAAAAAATCAGTCATGGAGAAGTCACCCTGCAGTAATCAGACTGCACACTACCCAACAGCATTCATTTGGATGAGTCTTTGCAATGCCTAGGAATGATCACAAATTTGTGTGTGCCTTGGTCAGTTCTTCCATATCCCCCTATAAACATCCTGTACAAATGAAGATCTTATTCCAAGCAGCTCTTTGCCAGTCTCTTCTTCAGTGTACCACCCAACTGTTTCAAGTCCTAGAGAACACCTTTAAACCATGGTGGCCTCTGGGCACTAGTATCAGCCAGAGAAAGTATGAGGAAAGAACACCCTAACAGCAAACAGAAGTTGTTAGTAACATCCCACTTAAAGGGAGGGACCAAATGTTTCTCAGCAGTAAGGGGACTAAAATAATCCATAGGATTCATAAATCTGAGGCTGAAAGCCTGATGCTGGCATAAGGCTTTGATGTTGCTAAACATTGAGTGCACTCAGGTGACCACATTTAGTGCACATCCAGGTGACAACATGTTAAAAAGCACCCTCACTCATTACTGAAAGATAGGGTATTGAAAGTCTGAGACCTTTGTTTGGGTGGGCCAATCTGAAAATATTCCAACCACCGTCAAAGATCAAGTCAACCACAAGATCTTGTGATGGTCATTAAATGAAGACAATTGAGATAATGTCTTTGAGTTTGTGCTCGAAAAGTAGGTTTGTTTCTGTGCAAGCCAAGCATCAATTGTTAGAGTAACTGCTGGATTTTTAGTTGTTTTTAAAAACACCTAAAGCTTTGCAGCAAGTGCGTTAAATACGTTTGAGTAACTAATGAGTTCTTTGAAGTTTTACAAAACTTGATACACCAAAAATGGAGATTTGCCCTCCATCTATAAACAAAAGCGTGGTACAAATAGTAGCTGTTGAACATATGTGATGAATGAATATGCTATTGTTCTTTTGTTGCTTCTTCTGGCCATGTTGATATAAAACCATCTTTTTTCTAGAATACCAATTTAATTATGAAAGTGCTAGTGAAAGTGTCCAGCTACATGCTGAATTCCAAGATCTGTGAAAGTGCTACAAGTTGTATGTAGCATTGTCAGTGTTTAGCGGCACTTAGGGAAAGCATGTATCCAACTGTATACATTAATTCACTATATATATTTGCTATGTTAGAATGTCAGCCTTCATGTTGCTTAAAATTGATTTAACTTTTATGTCAAGTCTATATATCCTAGATGTACAGTGGTGACAACAAATCACAGTTAACTGCATGAAACTTCCTGAGTTTGAGCAAAAATATAATTAAGTACAATAGAATCATTGTAAAGAAAAATCATGATGCTGTAAGGTAGGTATATAAACAGGTACAACCACCTGCATAAACATGGGACATTCACATACAAAAATGTTAACTTACATTAAAAAGGACTAATGTACAAGCCATTAAGATCTAGAAAAATGAAAAGTGAAGATCACAACTCCATCCTTCAACCTCTGTTTGGAAGTGAATACTCCCCTCCTCCCTCCCAAATCAAGCCTGATAACTCTGTAGCATGGGATGCCATGTAATTGTAGGCCGCATAGCGTATCAGACTGCCTACCATTTTACAGTCACAAATCAAAGGATAACATGGACTGCAACACCCAGCTACCACAGGGTATAAGGATGGAGGCTGAACATTCCTCATTCGCTGCTTTGAAACAGAAACTAAACATTTTAACATATTTAAACGTATGTTAGAGACTCTTGTTTGTCAACAGTGTTCCACCATCTCGCCCTTAAGCCACCCCCAACTGCTCATGACTACCTAGAATGTTTTTAAAATGCTTCTTTAGCCTACCATCATAGCATTGCATGTCCATCCTATACCTCTGTATTAGCTGTATGCAAAAATACAAAGGATCTTTTTATTTTGCGTATGTAGCCATGATTAACTGAATTATTTTTACTCTAGAGAAGTCTATCATTCAGCACGCTTGCCAAGTCCTCATACTATACAATCCTTACTTGATTCTTGTTCGAATATGCATGTTACATGCAGATGGCTTAATGAACAAAATTAGCTCAGTTTAACATGTCAACACTGGACAAAGGGTAGCTGACAGCATAGAAAAAAGCCATTTAAAAAAGTTACATGGTAAGTGTGCAAGAGAGTAAAGCTTTAGTTTCCGTTTGGTATTCAGTTTGAGCCAAAAGGCTGAGCTCATATTTGCCTGTAGGAGAATTAGTTACATTATTATAAAATATTTTAATATTTGACCTTTAACTCTAGTGACACTAGTGAAAGCTACTGCAAGAAAAGAGGTTGGAACATATTCACGCAGACTTCAAGGAAAGAGAGGTAGGGAGTAAAAACTCAATTTTAAAATGAGCTTTAATTTATTTTTCCCTTAAGTGCAGTTGTCAATGTAAACAAAACATGTTAACAATTCCAGTGAGTTGCAGGACATTGCTGATACGTTCATTCTCTTCAAATGTGCTCTTTTACCATTATGCCAGTTACCGGACAGAAAGAGCAGCTTCTAAATAGCTTACACTTGTTGGCTTCTTTTCAAATCCAGTTAATTAAAATCAGTTTTACAACCATTAACCTGAAAGCTGCATAAAAAGAGCTTAAAATTGCTTGGCTGTTAAGTTTGATATATTGGAATGTGTTGTGTCTGTGTGTATAAAGTGTACATACACAGAAGTATATTTTCTTTAAGGGTCACCCCAATTTTCCTGTACCTCATCGTTTGCATTGCCATACATAATTAAAACAATTCACTACCACTTTAAATCTTAAGCAATCATGGCATGGGAGCAAGAGAAATGTCAGCCAAAAAAAAAAAGAGCCAGTTTTCAGAAAGTGTCAATCTATGGAGTGTGCATTTTCATACGGGAGCAATGCAATACATTTTTGTTTTCACAAGTTAGAAATAACCACTAAATCATGAAAGGTTTGTTTGAAGTCATTCTCAACTATGAAATTAAAAATTTATGCAGCCCATGATAGTGTTATTCAGTTATATCGTTACTTTTGAATAAGGTGGTCTATATATTTGAACCATGGTCTAGAACTATAGATAACAGATTAGAAACACAGATCATTTGCACAAGAGTATAGAATAAAATTATCTCAATTTAAAAGATGCCTAGATATTCGACAAATATATTATGGATGGTCCTCCCTAACATGGGGAAAATAAATTTTTTTCCTCCAAAACTTCTCATATCAAGGATTTATTATATTTACAGCACACTTTGGTTCTCTAAAAAAATAGATATTTTCTTTCTTTCTGATGAGGCATTGTATTTCATTTAATTTTTACTGGTGGATTGTCTAGAACGGTGGAACTGAACTAGTGACGGACAAAAATGATTTTGTCCTGTGATAGCCAAAAGGATAGATATGCAGAAAGCTTCTACCCACCATTTGAAAGCTATAAGTAACTGTTTAAAATAAGTGCATTTTTGTTGTTTTGAAGTGATTGTGCTCTATGTATCTATAGACATTTATATGCATGTATCATGTACACATACCATTAGTTTATTAATGTTGGCATTTCAGTGTGAAGTCATTTAAACTTAATTTTTCTACTTTAGACACATTAGATATAAACCCCCGCCCAGAGAGTGAAGCTTGTCAGTAAAGGTGCTATTGGAGGTCACTTTTGATCTGTATCCCTTCCCTAAACAATGCATATGCCAAGCGGAAGGTGTGACAGAAAAATATTTAAAAAATTTCATCTCCAAAATTGAAGAGTCAGACAGTTATTAAAATAAACAATTTCTTAATCTTATTCTGATGGCCACAGTGTGACACAACATATTGAAAGTGTTAAATCCACACACAGAGGAAATCTCACTCAGAACAGGCACAGTCCAGTTCGATTGAGCAGATGCTCAGGTTAAGGCAGTGTCCCTCACAGAAGAACACATCGGAAAAAGCTGCTTTTCTTTTGCTGGTCTGGTGTGATTTTGACTCCCTGGTTGCTGCCTTGTGGGCTATTGCCTTCCTAAAGATGCAAAGAATTTAAAAGGTTATTTATATTTAACTAGAGTGATTGCAAGATTACTTTACTTTTGAGCTGGATTCAAAATGCTCTCTATAGCAGGTCAAAAAACAAACCCCCCAGCTCCCTTCCCCCTTCCCCCCAAAATCAAAACAAGACAACAAAAAATGAATTCTGCTAAACCGGGCTCAACCAAACATGGACCGTGCATATTCTTTATGCACCTACTGGATTCAAATGCCTATTGAGGTGAAAGCATCCATGACTTTTATATTGGTCTCGTTAAAACATCTGAGTCATCAGCAAGACCCAAATACAGCAGTTATATCTGCACCCACTTCTATGTCACATGGTGGTCGTTATATATAAAAACCACAAACAAACCTATATAGGAATTTGTTTCAGTAAAAGTCACACAATGCTTCTTTGTTAAACTTGTTAATAAATAAGACCAAAATTCATGCAGTCTCATCTGTTGCGTGAAGGAAATTTTTAGAAATCCACCAGGTGAAACATGATTTGGTGATAAAAAACCCAGAAGCTAGTCCCATAACTAGAACTGGTTACATGATAATATTTTGGAGAACACTGGGTCCAGTACAGAACAACCTGATCGGCCTCCACCCATTTCTAATTTCTATGATTCAATCAGAACGTAAGGGTTTGTCTACACTTACCGGGGGATCAACATGTGGCGATCGGTGCATCAGCGGTTGATTTAGTGGCTCGAGTGGAGACCCGCTAAATCGACTGCAGATCACTCTCCTGTCGACTCCTGTACTCCACCTGAACGAGAAGCACAAGGGGAGTCGACGGGAGAGTGTCTCCCGTTGACATAGCATAGTGTGGACCCCATGGTAAGTAGATCTATGTATGCTGATTTCAGCTATGTTATTTACGTAGCTGAAGTTGCATAAATTTAGATCGATCTCCCCCCATAGTGTAGACAAGGCCTCTAAGTGAGGAATTTCCTTGATTAGTTTCTTTGCTATAGCTCCCATCACAATTTCAGTAAAGCAAAATAGGATTTATTAGCAACTTTAGAGAATCTCTATTTAAAAAACTATCTCAATTATGACTTTAGGCTATAGGAATTAGCCATCTGTTTGTATTCAAAAAGCACCCAGAGAGTTGATTGGAGGACTGACAAAAATTTCTGCCATCACCAATGTGCCTAAGTGGAATAGGCCTCAAAAAACAAATATTCTAGTCAATGTAATACTGTAGTGGGATTTAAAAAAAAAAACAAAAAAAACACCCAACCAACAAAAAACACCACCACCACCACAAGTGGCTTGGACTCAGTAACAGTTACTCACCAATTTCTTGTCCATTTTTGCTTTGATATCTCTCGCAAGAGTGAAAAATGCCTAAAGTAAGAGCATATTTAAAACTTGTGTTTTATTAGCTACCTATACATGTGGAAGTTCGTTTAATAAAAGCTGCTTTCATAACTCCAAAACCAAGAAGTACTGGTGAATGTCAACTTTTTAGCCAGGAATATTTTTGTGACCTACCATTTGGAAACCTTTAACGGTTAAAAAACGGACTCTTGATTTCAGAGAGAAAGTGTCTCTCTCCAGGACCACTGTTGATCCACAGAACTTTGGTTTGATGTGCAAGAGTCATTGAAAGTTACTACAAGCTGATTTAGTGCAGATTACTACATGAAAGGATATACCAGCTCAAGTCAATCCATCAGTAGCTGAAGAATCTGCAGCAGGATGCCAGACACCCCCAACCGTGGCACCTTTGGAGGGCACAGTGAGAGATTTCACACACATTCACACTGGCCCAGCACAGAGGGGTTCATACCAAAACCATTCCTCAGGATGGACAGAAGAAATGTTCTTAATAGGCAGAGAATCATAGTAAATACAGATAAGATTGTACAAAGTTATTTTAACTTAATTTACATAGTGGAACGTGCTCTTTGCAAAATACTTCCATGAGACAGTCTAAGTTAACTAAAAACCCATTGCCAATAACGGATAGGATTTAACAGCATGTAGTCAAAATAGATAGATGCTCCTATTGCTTTTATGTACAAATCATATAAAATAGTCTGTACTAGGAGAAAAAAAAAATCAATACTCACGTTCTCTATGTTAATATTCGCTTTTGCACTGGTCTCCATGAATTTAATTCCAAAACCAATAGATAGCTGAAGAAAGAAAAAAAAAAAAAAAAAAAAAAGGGGAATATCAGATATAAGCCCTGAATAAGAATTCATTCTCACTGTGCAAGACCTGCCATGGTACTGAAAGGAGGACTTTGCAAAGTGGCAGCATTAAATTGAAATTCAGATACCACAGAATCTTTTAAAAGTTAAAAAAAAATATTTCTCTTTACCCAAATTGTTTTTTTAGTATCCTAGTTATATTACACGGATTTAACTTGCAGTCTTGTTTAAAAATAAAATTAAAAGCATCATATTTAAGGTAAAAATATGCATATTTTTTCAAAGCTCTCATAACAATCCCAACAAGAAACCTTCACAAAGAGTATGGGCTAGATTTGATATTTTTGCATAAGAAACACAAATTAGAAGAACAACAAAACAGCAAGAATAGGTGATGATGAGAATGAAGTTTCTTACAAGTTATAAAACTAAGTGCCTGCAAGCTGTTCTGCTCTGGTGGCTCCCTGTACCTTTACGGACCTCTACTGTCATTTATGAGGAATTAGCAGGACTGTCTCTTCCAGCTTTAGGTGTCAATGTGCCCCATTCCACTGGCCTTCAGGGAAAAGCAGGACTTCCAAAGCATGTAAATTTTCCTCCTTTGCTCAAAAAGTTTGTCATTACACACCTAGAAACTCTTGTCCCAATGGTTGGGGAATAACACTTCATTATATAGGATTATATATAAGGGAAGAAGGAGGATCCGGGGAACTACAGGCCAGTCAGCCTCACCTCAGTCCCTGGAAAAATCATGGAGCAGGTCCTCAAGGAATCAATTATGAAACATTTAGAGGAGAGGAAAGTGATCAGGAACAGTCAGCATGGATTCACGAAGGGGAAGTCGTGCCTGACTAACCTAATTGCCTTCTATGATGAGATAACTGGCTCTGTGGATGAGGGGAAAGCAGTGGATGTGTTATTTCTTGACTTTAGCAAAGCTTTTGATACGGTCTCCCACAGTATTCTTGCCACCAAGTTAAAGAAGTATGGGCTGGATGAATGGACTGTAAGGTGGATAGAAAGCTGGCTAGATCGTCGGGCTCAACGGGTAGTGATCAATGGCTCCATGTCTAGTTGGCAGCCGGTTTCAAGTGGAGTGCCCCAAGGGTCGGTCCTGGGGCCGGTTTTGTTTAATATCTTTATTAATGATCTGGAGGATGGTGTGGACTGCACTCTCAGCAAGTTTGCAGATGACACTAAACTAGGAGGCGTGGTAGATACACTAGAGGGTAGGGATCGGATACAGAGGGACCTAGACAAATTAGAGGATTGGGCAGAAAAAAACCTGATGAGGTTCAACAAGGACAAGTGCAGAGTCCTGCACTTAGGACGGAAGAATCCCATGCACTGCTACAGACTAGGGACCGAATGGCTAGGTAGCAGTTCTGCTGAAAAGGACCTAGGGGTCACAGTGGACGAGAAGCTGGATATGAGTCAACAGTGTGCTCTTGTTGCCAAGAAGGCTAACGGCATTTTGGGCTGTATAAGTAGGGGCATTGCCAGCAGATCGAGGAACGTGATCGTTCCCCTTTATTCGACATTGGTGAGGCCTCAACTGGAATACTGTGTCCAGTTTTGGGCCCCACACTACAAGAAGGATGTGGAAAAATTGGAAAGAGTCCAGCGGAGGGCAACAAAAATGATTAGGGGTCTGGAGCACATGACTTATGAGGAGAGGCTGAGGGAACTGGGATTGTTTAGTCTCCAGAAGAGAAGAATGAGGGGGGATTTGATAGCAGCCTTCAACTACCTGAAGGGGGGTTCCAAAGAGGATGGAGCTCGGCTGTTCTCAGTGGTGGCAGATGACAGAACAAGGAGCAATGGTCTCAAGTTGCAGTGGGGGAGGTCCAGGTTGGATATCAGGAAAAACTATTTCACTAGGAGGGTGGTGAAACACTGGAATGCGTTACCTAGGGAGGTGGTGGAGTCTCCTTCCTTGGAGGTTTTTAAGGCCCGGCTTGACAAAGCCCTGGCTGGGATGATTTAGCTGGGAATTGGTCCTGCTTTGAGCAGGGGGTTGGACTAGATGACCTCTTGAGGTCCCTTCCAACTCTGATATTCTATGATTCTATGATCTCCTCCCTCTCATATCTGAAAATATGGAAGGGTGGAGGAGAATTTCAAAAAGGAAGAGAATTTGTGGTATGTTGTTACATTAGACAAATTAGAGGACTGGGCCAAAAGAAACCTGATGAGGTCAACAAGGACAAGTGCAGAGTACTGCACTTAGGACGGAAGAATCCCATTCACTGTTACAGACTAGGGACCGAGTGGCTAGGCAGCATTTCTGCAAAAAAGGACCTAGGGGTTACTGTGGACGAGACGCTGGGTATGAGTCAACAGTGTGCCCTTGTTGCCAAGAAGGCTAACAGCATTTTGGGCTGTATAAGTAGGGGCATTGCCAGCAGATCGAGGGATGTGATCGTTCCCCTCTATTCGACATTGGTGAGGCCTCACCTGGAGTACTGTGTCCAGTTTTGGGCCCCACACTACAAGAAGGATGTGGAAAAATTGGAAAGAGTTCAGCGGAGGGCAACAAAAATGATTAGGGGGCTGGAGCACATGACTTATGAGGAGAGGCTGAGGGAACTGGGATTGTTTAGTCTGCAGAAGAGAAGAATGGAGGGCGATTTGATAGCTGCTTTCAACTACCTGAAAGGGGGTTCCAAAGAGGATGGATCTAGACTGTTCTCAGTGGTAGAAGATGACAGAACAAGGAGTAATGGTCTCAAGTTGCAGTGGGGGAGGTTTAAATTGGATATTAGGAAACACTTTTTCACTAGGAGGGTGGTGAACCACTGGAATGGGTTACCTAGTGAGGAGGTGTAATCTCCTTCCTTAGAGGTTTTTAAGGTCAGGCTTGACAAAGCCCTGGCTGGGATGATTTAGTTGGGATTAGGTCCTGCTTTGAGCAGGGGGTTGGACTAGATGACCTCCTGAGGTCCCTTCCAACCCTAATATTCTATGATTATAATTTAAAAATACATTAAGTGTCAAAAAGGTGTCTAGAGATTGGATAGGTGCATTTTTGTATTTAAAACTCTAATTAAAAATAAATTAATTTAAGCAATAAGACTTTTAGGATACACAGCCTAATACATTGGGAACATTTTAGAGAAAGGGTGACAACACTTGCTTTTGGGAAAAAAAAAAAAAAAAAGACTAATTCAGTCTACATGCAATACTGCACACGTTGATAGAATTATTCTATGCTCACATTTACTACCTGTACTCCTAAATGAAACACCAGCTGATGAGTTTCCTGAAGCATTCCAGAATTGTTAAAATTTTAACTCTTGCAATAAAGATCAATGATACACTATACAATGCTGTTCTCACTGTGAAAATTTGGGGGATATGTCTATGTCAAATTAATGAATTCATTTCTGTGAATGTCATTTAGCATTGTAAACAGTAGATTAGAGTATCCATTTCACAGCAGAGGCTGGACAAAGAGTGGACAAACTGTTTGAAAACCTGACACAGAGCAATCAAAGGCCATCAACATTGAACGACTCTTCCCTACTGGAACAATGGGTTTTCTACTAACAGGGCAACTGACTTTGGACCCTGGAATTTCCCCAGAGGAAACACATGGGCAACAAGAGGGACTGAGAATATGTGTAGACTGTAATTGCTGGGTGTAACTGCAGCTTGAGCAGACAAGCTGTGGCAGCACAAGCTTCAGTGCGGGCTAGCCCCGCAAGTAATTACCAGGATTTCAGGTGGGTTTCTATAGTCTGCACTGATGCTTGTATAGCCACAGTGTTCCTGTTCTGAGATCTGAGTTAGTGAGATTAAAGTTAGTTCAGGTATGTCTTTTTGAACTGCAATCACACCCAGTGATTGCAACGTAGACATACCCCAAGCTTATTTTAAAAAGGGGTGCTTCTAAACAGGTGACTCCATTACACTGCCAGTTGCAAGATGACCAGGCCAAGAAGCCTGGACAGGCTGCCTGGTTTAAGGACTAATACCAAACCCAAAACTCACTGGGGCAGGGAAGTCAGACTGGGCAGCGGTCCCCAACCTTTTTGGTGTGGCGGGCACCAGACGACGAGCCACCAAGGACCGAGAAGCATCCGCCGAAATGCTGCCGAGAAGCAGCAACGTCAAGAGGCGTCACCGCTGAAATGCCGCTGAGAAGCAGTGGCATTAAGAGGCGTCGCCGAAAAGCCGCCGTTGGGGACCACTGGAATAGGGGGATTGCATTCAGGATTCTTGTTTTCCATAGATCTGTAACTCATGTGTAAGTGCTTGTGATTAAGAAACTCCTGTGCTAAGTCTATGTTCCTTGCTTTACTGCCATGTTCTCTCTGAAGGACTTAAGAAACCAGAGCTCCCACAGGGAGATGAACTCTGGGAGGAATATAAATAAACAACTGGGGACTGAGGAAGTCTGTAGCACCAGTTCCAGCATGGTGGCACGACTGTGGCTCTCACTGCCCAAGAAGGAGGTCAGAGACTGTGCCTGAGAGACTCAGAGCTCAGAACTGGTCATTGTCCATACCAAAGGGGCTTAGAAGAACATGGGATTCAATCACAACAGACTAGTGTCTATCCAGAGAGCGGAACTGGGGCACTCACCTTCTCCCCTTGCTCTCTAGAAACTTGTCTTTTATCATTCACATCACATTTGTTTCCAAGAATCATCTTTTCGACATCTGGGGATGCGTGCTAAGATGAAAATGGGCACAAAGGTAAGATAAATTATTTGCAGAACATTTGTTGGCTGTGTGTTCATGACGTTTACTTTTAATATGTATTCACTCTTACAAGAGACCATTATACTCTGCACTGAGTTCTGACAGCATGCCAGGAACATACAACATACCTCATACTCTTCTCTTCCACCCATCCCCCAAAAGCTACAGACTTTATTGTGAATTCACTGCCTTAGTTACACTATATTACAGGAAAAGTTAGTTTTTCATACCATAATATCCATTGCTGCCATTTCAGAACTGCAATGTTTATTAATATGTACACTCCCTCTCCACACACACACACAAAAGGGGAAATTGGCTTTTTAATTAGAAGCAGGTAAGATGTTAACTTTCAGCTCACCATTAGTCTTAGAGAAAGTTATCCAGACTATTGCTTCACATTCACCTGAAGTAATTATGATGCTTTCTGTATCTTGTCTTGTGTACCTATGTGGCGGGGTGTATCAACCCCACACTGGCAACGCAGGGGTTAACAAATCGCTTTTGGCCCAAGAGGCCATGTCACCTCACCCTTTTTAGGCATGCTCCCAGTGAAGGAAAAATATAAAGGAAGCAGCTCAGCTGACTAGGAAACTTTTCTTTATTATGACAATGGGAGTCAAGTGAAGAGAGGTAGAATGGTAATTGTAGGACAAAGTAATGTGATAAGTGAGCTGTACAAGTTCTACAACATTTTTTACTTCACATCATGAAAAACACACATTTTAAGTCTATATCACAATCACTTCTCTCTATCCTTCACTGTTTTTTCTACGTTCATAAAGTTTAAAGCTTCATAACTGCACATTGCAAGATTAACAAATAATTTCTGAATTCTGACTAAGTACTGAATTAACTCTAGAAGTGCTCAATAAATGCAGAATGCCATCAACAAGATGAACTAGGTGTTGTGCTGAAAGCATTGACAACTTTGATGCTGAACATTTTCCAGGGATTTACGGCTCCAACTAGGACAATGCCTCATGCCTGCAATATACTGGTGCCACTCAATGCCCAGAAAGTGCTCTGTTTAGAAATAATTAGAATGCTGTCAGGGTAGAATCAGTCAACTGTTGGATTTCTTAATTGCAGGAAAGACTCCCGTTCATCTAGTCTGCTCTTACATGCAGGCATACTGAATTACTACTGACTAATAAATTCCAGAAGATATTACCAATTTGGAGCTTCAGACTAACACCGTCTCTCCAACCCACTCCACACAAAAAAAAATTATATATTTATTTTAACATACACAACTTAGTGACAAATTTCACAGTCCTGAACCATTTTGACTAACTATTTTTCTAAAGGTTGCATAGGGCCAGTATATTTAATATTAAAGATTCCTGTAAATAAAATGGGAAGTTACCTCTTCAATATTCCTGACCCAATTCCGAATGTTTTCAAAAGATTTCTCATTGGTTATGTCATATACCAACATGATGCCCTAAAGATTAAAAAAACAAAACAAAACAAAAAAAGACATGGCAACTTAATTTCAACTAACAATTGTTTTTGTAAGGATTACAGACATGTCCAAGACAGAAAGAAAAATAAATTCTGAAAGGCTAGAATTAAAAGAGCTAAAAAAAAAAAAAAAACCCTCCCCCCGCCAAAAAACAAACACCACATCAACCTTTGATACGAAGCCACTTGCATAGAGAAGCAACTGCTGAAAGGAAACAAAAAAAACAAACAGCATTCTACTATGTAGCTTGAGTTAAATTTATTACATATCAGAGTACAAGAATCTTTGAGATGTTCTACAACCTAGGTCCTAGCAAGCCACACATTATTTATTTGCCACCAAAATGCACATGCAAGTCACACTGGAAGTCTGACTTTGTGGGACTCCCACACCAGCGTAATTTGAACACAGAGATGGGAGCACTGGTCTTATCAAATACTTCACCAAGTGGAGTTCAAGTTCTGAAGCTCATTACAGTTATAAATGCTTATGCTTCATAGTAAAACTTGAATGGTTTCACTTTCTGCAAATTATAAATAGATTAAAAAAAAATTTCAGCTACATCATGCCTACCATTGCTCCTCTGTAATATGCAGTTGTGATTGTTCTAAACCGTTCCTGCCCAGCTGTGTCCCTAAAATAATTAAGCAAATCCAATTAGTACATGCAAACTACTTGAACACATTCTGAAATTAAGGTCACTAGAGAGAATTTCATTAAAAACTTTACAGGAACATTCTTTAAACACACCAAATCTACAGCTTTATCTTCACAGATTCCAAGGCCAGAAGGAACCATTATGATCTAGTCTGACTTCCTGAATAATACAGGCCAGGGAACTTTCCCAAAATAATTCCTCGAGCACGTCTTTTGGAAAAATATCCAATCTTGATTTTAAAATTATCAGTGATGGAGACTCCACCACCACCCTTGGTAAATTGTTCCAATGGTTAATTACGCTCTGCAAAAAAATGTATAGCTATTTCCAGTCTGAATTTGTCTAGCTTCAACTTCCAGCCATCAGATTGTGTTATACCTTTCTCTGCAATACTGAAGAGCCCATTATTAAACATTTGTTCCCCATGTAGATACTTTTAGACTATTATCTAGTCACCCCCTAACCTTCTTTTTGTTAAGCTAAATAGACCGATCACCTTGAGTCTATCACTAAAAAGGCAAGTTTTCTAATCTTTTAATCACTCTCATGGCTGGTGTCTGAACTCTCAATTTATCAACCTCCTTCTTGAATTGTTGGCACCAGAACTGAACACAGTATTCCAGCAGCAGTTGCACCAGTGCCAAAGAGAGATAAAATAACCTCTCTACTCCTACTTGAGATTCCAGGATTAATGGAATGATCTTGGATTGGAGGAAGGTCTCAAGTGGGGTTCCACAAGGATCTGCTTGGGGTCCGATGCTGTTTAACATCTTCATTAATGACCTGGATGTAGGTATAGAGAGCATACTGATCAAGTTTGCAGATGACAAAAAGCTAGAGGAAGTTGCCCATACTTTGGAGGATAGAGCAAAAATTTAGAGGGATCTTGATAAATTGGGGAACTGGGCTATAGACAATAAAATGAAATTCAAAAACAAATGCAAGGTGCTACACTTTGGGAAGAAAAATCATACACACAGATACAGAATGGGAGGAAACTGGCTTGACTGCAGCACGGCTGTGAAGGATTTGGGAGTTGTGATGCATCACAACCTCAACGTGAGTCAGCAATGCGACGCTATTGCAGAAAAAGCAAATACAATTTTAGGTTGCATTAACAGGCATAGCAGGCAGTTCACAGGAGGTGATAGTACCGCTCTACTTGGCGTTGGTTAGGCCTCAGCTTGAGTACTGTATCCAATTTTGGTCACCAATGTATAGAAAGGAGGTAGAGAAACTGGAAAGCATCCAGAGGCGAGCAACAAAGATGATTAAAGGGATGGAATGCAAGCCACATGAGCAAAGACTGAAGGACCTGGGTATGTTTAGTTTGGAAGAGATTAAGGTGGGGGATCTGATAGCTGTCTTCAGATACTTGAAAGGCTGTCATAAAAGGATGGAAAAATTGTTCTCTTTTGTCACAGAGGGCAGGACAAGAGGCAATGGATTCAAACCACAGCACAGCAGATTTAGATTAAATTTCAAGAAAAAAAACTTCCTAACTGTAAGAACAGTAAGACAATGGAACAAACTACTTCAGGAGGTTGTGGAAGCTTCTTCGCTGGAGGTTTTCCAAAGAAGGCTGGATAGCCATCTGTCTTGGATGATTTAGATCCAACAAATCTTGCATCTTGGCAGGGGGTTGGACTAGATGACCCTGGCGGTCCCTTCCGATCTCTATGATTCCTCTGTATATGCATTCCAAGATCGCATTAGCTCTTTCGGCCACAGCATCACACAAGCTCCTAGTGTTCAGATGATTATCCACCACAACCCCCGAATCTTTTTCAGAGAGTCAATGCTTCCCTGGATAGAGTCTGGCCTACATTTTTTGTTCCTAAATATATATATATTTACTTGTAGCTGTATTAAAATACATATTTGCTTGCAACCAGTTTACCAGGCATCTCTGAATCGTTATTTATCACTCCCCCAGTTTGTGTGTCACCTAAAATCTTTCAGTGTTTATGTTTTTCTTTGGGTCACTGATAAAAATGTTAAATAGCATGGGGCCAAGAACTGATCCATAAGAACAGCCATGCTAGGACAGATCAATGGTCCATCTAACCCAGTATCCTGTCTTGACAATGGCCAATGCCAGGTGCTTCCGAGAGAACGAACAGAACAGGTAATCATCAAGTGATCCGTCCTCTGTTGCCCATTCCCAGCTTCTGGCAAACAGAAGCTAGGGACACTTCAGCGCATGGTTTTGCACCTCTGCCCATCCTGGCTAATAGAGGATAGGTGCATCAGTGGCTATGAACTTATCTAATTCTTTTTCGAACCCTGTTAATCCTGGTCTTCACACCATTCTCTGGCAAACAGTTCCACAGGTTGACTGTGTAGTGTCAAGAAATACTTCCTTTTGTTTGTTTTAAACCTGCTGCCTATTAATTTCATTTGCTGACCCCTAGTTCTAGTGTTATCCATGCAAGACTCCACTGTTTCCAGTGGAAACATACTTGCTCAATGATTTCCCCATTTACAATTACGTTGTCAAGACCTATCACTTAGCCAGTTTTTAATCCATTTAATGGATGCCATGTTAAATTTCATATTCTATTTTTTTAAAATCAAAATATCATGTGGTACTAAATCAAACACCTTTACAGAAGTGTATTATATCAACTTTATTACCTTTAGCTACCAAATTTGTAATCTCATAGAAAAAAAAAAGATATCAAGTTAGTTTGACAGGATCTATTTTACATAAACCCCATCGTCAATAAACTCAGATACTATAATCTCCCAAAGAGCAGGATTAGAGCAAAAAATCCTATTGATAATATCACCAATCAGTATGCAAATTGTGAAGCAAAGAGAGATACTAGGCATGAGCTAAACATTTTATCTTAATTCATATAGCTTTAAAAGAAAATGCTTACCATATCTGCAGTTTAATTCTCTTGCCATCTAGCTCTATGGTTCTAATCTTAAAGTCAATACCTGGGGAAAAAAAACTACATTAATTAAGATTTCCAGTAAAGACCAAATTAACACTTTTTCCCCCTTTAGCTTTCCAAAACAACACCCATTCCATTTAGTTAATAGATTAGATGCAAAGTGAATTCTGAATGTCCATGGAGTTCTTAATAACATTTAGCTCATTCTGAACAAAGACATTCACAAAGCCTCTGTTGAAAGCTGACCTGTTGTAAACCAGCAGGGAAATTGTAACATTGTTACACCAAATAAATAAAAACCCTTTAAGTACAGTCACATCCAAAGCCTGACGTACTGTAGCTACAGCTGAACCAGAATGTACAGTTCAATATAACTTCAGAAAAGCTGTATCAAGGTCAACAAAGCATTATGCCACACAGGGTCGCTGGAAGTATCATCTAATTACAATCTATTAGATTTCTCTTTTCTCAATTCTAATAGACTATTAGAGAATTTGTTTTAACAGTGGGGTAGTCTCTTCTTACTAAGACAACATGTCAAAAACTGGCAAAGAAAAATTAACATTTTAAAACAGTTATTTTTTAGTCATACTAAAATAAGAGTCAGATTTCAGAGCAACACTGTTTATTTTTTAATTCCATATGTAATTCTACAGATGTAACATTACTCCCCCCGTTTGTTAGTGTATGAAACCTCAACTGCTATGCAAAAAGTATAGAAGTACACTATCTAGCTAAGGACCTGTCTGCACACAAACTGGAACTGAAATAACTAAGGCACAGTCTACGTTAGAATAAATTTACTGGTACAGCTATACCAGCAAACCCTCCTACTGCAGACACAGCTTATATTGGCAGGAAAATGCTTTTAGTGGTGTAGCTTATACCAGTTCTCCATCCAAAATAAGCTATACTGGTAAAAGCACTTTTATCCTGGTATATATTCGCCTACGGTAGGGCTTTTTTGGTAATGTAAATGTTGCAAACAAACCGCATGTCCTTAACCAACACCAGCAAAAGTGCGTAGTGTAGTGCAGACCGGGTTGGAATTGGCAGTTATTTCGGTGCACATCAGCGTGGAGACTCTTACTGCGGACTGAGCGTGCCCCATTTAGATTTAATTTACAGTGGCAAACAACAATACACCGTAGTGCCAATACAAATCCTTCAGTTTCAGATCATTCCCCTCATCCCGCGTGCGGCCCCCTCCCGACGGCGAACGGCCCCGTGCCCCACCCCGCACTCGGCGGCTCGGGCCTACCGGCTATCTGTATCCGTAAGCGTGCACACGCCATGGACAGACACACGGAGCTGCCCTCGCCAGCCCCGAACACGCAGCGCCCCTGCCCCCCGGCACCCCCTTATCCCGCAGCCACACGGGCCGCCCTGCCCCTAGCAACACACGCCCCCCCGCGTCTCGCTCGCTCGCCCACTGCCGTCCCCGAAGGGCCCGAGGCGGCTGAGGGGGCAGCGCTCACCGATGGTGGAGATGAAGGTAGCATTGAACGCATCCTCGGAGAAGCGGAAGAGCGCACAGGTCTTGCCCACACCCGAGTCCCCGATCAGCAGCAGCTTGAAGAGATAATCGTAGGTCTTCGCCATGTTCCACCGGGCTGGGCCCCGCCCCTCAGGAAGCATCCGCCTCTCGCGCAGCCTCACAGGATGAGACGACTGCCCCTCACACCCGCTTCATGCTCTTATTGGCTAGCTGAGGCATGCGTCACCTCACATCCCGCCCTGCCAGCTCCCGAGCAGGAAGAGCACAGAGCCAAAGCCCCATTGGTAGGGCACCTTGCCGAGTGTGTAACCTGCTCCCTGATTGGTTGGCTGCACTGTTGCGTGTTGCCGTTCCTGAGGTCCTGCGGTGGCGGTAGCAGGGCGAGGTGCTGGCTAGAGCCAGAGTAGCTCGGTGAGCTTCACGGTCCTGGGCCTACGTATCTCCCTGGGGCCGCCCGCCCGCTCGCTCCAGGGGGGTGTCTGGGGTCGGGCGAGCTGAGCCCAGGTTTTTACAAGCCAGCGCTCCGTGTGGGGAGAGCGGCGGCCCCGTTGCTAGCGCGCGGCCCCGGGAGGAGTTTCGTAGCGAAACCGGCTTAATCGAGTCTCGTTGGCCACGTTGAAAGAAACGTAGAACTGCGGCTAACCCATTGCTGAGTCCTTGCGCGGTTACCGCCCGCGCCTGTCGGGGACAGGCAGGGCCACGGGCTGTGTCTAGTAAACGGGCTTTTCACACCGGCAGCCGCTGCCAAACCTTCAATGAGGGATGAGGGATCATAGAATATCGGGGTTGGAAGGGACCTCAGGAGGTCATCTAGTCCGACCCCCTGCTCAAAACAGGGCCAACCCCAACTAGATGAGATCGCGGACTGAAAATGACTGCTAGAGCTTTAATTGTCTATCTCTATGTGCAGCAAGTCCTTTTCATTCTCGCTTTTGCCGGGAAAGTAATAGAGATTTTGTTCTTTTAAAATGCAGTGTCTTGGCATCTTACTGATTCTAAGGTCTTGTTTATACTGGGAGGTTTTTGAAATGTTTTAATCATATTATGCTCTCTGGCAGTGTTCATTGTTTTGAGAGTGTGGATTTGGTGTTTTGTAGTCGCTTAGTGTGACAATTTGCTGAAAGTTGATTTTGTGTTTGAGATTTGAAATTTTATTACACTTTGAGCTTTTGTCAAGCAAAACTTTAACAAACATCAAATGAAAACAAGAAATTGAATAAGTCTGTCCCAGTTTGTAACCCTGGTAACAAACAATAATACAGTGCAAATTTCAGCTCAATAAAATATGTCGCATTTTGAAAAAAATGCTCATTTTTAAATTCTGCAGATACATGGACAACCTGCCTGTAAGTGCAGAGTAAACATGATTGTACAGGATTTCTGGGTGCTCTTTCCCTTCATATGTGGAATGGTGAGAGCAGAAGCCATTGTTTGTAGTTGTGGGGATGAAGGTGGGTTCCCAGAATTCAGTGTTTTCACTCTCCTCCACACACCACATCCCAGGAAAGTGCCTGATGGAATTCTGGGACGTACAGGTGCTGCTCTCAGGAAGCAGTATTGTCCACAGGCTGCAGGATATGTCTGGGATGTGACTGTAGTGTTGGGTGGGAAGATGGCACTCTAAGGGTCTCCAGCAAAACTGCTTTGTCATCAGTTCAAGGAGCTGGTTTGGCACATCCTAGAGGTTTCCTAGAGTTTGCCTCATCAGTTCAATGGTCTTCTAGTGATTTCTCTGGCCTCCTATTCTGCAATGAAAACTCCTCTCCAGTCCTCTGTCTTCTTAGTCCTGTTCTGGACTCTGACTGCAGCTCACCCCACATTTCCTGCTTTGTATTTCTTTTCTTGCCCTGGAGATTGGCCACGTGAACCACAGTAGATAATAGTCCAGTCTGTTGCGGTCACAGGGCTTCGGGTGCAAGAGCTGGGGGAACTGAAAACAGAACAAGTAGTTATTGTACTAATTTCAGTTTTCATGTCACCAATGATAAAATGTTGCTTTTTCCTCTCTTTTAGAATGCCATTTCCGTAGCCTTTTGCCAGTCTGGAGTGACTCTGAAGATGGTAAGATGTTTTGTTTGCCTTCAATTCTGCTTTATCGCATCTCCAACATGCACCAAATGCATTGCAAAATGAAGAGTTCTGCAATAGTTCAGAACTTACAGGGTTAACGTAGCTGGAAGGCTGACTTGCCTTATCTCTGTCCTGTCCCACTTTGGGGAAATGTATCTCATAAAATGCTAAGATAGCTGAAATCTCAGGGCATTGCACAAATTATAAATCAGTGTCCTTTTTTTTTTTTTTAAATATTGCTTTATTTTCACAGCATCTAGTGTTTCAATGAACATGGTTACATTATAGTGTTTCTTTATTAAAATCCTACTTGACTAGGGGGAGGGCTAGGGCATAGTGGTTGAGGAATCTGGAATGAGAAAGGAGACCATAGTGGTATAGGGAGGGGGGGCAGCCCAGTGGGCTATTAATATATATGGGCAGCAAATAGTCATGGAACTAAACTTCCCCAGTGCAGATGCCGTTTAAAGCCCCGGGGGATATTTCCAAGCTAGCAGGCCCAGAGAGGATCCTAGATCACATCTGCCCACAATGGCAGCAGCTAGCAGGCATCCACAACAAAAAAATATTCAACCCTTCTATACAGTTATTTAATATAGCACCAAACTTACTCGCAGAAGTCCCCTCCCCAAGTCTATCAGGCTGGGTGTCCACCTGGCTTTCAGGAGCTGCATGTTCATTTGACTGCCTCAGACTTTTGTGTGAGGAAGAGATCTTGGCTTTCAGAGAAGCTCCCTTCCTTCACCTACTTAGAGTCCTGGTCAACGTTGGACAGTGCCAAAAGGGATGAGACTGCAGACCCATGACAAATGAGATTTGGTGGTGGCCTCACAGCAAAAATCTGATCAAGATGCCATAACAGTAGAAGACGCACAGGTAAACAGACAGCTCGGGCCTGGCATCATGCATTGCAGTATGAGATAACAGTGGGAGGACTGCTAAGTCAATGTGAAATAGATGCATCCACACAAATCTTATTTTGCACTAACTCATTCCTTAGTTAACTTAATGCACCTTCAAAAGGGATTATCCTCTTGGTAAAAAACTGGACATTTAAGTTGAAAGAAGAATTGTATTATGTGGACAATAGGCATTTTAACTAAAAACCCCATAAGTTAGTGTGAAACACCCCTCCTCCTCCTAAACACTAAATTACATGTCTCTACCAGGCCATTTATCAAAATTAAGGCAAGTCAACTAAAGGTGTGAAGTCAATGCACATAACGTACATTTAACCCCTGTGGATGCTTTCGTTCAGGAGTAAAGCGGTCTACATTTCCTGTAACTTAGTCCTCCTAAGGTTACATTGCTCCTGAATTAAAACATCTACCTGGGGACGGAGGTAAACACACTAAGTTATACACATTGACTGCATGACTTTAGTTGATTCACCTTTCCTGATTGTCCCCCGTGTAGACCACTCCTTAGAGGTATTGTTAGCACTAGATGTAGAACTGACAACAATCGCAACTGCTTCCATTGGCATATATTTCCCAATATGACTCATGGGATTTGTACTAGTGGGAGAGCCATCACAAGCATTGATGGATTTGATTGCACCAATTACAAAAGTCCAGCAAAAGAAAAATGGAGTATGGATCACACACATATAATGCTAGAGATTCCCTTTCTAATTTATTATTTATTTATAAAACAGTTCCTTCAGAGTTCTGATTGAGTTCTAAAGGTTCCAAACCAGGCAGTTACAACTAGACACTGAGAAGCAGAGGGCCTAATTTTCAGAAGTGCACTAGACATAGAATCACAGAATCGTAGGACTGGAAAGGACCTCGAGAGGTCGTCTAGTCCAGTCCCCTGCACTCAAGGCAGGACTTAGTATTATCTAGACCATTCCTGACAGGTGTTTGTCTAACCTACTCTTAAAAATCTCCAATGACAGAGATTCTACAGCCTCCTTAGGTAATTTATTCCAGTGCTTAACTACTGTGACAGTTAAGAATCTTTTCTAATGTCCAACCTAAACTGCCTTTGCTGCAATTTAAGCCCATTGCTTCTTGTCCTATTTTCAGAGGTTAATGAGAACAATTTTCCTCCCTCTTCATTGTAACAACCTTTTATATACTTGTGTCCCCACTCAGTTTTCTCTTCTCCAGACTAAACAAACCCAATTTTTTCAGTCTTCCCTCATGGATCATGTTTTCTAGAATTTTAATAATTTTTGTTGCTCTTCTCTGGACTTTCTCCAATTTGTCCATATGTTTCCTGAAATGTGGTCCCCAGAACTGGACACAATATTTCAGTTGAGGCCTAATCAGCGCAGAGTAGAGCAGAAGAATTACTTCTCATGTCTTGCTTACAACACACCTGCTAATACATCCCAGAATGATGTTTACTTTGTGTGTGTGTGTGTGTGTGTGTGTGTGTGTGTGTGTGTGTGCAACAGCGTTACACTGTTGACTCGTATTTAGCTTGTGTTCCACGATGACCCGCAGATCCCTTTTCACTGTACTCTTTCCTAGGCAGTTGCTTCCCATTTGGTATGTGTGCAACTGATTGTTCCTTCCTAAATGGAGTACTTTGCATTTGTCCTTATTGAATTTCATCCTGTTTACTTCAGACCATTTCTCCAGTTTGTCCAGATCATTTTGAATTTTAATCCTGTTCTCCAAAGTACTTGCAACCCCTCCCAGCTTGGTATTGTCTGAAAACTTGATGTCATTATCTAAATCATCGTATTCTATGCTATTATCTAAACCATTGATGAAAATATTGAACAGAACCAGATCCAGAATTGATCCCTGAGAGCCCCCATTTAATATGGCCTCCCAGCTTGACTGTGAACCACTGATAACTACTCTCTGGGAATGGTTTTCCAATCAGTTATGCAGCCACCTTATAGTAGCTCCATCTAGGTTGTACTTCTCTAGTTTGTTTATGAGAAAGTCATGCAAGACAGTATCAAAAGCATTACTAAATTCAAGGTATACCACATAACAGGACTACCCTGTCCTTGGTCTTCCTCTTGCTTTTAATGTATTTGTAGAATGTTTTCTTGTCTCTAGCTAATTTAATCTCATTTTGTGCCTTGGCCTTTCTAATTTTGTCTCTACATACTTGTGTTATTTGTTTATATTCATCCTTTGTAATTTGACCTAATTTTCACTTTTTGTAGGACTCTTCTTTTTTGAGTTTCAGATTATTGAAGATCTCTTGGTTAAGCCGGGGTGTGTGTGTATCTTGTTATACTTCCTATCTTTCCTATGCATTGGAATAGTTTGCTCTTGTGCCCTTAACAATGTCTCTTGGAAAAACTGCCAACTCTCCTGAAATGTTTTTTTTCTTAGACTTGCTTCCTATAGGCTCTTACCTACCAACTCCCTGAGTTTGCTAAAGTCTGCCTTCTTGAAATCCATTATCTTTATTGTGCTGATTTCCCTCCTACCATTTCTTAGGATCATGAACTGTCATTTCATGATCACTTTCACCCAAGCTGCCTTCCACTTTCATATTCTTAACCAGTTCCTTCCTGTTTAGCAAAATGAAATCTAGAACAGCCTCTCCCCTCGTAGCTTTTTCCACCTTCTGACATAAAAATTTGTCTCCAGTATATTCCAGGAACTTGTTGGATAATCTGTGCCCTGCCGTGTTATTTTCCCAACAGATGTCTGGATAGTTCAAGTCCCCCATAACTACCAAGTCCTGTGCTTTGGATGATTTTGTTAGTTGCTTTAAAAAAAGCCTCATCCCTCTCTTGTTCCTGGTTAGATGATCTGTAGTAGACCCCTATCATGACATCACTCTCGTTTTTTACCCCTTTTATCGTTACCTAGAAACTTTCAACAAGTCTCTCCTATTTCCATCTCAGCGTCAGTCCAAGTATATATATTTGATATATCTGCAACTCCTGTTGCTTTCAGTTTGAAATGTGGGTTAGAAATAAGAATGGCCATACTGGGTTAGACCAATAGTTCACTTAGCTCTGTATCCTTTCTCTGACGATGGCCACTGCCAGATGCTTCAGGGGGTGCGAACAGACCAGAGCAATTATTGAATGATCCATCCCTCGTCATCCAGTCCCAGCTTCTGCCAATCAGGTTGACTGACTGCCAGAAGCTGCGACTGGATGACCAGGGATGGTCTGCACCTCAAGTTAGGGCCAGGTTGCTCATTTCAATGTGTGAAATTTAAGCAGCTACAAAGTGTGAGGGGGGGGGGGGGGGGTGAGTTATATTTGCATCAGGAACTCTAAGGCTTTCCTGACTATTGTGCCTTTCAAAACTCAACCACAATATTGCATTAATTTTTTTTTTTGTATTCATGATAGTTTCCTAATATATTATTTGAATAATTCTTTCTTCCCCTATTTGTTGACATCAGGCATAAAGACTTCATGCAGGAAAACAGAATAGAATTTATAATTTTTTTTAAACTATACCACAAAATAATAGTTCAAATATGCCAGTTTTCTTACAGAAAAGCACTGTTTGTTTCTTTTTGGCTTCAAATCTAAAATAGGAAGTATGCATTTGGCCAAACCAGCAGAGTCAGATTCAAGGTCATATATATATGTTGAATGTTTCTTTCTTTTCTTGAAACAGAAATCCAAGATATGCACATTTAAAGTCTTAACAAGGGTATTCTAATATACTGAAATTTTAGAGTTACTAGATCTGATTTGGCACAGTTCCTTACTCAAGATAAAACCCTTCTCAATTTCAATTTCATCCCTTTTTAGTATGCTAAATAGTTCTTCATCCCATTTTAACACTCACACTTCATCCTCTATTTTCACACTCATACACTCTGTAGACTTATCTCTATCTTCTACTATGGCCATTGTCGTCATTTAGATTAAGAGCCCTAAATATGCATAGTTCAACTTCTTTATAGGTTACTTTTCAGCCTCCTGGCCATTCTAGTTATCTTTTCTGAGCTTCCTTGCTGAGGTCCCTCCCATTTGTCAATTTAATGAAGTGTGCAGAACTAAACAAAATATTCCAGGTGTGGTTACTAAAGTGTTGTATGCAGAAGGATTATTACCTCTCTCATGGTGTCATATGCATACAGCTGAAAACTGAAAAGTATTTGGATTTTTCTGATCAGAGGCATTAGCTTGCTGTTAACAGGTATTTCTTTAAGTTCCTTTGGATTACTTCTCCCTTTTCACTGGTGTCTGCAACTCCTCTGAATGTAATGATGTTACTTCCTCTTGAATAAGATCAGACTTAGCAGATCCCTGTAGTTTTTCACAGGACACTTTGTCATTTATAATAGTTATTTAGGGATCCTCCAGACAATTTACAATCCACGTAACATTGTCCTTAATCAACATGCAAGTATCAATAGAAATATCTAGAAAATGATTGGACACTATTAAATGAATGGGTGTCATATTCAGATTGTAATTAAGCTTTTGATTTAATGTCTCTCAAAGTTGTAATCAAATTCAAATCTGCTTGGACAGGAATAAACTACCTAAAATCCTTCTGTTCAAGGAGTAGTTGATTGATTTAAGATACTAGTTATGACAGCATTCATCAGTTTACATCCCAGTTGTGAGTGGTTTTATTTTGATGCAGCACACAAAGGGGCATCAATAGCATAGCAAGTGTATCTCTGGATCTGTTTTTGCTGCCTGAAGTTGGGTCTTTGCACAGTTCCTGTTTGCGCGTTCATTATAGTCACTGCTGTCCAGGAAATAAATAACCACTGAAGTAATATGAGTGCTGCAGGTGGGATTTATATTCATTTTTTATTTTGTCCTACATGCCACTTTATTTGAACTTTCTTCCAGTTTTGTTATGTGACCCGTCACTTACATTTTAACTAACAACTGGATAGGTTTTGGTTTTTAAAGAATCAATCTGAGTACAATTAAACTAATTCTCCTAAAAGTATCCTAGTGAGAATTACAGGGCTCTGCTAAAATCTGACCAGACATGTTATAAAAGAACAAATTAAAAGAAGGACATTAATGACATAACTAATCATGGAAAAGAAAAAAAGCAGAGAATGTACAGGTATCAAGGTAGCTTGTTTTTATTTAATTCAGTTTTTACAGAAAAAGACTGATGGACTAGTACTAGGAATTACTCAGACTAGTATTAAAGGCAGAATCTTAGTGCAGCAAGGCAAAGCCAAAAGAGGAAATGCATTTACAAAGAGGTCATATCATTGAGTGCGTGGTCAAGCTCCTCACTGATAGCTTTGTACTTCAGCTTCTGAGCATACAGCTCGTCTACAGATCCAAGGGCCCAAGGCAAGATGTTCAACAAGAAATGTAGTAAAACAGTCCACAGCAAGAGATGCATGGTAGAGGATATGGAGAACAATTGGAATGCAGCAAGTGAGGATAAACGGTGGAAAATAAAGATGAGAAGAAAGCATGTAAACAAGATTAGAGAACATTAAACTATAAGGCAAAAGCTATACGCATGTGCTAACTGCCAAAATGTCAGGAGTTTCAATTTCTTATAAAAAAAATTTTCAGTAGAGTTTTAGAAAAGATTTAGAAGCCAGATCTTCCTACTGGTCACAACTGAGTCAGATAACGAACCTTAAAATAAATTCTATTCCTATAAATAAAATAAAATGGCCCCTTGATTAGGTGCAGTTGGTATACAGCAGTGGTCCCCAATGCGGTGCTCATGGGTGCCATGGTGCCCGCCAGGGCATCTATGTGCACCCACGTACTGGCTGACGAGAAGCATCCGCCGAAATGCCACCAAGAAACGGCAACATCAAGAGGCGTCGCCGCGGAAATACTGCCAAGAAGCAGCGTCATCAAGAGTAGGTTGGTTGGTTTGTTTGTTTGTTATGTAACTGCACTCAAAACAACGTAAAACTTTAGAACCTACAAGTCCACTCAGTCCTACTTCTTGTTCAGCCAATCGCTAAGACAAACAAGATTGTTTACATTTACGCAAGATAATGCTGCCTGCTTCTTATTTATAATGTCACCTGAAAGTGAGAACAGATATTCACATGGCTCTTCTGTAGCTGGGATTGCAAGGTATTTACATGCCAGATCTGCTAAACATTCGTATGCCCCTTCATGCTTTGGCCAAAATTCAGAGGACTTGCTTCCATGCTGATGAGACTTTTTAAAAAAAAATGCATTAATTAAATTTGTTACTGAACTCCTTTGGGGAGAATTGTATGTCTCCTGCTCTGTGTTTTACCCGCATTCTGCCATATATTTCATGTTATAGCAGTCTCGGATGATGACCCAGCATGTTGTTCATTTTAAGAACACTTTCACTGCAGATTTGACAAAACACAAAGAAGGTACCAGTGTGAGATTTCTAAAGATAACTACAACACTCGACCTAAGATTTAAGAATCTGAAGTGCCTTCCAAAATCTGATCAGGATGGGGTGTTGAGCATGCTTTCAGAACTCTTAAAAGAGCAACACTCTGATGCGGAAACTACAGAATCCAAACCACCAGAAAAGAAAATCAACCTTCTGCTGGTGGCATCTGACTCAGATGATGAAAATGAACATGCGTTGGTCTGCACTGCTTTGGATTGTTATCAAGCAGAACCCATCATCAGCATGGACGCATGTCCTCTGGAATGATGGTGGAAGATGAAGGGACCTATGAATCTTTAGCGCATCTGGCACGTAAATATCTTGCTACTCCAGCTACAACAGTGCTATGAGAACGCTTGTTCTCACTTTCAGGTGACATGTAAACAAGAAGTGGGCAGCATTATCTCCTGCAAATGTAAACAAACTTGTTTGTCTGAGCCAGGGGTCAGCAACGTTTGGCACGTGGCTCGCCAGGGTAAGCACCCTGGCGGGCCAGGCCAGTTTACTTACCTGCTGACACGGCAGGATCAGCCGATCGTGGCCCCCACATGGCCGAGGTTCGCCGTCCCGGGCCAATGGGGGCGGTGGGAAGCCGTGGCCAGCACATCCCTTGCCTGCGCCGCTTCTTGCCGCCCCCATTGGCCCAGGACGGTGAACCGCGGCCAGTGGGGGCCGCAAGCAGCCGAACCTGCCACGTCAACAGGTAAATAAACTGACTTGGCCTCCAGGGTGCTTACCCTGGCAAGCCGCGTGCCAAATGTTGCCGACCCCTGGTCTGAGTGATTGGCTGAACAAGAAGTAGGATTGAGTGGACTTGTACGCTCTAAAGTTTTACATTGTTTTATTTTTGAATGCAGTTATTTTTGTACATAATTCTACATTTGTAAGTTCAACTTTCATTATAAAGAGATTGCACTACAGTACTTGTATTAAGTGAATTGAAAAATACTATCTTTTATTTTTTAGTGTGAATTTTTTATAATAAAAATAAATATAAAGTGAGCATATAAATAGTATTCTATTATTGTTTAACAGTGCGATTAATTGTGTGTTTTTTGTTTTTTAAATCACTTGACCACACTAATTTTCACCTATAGTCATGGTTTCTGCTGCTTACATTCCTTTGCTATTACTTGTTGCATGTGATCTCTGGGAAGGAGTGGTAGCTATTCTATTCAGAAGAGATGCTAGCACAGCTTCTGGGATTGATACCCTGTCCTTTTTATTGGAACACAATCTCAATCATCCTGAAATTTGGGATCTAGTTTGCTTTTGGACCCAACCATCTGTCTGTAGACTAGTGTGTGGCCCTCACATCTCCAGATTAACTATCACTGTTTTTCTACTGAGAGCTAAGTTTTGAAGAATGTAGGTCCACCAATGACTATTAGCCAGGATGGGCAGGGATGGTGTCCCTAGCCTCTGGGATACCTAGCATTGGCCTCTGTCAGAAAACAGGATAGTGGGCAAGATGGACCTTTGGTCTGACACTGTATGGCCGTTTTTATGCTCTTATGTTCTTCTTCAAGCAATTTACAGGAACAAAGCACATTAATGAACAATATGTCTACATGTATGAATCTCATATGCATAGCTTTCAGTTTATAAGGGACAACTTTTTTTGGAACTCCTCCAAGAAAACTGATTTAGTCTGATAGTCCAACTGACTGGCTTAATCAGGACAAAATGAACATAAATTCAGCTACATGGAGGCAGGGGACACATTCACCCCATGCCAAGGGATTAAATGGTGTTTAATAAGTATAGAATCTGTAATAGAGTGTTATGTTCAGTAGAGCATTCTGTCCTATTAAGAATTCAGACATATTTTAAGTGCTCATTTCTTAATCAAGAGAATAGGCTATCCACAGATTCAGATGACTCTATAGTACTACCAAATGGATGAATTTTTAGGGGAAAATGCTGAGAAAAAAGTAAATATTATAGTATAACTGTGTTTAATGGTTTCGCTACAGGTAATTACAGTAGTATAAAGATTTTCCCCATAATCTACAGACAATACATAGTGCTAGAATTTATTGTTTCTCAGTTTGAAATTGATGGGTCTTGTAAAAACAGTAAAAATTTCAAAAGTAATTTCATACCTTCCAGATCATCAATAGTCTTTTCCAGTTTAGCAACCGTTCTTTCTGCAAACTCAGCACGTGTTTCAGCCTGGAAAAAGATTGTGCAGAATCTTAGATACTGGACGAGAAACAATCTCTGCTGAAATGCAAATTCATTGGGACGGATCGTCTCACCTCCTTGAGTTTGTCAGAGAGAAGCTTGATTTCTTCTTCATATTTATCCTCTTTTTCAGAGTACTGTGAAAACAGGGCGAACAATCTGTTAAGAAACTGGTAGGAAAACTAAACATCAGACAGTTTAACTTCTTTGTTAGGCTACTGTTAAGAGCCAACTGGTAGTAGCCTCCTGTCATTCTAAAATGCTTTTCCTTAACTATCATCCCATTTCCCGGATGCAACCATGTCACTGTATTTCTTGAGGTTTCTTGTTTGCCCACTGTCTGAATAAAATTCTGAATGCCTTGTCTTTTGCTTAGGGGCTATATTCTTTGCCTTGGACTATGGCACCATTTACATATAATAAAAAGTGGAGCCGTGTGTGTGTGTGTGTGTGTACGTACACACACCCCTACCTACCTACCTCAAGAAACTCATGTCCTTGAAGTAATTTCAAACCATCCCATCTCCCTGGAACAGGCTATTCTTCAACAAGTGACTTCACTTATTTTCAAGCCCCTCCTCAAAAGTCAGTTATTTGGACTAAAATTCTTTAGTCTCTACTCAGTATCTGTGCCCATTCTGGTACCCAGATACTTGAATTAAATTGTCAGAAGACACAAGAGAAGCGTATGTAAAGTTGGTTACCATGCCCCAATTTTGTTGTTCTTGTAAAACACCTTACCAGCTGTATTGCCTTTGCTTTTCCTCTACACTTCATCCACCATGGCTCATCATTTGACAAGTTCTGTCTGAACTACTCTTGTGAGCTCCTCAGGGCAGAGATCATGTGAATTTCAGTACAATTCCAGGTAAAGGTATCCAGCTATATATTACAACTTCTAAAAGGTTCAGTAATAAGTGAGATATATTTCTAGCCTGTTAGTCTTCTGTGCTAGAAAAACTTTGTAAGTGATGCCAGCAAACAGATTCAAAAGTAAAAAGTGTGAGTAATTTGGAGTTAAGACTGTAGTAGCACAACAATGCCCTGTACTACGTGTGCCTTCCCTGAACATGTTTCATTCCCCAAAACTCAAGTATTGAATAACCCAGAAATGCAACGTTCACTCCAAAACCCCCTTACAAGAGTGTTAACTGTTAATAAATACAACCACACACCAAAAGACATCAACCTCCTTCCCCCAAAAAACCCCTCTCCCAACTGCAAACACTAGAAAAATGGGCACTGCACAGGTAAGATGACACTTACCATACAATACAGTGGTTCATTCCCTCTTCAATTGCTTGACCCCTGCTCCCCCAGCCATACAACTTTGTGAAATCATTCAGTATCAGTTAACATAGCCTCACAATATTACGTAAATTGGTATGTCTTGTAACATACCCTGGGTCTAATATGTTGATAGCACAAGGGACTAATTCTACACAATTAGATCTCCAGTCAGATTATCCTAGGACCCCTACTACAAGCAAATGTACTGGCTTTCTACAGAAGACTTTTTGGTATCAAATTCACCTTACACACCAATTCCTCCAATAATTCCTCAGTTAATCAATACAAAAAGCATGATAAGTTTTCAGATTCCTCTTTTTTTGTGATTGCTGTAAACTTGTATCACCAACTCTTCATTCTCCTTGCTGAACCTTAAACATTCTGTGTTCTTAATCAGGAAGAACCAACCTTCTCAGACTGAGCCTCCAGGGACTTTAGGTTGTTAGTGACATTTTTTAGTTCTTCTTCAAGGTCACTGCATTTTCTACACAAAGACAAAGGTGATCAGATCAGTTCTTCTCCATATATTATGCTGTTTGGTTTCCAAATGTGCTAAACAAGTAAAATGTGAGCCAACTTGTTAGATACACTCAGTGCACTAAGTTGGTGTACATAGCATTTACAGTTTCCCAAAATATACTATGCCGACTTTTGTAGCAAATAGATTTTTGTAGCAAAATATAGCTTGTTAGGCTTATTTGTTCTGCTTGATTTCCTTTCTTGAATCTTAGAGCTCCATGCTGTCCTCTGTGAACAGGTATCTTCTGTTAATTGTACCAGGAATTTAATTAGAACATAAGAATGGCCGTACTGGGTCAGATCAATGGTCCATCTAGCCCAAGGGTGGGCAAACTTTTGACTCAAGCGCCACATCTGGGTGGGGAAATTGTACGCAGGGCCATGAATGTGGGGCTGGGGCAGGGGGTTGGGGTGTGGGAGGGAGTGTGGGGTGTGGGAGGGGGTGTGGTGTGCAGGAAGGGACTCGGGGGAGGGATGTGGGGTGCAGGAGGGGACTCAGGGCAGGGGGTTGGCATGCAGGAGGCGTGCGGGGTGCGACGGGCTCAGGGCAGGGGGTTGGGGTTCAGGAGGGGTGTGACGGGGGCTCAAGGTAGAGGGTTAGGAGGCTCAGGGAAGGGGGTTGAGGTGCGGGGTGCAGGAAGGGTTCGGGCTCAGGGGTGGCAGCGGCGTGCAGCGGGGCTAAGGCAGGCTCCCTGGTGGCCCCGTGCTGCTCCTGGAAGTGTCCAGCGTGTCCAGCAGTGGCTCCTGGGGGTGGGGTAGGGCAGGCGTCTCGGCGCGCTGCCCTCACCTGTGGGTACCAACCCTGAAGCTTCCATTGGCCGTGGTTCCCCGTTCCTAGCCAATAGGAGCTGCGGGGGGTGGTGCCTGCAGGCGAGGGCAGCGCACGGAACCCTCTGCCCCCCTTACCCCAGGGGTCGCAGGGACATGGTGCTGGCTGCTTCCAGGAGTGGCACAGGGCCAGGGCAGGCAGGGAGCCTGCCTTAGTCCTGCTGTGCCACGGGGCTGGCAATCCCACGGGCCGGACTGAAAGACCTGATGGGCTGGATCTGGCCCACGAACCGTAGTTTGCCCTCCCCTGATCTAGCCCATGATCCTGTCTTCCAACAGTGGCCGGTGTCAGATGCTTTAGAGGAAATGAACGGAACGGGGCAGTTTCTCAAGTGATCCATTCCCTGTCATCCAGTCCCATCTTCTGGCTATCAGAGGCTTAAAGACACCCAGAGCAAGGGGTTGCGTCCCTGACCATCTTGACTAATAGGCATTAATGGTCCTGTCCTCCACGAACTTATCTAATTCTTTTTTGAACTCAGTTATACTTTTGACCTTCAAAACAGCCTTGGCAATGAGGTCCACAGGTTGATGGCATTATGTGAAGAAGTATTTCCTTATGTTTTAAACCTGCTTCCTATTAATTTTATTAGGTAACCACTGGTTCTTGTGTTATGGGAAGGAGTAAATTACACTTCCTTATTCACTTTCTCCACACCATTCGTGAGCATGCCAGGCTCTCAGATCTAATAGGCTTCCCATCAGGGAATTCGTAGAGATTCCTGAATGACAGGGAACTAAAACTTTTTAAAAATATTTGAAATTTCCATTCTTCAGGAAATTCCATCTCTCACCAGCTCTAAATACTGGCAACCTTTACATTAATGAGATACACTACACCTCTACCCCAATATAACGCGACCCGATATAACATGAATTCGGATATAACGTGGTAAAGCAGTGCTCCGGGGGGGAGCTGCGCACTCCGGTGGATCAAAGCAAGTTCGATATAACACGGTTTCACCTATAACACGGTAAGATTTCTTGGCGCGCGAGGACAGCGTTATATCGAGGTAGAGGTGTACTTGGATCCTACAGTGATGCTACTATGAAAACCCTGAGATAAGGCTCTACATACTATGCAGGCCCTTCCCCTCTCCCCTGCATTCAGGGAACAGATAGGACCTAATAAGGTCTTTCCATCTCTAGTCTGATATTTCAAAATGATTTATGTACATGCAGAACCATTGAACAGCCACTCACAGTTCTGACACCTCAGCACGTTCCTCGGCTCTCTCTAGTTCACCCTCCAAAATGACCAGTTTACGCGCAACCTGCAGAGAGAGGAGAATTATTTTTTCCCTATTTGTTTTCCACAAAGCTCCACATCTCTGCAGGTTTCTTTCTTCTCAGATAAAGGCTAGAAGCAATACCCAGTCTGGAGATATGCAACATATAGACAACACATTACAGAGATCTGGCCCATGCTCTCTTGACACCCTATAATCAGCTGCTAGGGAGAGTGAGCTCAATGCAGGATCCCTTCCGCAGAAGCAGAGAGACTTTCAATGTTCCTAGCATTAGGCAGTGTAAGATGTAACAAGCTCATTTCATGTTAATTCTCAGGTTGTTAGGAACTGCATTTTTGTGGCCTTGCTGTGCCCAAAAATATATTTCAAACTTGAACTACCACTTTATGGAAAGTATACAAATAGTATTAAACAGACTATATGACTGTTTGAAGTTCTTCCAGATACTTTCTTTTATCACTTTCTCACCAAAGCAAACAGCACCTACTACTTCCATGCAGCGCCATTTTTACCTCTTCATATTTACGGTCAGCCTCCTCAGCAATATGCTTAGCCTCTTTCAGCTGCATCTCCTGAATTTCCATTTTTTCTTCATCCTTCATTGCTCTGTTTTCAATAACTTTCATACCTCTATAGAAGGAAACAAAGCAGATTGTTTCAGAGAGATGGGGTTACTACAAGCCAGTCAGCACATTTAGCCTAACAGGCCCTGTTGTGAACTTCTTAATATCTAACTACTGTGACTTGAACCCAAACCAATCTATCATGCTCTTATTGGCTAACAAAGTTGCTGATAATACTAGTTGGAATGAATCTCTACTTATCAGATTGTCTGAACTTAACAGTGCTTGCAGCTATTGAATGATGCAGGATTCTTCCTTAGCTTATTGTGCTTCTTCCATTTAGCAAGATCCCAATATACTTTAAGTATATTACATTTATTTGCTTGTATCATTAAAACATATTTGAGCGATACTAGTGGGAACTTTTCTTTTTAAAATTTTACTCAAGTTTGTAGTCCTTAGAATAATTAGGTAAAGAGGAAATAGCTAAAAACAAAATAGCTAAATACTTTTCTCTGTGGCTTTACCCAGGACAAATATTAGTTCATTCAAGACAAACTATTGAGGCCAGGCTTTTGTTTAAATGCTGAGAAATTGTTTCTTAGAGCTCAAATCTGGAGCAGTTTGTAAACTGTTAGAGTAAAATAATATCAAAGGCCAATGTAAAATTTGTTGGATCCAACATTTCCCCTCCCAACTCATGGCAACTAATAGTTTCTGGACTCTAGCCTGCAGAGCCAGGGAGCCCTGAAGCCAGGGTGCTGGAACTACAGGGTCTGGGGTGTGTGGCAGCACCCCCTAGCTTGAAGTGGTTTCCATCATATACAAGGCTTACAGTTTTGTTCCATGGCTTTCAGCACCCCCATCATAAAAATTGTTCCAACGCCACTGCCACCAAGGCTCATAAGCATATAGAATTCCGAGCACAGCTTTGGTTCTAGAAATTGCAATACCTTTACAGATAGCAGATCCAGCAAAAAACACCAGGTTGAAGAAAACCCCTTCTTCTGAAATAAGTGTTCTGGTCTCAAACTCCCATACCCACTGCCTGAGATGCTTGGGTAAAGGATATATATATGATCAGCGCACCCTCTGCCATAAATTAACCAACAAGGCCCTTAGGCATTGGAAGTCTCTTTTATGGTCTATTGATGGGGGAGGCCTTTAGCATCTTAGAATAGATGTCGAGTCACAACAGATTATAGGCCCAGATGGTGCAATGTCCACCCTACATACAGCTACTAGAAGGGTATACATAACATTCTTTGACAATGGGATGCACAGGTATTTACTAGACAGCAGTATAATCTTGGATTTTATTTCTCTAGGAGGGAAATATGGATTGGTGGTTAGAGCAAGGGACAGAGTCAGGACTCTGATTAGATGCTATTTCACTTGAGTGGACAGGCGAAAATATGTTACAAGTATTTTTACAAACAGCATAGTCAAACACATAGATTTGGCATATTAATTATAAAATGCATTGTGTCTAAGTGCATGAAAATCGGGTTCTATTACCAAAGCTGCCAGCAGTGACCTGGTGCAACATCACAGATCTTCACTTACCTCTTCTGCAAAATAGGGTGGTCGATATGTATCTACTTCAAAAGGTAGGTGTATGAGGAGTTGCTCAATAATAAGACTGTAAGTACATGGAATCATTATTGATCAATGGAAGAGGTGAGACTAGAATGTGTGGTCTCTTGGCTCCCTGTCCAATGCCCTTCTCCTTAGATCAACAAGTATTTTAAGGCGGGAAAGCAGAGCTCCAAACAGGAGCCGGCTCAAATGCTGTGCATATTGTATGCATGTGATACAGAAAGTTCATCAAGGTCTGGGAGCCTGTGAGAATGTTCAGAAAATTAAGAGCAAGCATATAACAAGTTATACTGTCTATGTGCAAATTATGATTTTTCTGTATTTGTAACTGCCAAATTTCAATATATTTAATGGAGACGACAAAACACCTCTCCAATCTCAGGACTACTCTGCTGCCAACTTTAAAGTTTTTACTTTAGAGAGACATAAGTGTTAAAACCATCAGAAATGTTATTTAATATGATTAGTTCTCACTGTCCTCATTCTTGGAAACACTTGAGTCATTTTTGCTCAGACTTTCAATCTGAGGCAAGGACCAACCTGGAAGCTTTCAGTCCAAATCCTAAGCAATTGTCCAAGTTATAGGCAATTGAAAACAGAGTTCTAATAGAAAGATTTATGCAATTTAGACATTGAATAAGTATATATTATAGGTGGAGCAGTAACAAGCAGTATTAAAACGGCTAAGGGCTCAGTTCAACTCCCACTGAAATCAGTCATTGACTTCAATGGAAGTTGAATCCAGCTATAAAATAAATTGAGAGGCAAAGTTAAATAGTGTTTGGGGCTAACAACTGAGAATTCTTCTATTTTAATTATCTGACTGTATGAACTGAGTGTTGAGAGCTGCATCAGATGTCTTTGCAGCCTTAGCTTGAGATTTCCATGAGGATTAGTGATGCGTTCAATGGTATGTATTCTCCTGAATTGCACTCAGCAACCTTAGTTGTAACTTCATGCAGTTTTATGTTTAATTTTTATTATAGTATCATAAGAGTGTGCATAGTGCTCAAGAGGTAAATAAAGATAACAGTTTTTCCCAGTGGAGATAACAGGCTTTGTTAAAGAAAAATGGGACACAAATTACAATAGATCATGGTGGGAAAGAAATAGGTTAGACAGCTGGAGAGGAACAGGACAAGGGAGAATATAGCCCTTGGGAAGTTTAGCTTCCCCAAAAGGGCAGCTGGGATGTATATGATATACTGAAAGTTTTTTGTCATTTTTTGGATGAAACGGGAAATGTCTAGACAATGGGAACAGCTTATTAACCAGAGCAGTAACACTTTTATGATTGTAGAATCATAGAATATCAGAGTTGGAAGGGACCTCAAGAGGTCATCTAGTCCAACCCCCTGCTCAAAGCAGGACCAATTCCCAGCTAAATCATCCCAGCCAGGGCTTTGTCAAGCCGGGCCTTAAAAACCTCCAAGGAAGGAGACTCCACCACCTCCCTAGGTAACGCATTCCAGTGTTTCACCACCCTCCTAGTGAAATAGTTTTTCCTGATATCCAACCTGGACCTCCCCCACTGCAACTTGAGACCATTGCTCCTTGTTCTGTCATCTGCCACCACTGAGAACAGCCGAGCTCCATCCTCTTTGGAACCCCCCTTCAGGTAGTTGAAGGCTGCTATCAAATCCCCCCTCATTCTTCTCTTCTGGAGACTAAACAATCCCAGTTCTCTCAGCCTCTCCTCATAAGTCATGTGCTCCAGACCCCTAATCATTTTTGTTGCCCTCCGCTGGACTCTTTCCAATTTTTCCACATCCTTCTTGTAGTGTGGGGCCCAAAACTGGACACAGTATTCCAGTTGAGGCCTCACCAATGTCGAATAAAGGGGAACGATCACGTTCCTCGATCTGCTGGCAATGCCCCTACTTATACAGCCCAAAATGCCGTTAGCCTTCTTGGCAACAAGAGCACACTGTTGACTCATATCCAGCTTCTCGTCCACTGTGACCCCTAGGTCCTTTTCAGCAGAACTGCTACCTAGCCATTCGGTCCCTAGTCTGTAGCAGTGCATGGGATTCTTCCGTCCTAAGTGCAGGACTCTGCACTTGTCCTTGTTGAACCTCATCAGGTTTTTTTCTGCCCAATCCTCTAATTTGTCTAGGTCCCTCTGTATCCGATCCCTACCCTCTAGTGTATCTACCACGCCTCCTAGTTTAGTGTCATCTGCAAACTTGCTGAGAGTGCAGTCCACACCATCCTCCAGATCATTAATAAAGATATTAAACAAAACCGGCCCCAGGACCGACCCTTGGGGCACTCCACTTGAAACCGGCTGCCAACTAGACATGGAGCCATTGATCACTACCCGTTGAGCCCGACGATCTAGCCAGCTTTCTATCCACCTTACAGTCCATTCATCCAGCCCATACTTCTTTAACTTGGTGGCAAGAATACTGTGGGAGTCCATATCAAAAGCTTTGCTAAAGTCAAGAAATAACACATCCACTGCTTTCCCCTCATCCACAGAGCCAGTTATCTCATCATAGAAGGCAATTAGGTTAGTCAGGCACGACTTCCCCTTCGTGAATCCATGCTGACTGTTCCTGATCACTTTCCTCTCCTCTAAATGTTTCATAATTGATTCCTTGAGGACCTGCTCCATAATTTTTCCAGGGACTGAGGTGAGGCTGACTGGCCTGTAGTTCCCCGGATCCTCCTTCTTCCCTTTTTTAAAGATGGGCACTACATTAGCCTTTTTCCAGTCATCTGGGACCTCCCCCGATCGCCATGAGTTTTCAAAAATAATGGCTAATGGCTCTGCAATCTCACCCGCCAACTCCTTTAGCACCCTCGGATGCAGCGCATCCGGCCCCATGGACTTGTGCACGTCCAGTTTTTCTAAATAGTCCCGAACCACTTCTTTCATTGTGGCCCTTTATTTCTCACAATACTAAAAGTAGCATCTGAAAGAGTGAGTGGGAAACGGAACTTAAGTGCACCAAGTCTTTAAAACCTTCAAAGACTGTTAAAGTAGCCTACTACTGAGATCTTCTGATGTAAGTCACTTCTCTGCATCGTTCCTTTTGGATGCCTACCTCTCACTTTCATCTGCTGCCTTCTCTGCCTCCTCCAGTTTCTGCAGGGCTGTCGCCAGACGTTCTTGGGCACGATCCAGCTCCTCTTCCACCAGCTGGATACGCCGATTCAAAGCTGCCACTTCACCTTCTGCCTATGCAAAACAATCAAACAGCACTGGTTAAATAAAACCCAACTAGCTAGACACCAATAATTCAAAAATGATCACCTCTAATTACTTCATTTTCACTATTTATATGCATGGAACTCTAGGAAGAGATGCTTTCTAGTTTTTTAGCTATATAACTATAGGAATTTCAAAATATAGAATGTTTTTATTAAAAATACACCCACACTTTCTCTTCCTCATCACACAGAATTAACCATTAAAAATCTGTTTAACAAGAAAAACATTTTCAGCTAATTGTACTGTGGAGATGGGAGGTTCTACATGTAGAAATCTGGTTGGAACTTTTTTCTTCTAACTCCCAAATGGCTCAGTCCAGAAATTCCACATTTGGCTTATAGTTTTGGTCTTGTCAAAGATCCTAACCCTAGCTTTGGATGGCTTACTAATGGAATTTAGTTAAAGCAACTTCTGTGTACAGTAGGGGCTCCACTGTCTATAAATCTCACATAGTTTATAAATGGGGATTGGCCAGGGGATGGTCTGGGAGCCACCAGGGGAAAGTTACTCATCTGCTTGCATGTGGCACAGCAAGAAACTTTCAAAAAATAATTCCACTTTGTTTTATACCACTTCTATATAGCCCTCTGAGACTGGGCAGAGAGGGGAGAAAATAGGAGATAGGGAGACAATCTGGGGCCCATGGTGGAAACTGGGGGGGGGCTGGTCTGATGAACTCTTCTTGTTGATAGGACTCCTGTCATTTATACAATTCTTGATTATTATTTTTTTTTAAATATGGAATTCCCATTACAGTGAAAAAATGTAGTAGGCATCTTGCAGTACTGAGTTATATTAATATCTAAGATAACCCAATCCTGCAAGAATGTTCAAAGGGACAGATCACTAATTCTGAGCTGTCACATCTCCCAGATGCCTCTTGTGACTTGCCAGAATCTTTCAGAAGGATTCTCTAATGGCATAAAGTTTCACTGGTGAAATTCAAGGCAGATTAATGTGGTTTAGCTTTGATTAAATTGGGATGTGGAAAGTCAAATTTACAGGTTTTGGCCATTGAATCCAAAACTGACATTCTGAAATTCCACTTTGTCTATGAAGAACAGTGCAAATGTATTTTTTAAATGTGAAACAGTTTGAATTACTGCTCTTTAATCCATCCTCTGTTTTTGTTTTCAGCATAAAGGTTTGGTGAAAAATACTGGACAATATAATGGTCTTGGGAGAAAAAGTTAACACAAAGTTTTGCTATAAAATGAGACAATAAAATTTTTACCATAATCTAAAAGTGTTTTATCAAAAAGCACATACACTTCCTGCTATATGGATAGGTTTTTCTAAATCACTTAACTTCTTTAATAATCTGGAAGGAAAATACTATATTAATTAAATATGTATATGTCTTGTTGGTCTAGGACAGTAGTCCCCAAACTTTTTACCTTGCATCCCCCTTTACCCTGTCTGTGCCCCTCCATGGGCTGGGAGTGACGCCATGGCTCTGGGAGGGGAGGGGGACATGGACGGGGTAAGGTGACCAAGGCTGGGGCTGGCAGCCAGGGACCTGGGGGCGGCGCTGGCAGCTAGGGCCAGGAGCGGAGCTGGGTGGCGCTCCCTCCCCACGCCCCTATGGTCTAGGAGGTATATCAATATTGCCATCAGAGAGAAGCAGTTCTAGGATTTAAATCTCCAACTTCTTAGGATGTCAACTTGTCCCATACTGGAGACATCTCATTAATGTAGAGTGGTTTCAGAGAAAGATAAATTAAGTATTAGAGGGTTGAGTGTTTAGTACCTAAAATCTTTCCTCACCCCAAATATGGATAGCTTGGGCCCAACAATAATTAAGGGAATCTGAAGGTGAAAACAGGAGACAAGGGAGGGTTTACCTAGCAGACATGGTTTGAAAGTGAGCAATAAAATATCAGGAAATACTTCCTAACAATTAGATCTGTTTAAAGACTGTTGAATAGTCTGAGAAGTAGTTAAAGCCCCATCACTGGAATAACTCACAACTAGACTAAACAAGGTAGTGAAGAAATGTTGTAGGCAGCAATCTCTCAATGCATACATCAAGACAAGCTGATCAAATTAATCCCTTCTATATATACTGAGTAAAAGGAACCATATTATACTAAAACACAGACTATTTGGAAAAAAGCAAATAACTATTGGCTGGTGGATTTTTGTATGACAGGTGCTAGGGTGCCTCCTGTTTTCCTAGTGCAGTTTGGTTATTCAATTTTTCTAATCACAAGTCAGTCAGCATTTCATTTGTTCTCTTCTTAAGTACTATTTATTGAATGTGCAGATCGCATACAAAAACTACTGATATCTTAGAAAAGCCATCTATAGCAATCCAGCACTGGTAACCTCCTTCACCAGATGCTTTCAGCTTAAAATGCAGTGTTAATGAAACAGGATTCCAACCTGTAACAAACATCTCCCGAAGATAGGGTTGCCAACTGTCTAATCACACAAACCCAAACACCTTTGCCCTGTCCCCTGCTCCAAGGCCTCACTCTTTCCCCAAGGCTTTCCCCCTTTCACTCCATCCCCCCTCCCTCCGTCGCTTGCTGTCCCCCACCCTCACTCACTCTCACCAGGCTGGGGCAGGGGATTGGGGTACAGGCTCTGGGGCTGAAGGTTGGGGCTGGGGCCAAAGGTTTGGAGTGTGTGAGAGGGCTCTGGGCTGAGCCTGGGGCAGAGAGTTGGAGTGCAGGAGGGGGTGTGGAGTGCAAGCTGTGGGAGAGAGTTTGGGTGCTGGAGGGGGCTCAGGGCTGGGGCAGGGGATTCGGGTGTGGGAGGAGATGAGGGGTGCGGGCTCTGGGAGGGAGTTTGGGTGCAGGGGGTTGGTGTGGGGTGTGAGTGTGAGGTGCAGGCTCCAGCCAGGAGGTGCTTACCTGCCTTAATCCCACTGCGCCGCCAGACTTTTAGCACCTAAAATATCCCAGTTTGGCTTCAGTAGCCTCTATGAGATAGAGCCCGATTCCGGGAGACTCCCGGCAAAATTGGAAGGGTTGGCAACCGTACCTGAAAATGGATATGTGGCTACTTGAAAGTTGGAGACCGTTTGACCCAACCTTTCTTCAGTTAAAGCCTGCCACAATCTACAGTGAAAGTAATTCACTGGATCCATGTGGTAAAAGACCAGGAAGATCCCGGGATGGCTAATCACATACATGTGTGAAACCAGCAGTCTCAATCGGGAGCGCATGGGGAGCATTCTTTACATGCTCTGAGGCTTACAATAGTGGATAGGGTGACAAACATCCCACTATTAGGGGCTTTGTCTTATTTTTCACACTTGCTGTCTGGTCACCCTAATAGCAGAGGGTTGCTCTATTAAAGTCAGCAAGAGTTAAGTTATTTTTCCAGCATGTTCAGTTTTTTTCAACCTATGTTAAAGTAACATGTAGTTTAAGAGAAGGGGGAAATTGCTTAGAGCTCTCCTTTGAGAGAGATTTTATTAAACTGCACATTCAGATTCTGCTTGTAACTTTAGCTTTCTACTTCCAAAAAGCTACTTAAAGGCAGCAAGTTATCCATCTGGAATGAATGACAAAGGAAAGTGAACGGAAGGACTTCATCAGTCTCTGCATGAAGAAAAAGAAAGTCTGTCCCATGCTCTCCAGGACGGCACATGGTGGTGGTGAGGCTAGAAGGGAAGAGTCTGGCCTGAATGGAGCTATTGGAGGAAGAAGAGTTTCAGCAGCAAGGCAGTGCTGTGCCCCAGCAGCAGAGGGATAGCTCAGGAATGGAAAGGGCTATAAGTCAGGCCATTTCTCCAGGGCTGCTTCAGGCACTCAGTAAATGATTCAGGTTCATCTGTAGGTATCAGTAAAGCACTTTAGTCAGGCTGAGGACCCAGGGAAGGTTTGTGTGGGAGTGCAATTACAGGAATTGGCTGCATGTATCCTCAGAGTTTCTGTGTAAGAATTCAAAGTAAAGATCACCAGATCATCTAGTTTGATCTCCTATACACCATAGGCCACTGAACCCCACCCAATCACCCCTGTATTGAGCACAGTAACTTGGATTAAACTCTCCTGGCCTGCCTATTCTCAGCCTGTGGCACACAATGGTTTAGTCTCCCCCTGGAAATAGGCTGTCCAAGAGAGAAGTCTCTCATGTAATTGTGGGTTTGTGCAGCATGTTTGGGTTGTACAATATCTGGATGGTAAGGTAAGCAAACTGCTACTGTAGATGGGATTGTAAATTTAACTGATAATGTGCTTGATTCTTAGTGATTGTGTCAGTGGAATTTGCACCTGCCCAGCATTAACTCAGAGGGCTAGATCCTCATCTATGGCTGAGGAAAACTGGAGTGCAAAGTGTCTTTAAGCCACCAGTTCTAGGGCCTTTCTGTGTCAGGCCAATCCTCTGCACAAGTTACAGCAGCTGTCAGGCTGTTCTTACTTGTATCAACTGCCAACAGTCCCAAGGGGCCACTATGTCAGTTGGGGATTACTAGGGTACTTGGAAGCCCCCCATCATGTTCCTTCTGCCAGTAACAGGGAGGGGTAACTGTACAGGAAATGGCTCTAAAATATCTGATGGTCCTACACAGGGGAGCATCTCCTGGGAATAAGTAAGCTGGTTTTAGGATACTCTTGTGCTGGTGGATCAGCAGGAAGCTTCCTAATTCAGCAACAGATGTAATCCTAGATAACCAATATCATTTTTTTGTGGGGGTGGGGAGTTATGTACCTCAACCATGACATAATTGTCTCTGCCTTTTTCCTTTGGGCAAACTACTGCAATAAATTAACACTAAATCAAATATACAACCAATATCCTGTGTGTTGTAAAATATACCATTTCTAGTTAGTTACACATCTGCATTCTGTGCAGGTACATACATCTGTTGCCTTCTTATCAGTCTGTTCCAGTTTTTCCTGAGCATCTTTGAGAGCTTCTGAGTATTTATCCAGTTCATCTTCAGTTCCTTTTAACTTCTTCTGCAGTGCCACCAGCTCATCCTCTACCTTTTGAGAAAGAAAAATAAGTTGTGAACATTCTGACACATTGGTTCCTCTGCTTATAGATAAGGATAGCCAAAAACTTCTTCCTACTATTCGTTTTAAATTATGTTAAGATGTTTTTAAAGTGAGGCCATGGAGAGATATCTAATTGTGGATTTTTCAAAGTCGCTCTGTAACTTCAGTTGTTTAGATGCCAAGTAGCCTACACAGTTTTACAGTATGCTAATAAACCTAACATGGCAGCTGAGCAAGCTGTTTGGCATTCACATAATGAACATAAGAATCGCCCTACTGGGTCAAACCAAAGGTCCATCTAGCCCAGTATCCTGTCTTCCGACAGTGGCCAGTGCCAGGTGCCCCAGAGGGAATGAACAGAACAGGTAATCATCAAGTGATCCATCCCTGTTGCTTATTCCCAGCTTCTGTCAAACAGAGGCTAGGAACACCATTCCTGCCCATCCTGGCTAATAGCCATTGATGGACCTATCCTCCATGAATTTATCTAGTTCCTTTTTGAACCCTGTTATGGTCTTGGCCTTCACAACATCCTCTGGCAAGGAGTTCCACAGGTTGCCTGTGTGTTGTGTGAAGAAACACTTCCTTTTATTTGTTTTAAACCTGCTGCCTATTCTGAAACCATGCTATATCCATGTTTCTAAACTGATTTAGCAAACCTCACCTATGAGGAAAATTTTTTAAAATATGCATTTTTAGTCTTGAGAAAAGACTGAGTGGGGACCTGATAACAGTTTTCAAATATGTTAAGGGCTGTTATAAAGAGGGTGGTAATCTGCTGTTCTCTATGTCCACTAAAAGTGTCACAAGAAGTAATGGGCTTAATCTGCAGGAAGGGAGATTTATGTTAGATATTAGGAAAAACTTTAACTATAAGCATAGTTAAGCTCTGGAATAGGCTTTCAAGGAAGGTTGTGGAATCCTTGTCATTAGAGGCTTTTAAGAAAAGGTAGACAAACACCTGTCAGGGATGGTCTAGGTATACTTGGTCCTGCTTCAGCATAGAGGGCTGAACTACATGACTTCTTGAGGTCCTTGCCAGTGCTACATTTCTATGATTCTATAACTCAGCTGTTGTAAGTAGGCATAACTCCACTTACTTCAATTTAGCTATGACAACGTACACAAGTTGAGAATCTGACCCCATACATCCATGGATAGAGTAACCGTCTATGTTGCCCTGGTCGGAAATAAAAAATTATGCTAGCACAGTGTGCTCCTTCTCAGGGAAGGCAGGGACAAGCTTGTCCCCATCACTGGCATTCTACCTACAGTACTGTCATTGAATCCTGATAATAAAGAAAATGTCATGTATATAGGAAAAATGCATTATACCCAGTATCCCTGAGTTCAGGGAGACTCTTAATGAAACATACATTTGAAACATTATGAAAAATAAATTCTGTGTATGTCTTTTACTCTTTGGACTGTGTTGCCCTTTGTTTATAGGCTATAGCCCACTTGGTCCATATGTAAATACAACACTGGATCTATTGTCTCCTTAACATATGCATGAGGATAGAGAATGAATCACAGAAGTACAGGTATTAAGCAGAGTAGAGTTTAGAGTCCATATCTTCCTTAGCAAGCACTGCTACGCTTCACTTGGTAAATTGAGGCATTGCTTGAAATATGTTGAATATGATCACGGCAAATGCGTTATCTGAAATACAGAGGTACCATCCACTCACTGAGATAGTTATTTTGTTAGATTTGATGGTCATAACATTATTTCCCTAAAGATTCAGAGCTTTAAACCATATATGGTTCTCCAATGGAAGGAGGGACATATGGGTCATCCAAGGTATGTTCCATTTTATCTCATTATCACTCGACCATACCATATAAACCCATACTGTATTCTAAAAAGTTGCTATTTATATCCTGCTGGGAGACTGCCAGATGACAAATTGCTCCCTGGAGAATTTCTATTATCATGAGACTTCTTGCTGATAACATAACTGGTGTGCCTGCAGACTGTCTGATCTGTCATTGAACTCGTAATACCACCTTTGTTCTGTTCTATCCTGGGAATAGTTAATTCATTGGGGAGAATGATGGTTTAACTCATCCCTTGAATAAGTTCAGTCTATTAAAACAGTTAATTTAAATCACCTTTATCTGTATGTTAATTTTTAGTGCAGTCCTTTTACTTTGTTAATTGTACCCTGGAGGATATCTTTATGATTTTGATTAGCATGTTGTGTATGTACATTGTTATACATTTCTGTACTTGTGCTCAAAGTAGCCTGATGCTGTGGAAAAAAGGGCTAATGTAATACTAGGCTATATTAATGGGAATATTGAGAAGGAGTAAGGTAATATTACTTCTGTATATAGCATTGGTCTGACTACAACTGGAATACTGTCTCCACACTTTTTAAACAGAAAGTTGCAAAATTTGAGAGTATTCAGAGAAGAGCAACAATAATGATTTGTGGTCTGGAAAATGAACCTTACAATGAGAGACTAAGGGCTGTCTTTGCTAGCATTTTTTACCTTTTTTATTGCCAATTGACGCATCATAGTTAATGCCTTTATAAAGACTAGTCTGGACAGTTCACAGATGTTTGTAGTTTATACCAGGGATCGGCAACCTTTCAGAAGTGGTCTGCCGAGTCTTCATTTATTCACTCTAATTTAAGGTTTTGCGTGCCAGTAATACATTTGAACGTTTTTAGAAGGTCTCTTTCTATAAATCTGTAATATATAACTAAACTATTGTTGTATGTAAAGTAAATAAGGTTTTTTAAATGTTTAAGAAGCTTCATTTAAAATTAAAGTAAAATGCAGAGCCCTCCGGACCGGTGGCCAGGACCTGGGCAGTGTGAGTGCCACTGAAAACCAGCTCAGGTGCCGCCTTTGGCACATGTGCCACAGGTTGCCTACCCCTGGTTTATACTAAGTTGATCCCTAAAGAAGTGCAAGATATTTAGTTTATCAAAGAAAAGGTTAACCAATGATTTAATCATGGTCTATAAGTACCTAGGTAGGGAGGAGATATTTGCTACTAGAGGGCTCTTTAATATAGTAGAAAAAAGTATAGCAAGATCCAGTGGCTGTAAATTGAAGTCAGCAAAATTCAAGCTAGAAATGAGATACAGATTTTTAGCAGTGAAAGTAATTAATCGTTGAAACAGATGAGGGGTGTGGTGAACTCTCCATCACAGGTAATCTTTAAGTCAAAACTGGATAATTTTTAAAATGATACACTAGTTGACTTCAATTTATTGGGTTAGATGCAGGATGACAGCATGAAATACTATAGTCTGAGTCTTTTATGAGGTCAGACTAGGTGATCATAATACTCCCTTAGTGCCCTTATACTCTATGTTTATAATCTAAATGCCCTTGGAAAATATTCAAAACTACAATTTTAAAAATTCCAAATCCAACAATTTGACCTAAGACCCTAATAAAAGTGACAAAGCAAAGCAAATAAAAATTCCTTCCATGAACACCATAGTTACCACCCCTCTAAGTCATTGAATTTCTCTGATCCTCAGTTCCCCATACATTGAAGACAACTTAACTAGGCACTCAGATACTATAGAGATTGGGGGGCATGTAAGTATCCCCAAAAATCATAACCAAAAGTTTAATACTATGTATAAAGTAGGGTGGTCAAGCGAATAAAAAATTAATCGCGATTAATCGCACGATGAAACATATTAATCACGATTAATTGCGCTGTTAATAATACTATTTATATAAATATTTGTGGATCTTTTCCACATTTTCAAATATATTGATTTCAGTTACAACACAGAATACAAAGTGAACAATGCTCACTTTATATTTATTTTTATTATAAATATTTGCGCTGTAAAAATAAAAGAAATAGTATTTTTCAATTCACTTAATACAAGTACTGTAGTGCAATCTCTTTATCATGAAAGTTGAACTTACAAATGTAAAATTATGTACAAAAATAGCTGCATTCAAAAATAAAACAATGTAAAACTTTAGAGCCTACAAGTCCACTCAGTCCTATTTCTTGTTCAGCCAATCAAGTTTGTTTCATTTGGAGGAGAGAATGCTGCCCACTTCTTGTGTACAATGTCACCTAAAAGTGAGAACAGGTGTTCTCATGGCACTGTTGTAGCTGGCATTGCAAGATATTTACGTGCCAGATGTGCTAAAAATTCATATGTCTGTTCAACCACCATTCCAGAGGACATGCGTCTATGCTGATGATGGGTTATGCTCGATAACAATCCAAAGCAGTGCAGACCAACGAATATTCATTTTCATCATCTGAGTCAGATGCCATCAGCAAAGATTGATTTTCTTTTTTGGTGGTTCAGGTTCTGTAGTTTCCGCATCGGAGTGTTGCTCTTTTAAGACTTCTGAAAGCATGTTCCACACCCTATCCTGATCAGAGTTTGGAAGCCACTTCAGATTCTTAAATCTTGGGTTGAGTGCTGTAGCTATCTTTACAAATCTCACATTGGTACCTTCTTTGTGTTTTGTCAAATCTGCAGTGAAAGCGTTCTTAAAACGAACAACATGCTGGGTCATCATCCGAGACTGCTATAACATGAAATATATGGCAGAATGCGGGTAAAACACAGAGCAGGAGACATACAAATCTCCCCCAAGGAGTTCAGTCACAAATTTAATGAACACATTATTTTTGTAACGAGCATCATCAGCATGGAAGCATGTCCTCTGGAATGGTGGCCGAAGCATGAAGGGGCATATGAATGTTTAGCAGATCTGGCATGTAAATACCTTGCAATGCCAACTGCAAAATTGCCATGTGAACTTCTGTTCTCATTTTCAGGTGACGTAAATAAGAAGCAGGCAGTATTATCTCCTGTAAATGTAAACAAACTTGTTTATCTTAGTGATTGGCTGAACAAGAAGGAGGACTAAGTGGATTTGTAGGTTCTAAAGTTTTACACTGTTTTGTTTTTGAGTGCAAAAAAAAATCTACATTTGTAAGTTGCGCTTTTGTGATAAAGAGATTGCACTGTGGTACTTGTATGAGGTGAATTGAAAAATACTATTTATTTTGTTATTTTACAGTGCAGATATTTGTAATAAAAATAATATAAACTGAGTACTGTACACTTTGTATTCTGTACTGTAATTGAAATCAATATATTTGAAAATGTAGAAGAACATCCAAAAAATTTAATAAATTTCAATTGGTATTCTATTATTTAACAGTGCAATTAAAACTGCAATTGATCATGATTAATTTTTTTAATTATGATTAATTTTTTTGAGTTAAATGCATGAGTTAACTGCGATTAATCAACAGCCCTAGTATAAAGATTTTTTTCCTTTGGGGGTTTCTTCCCATTCAGCTGTTTGTTTCCTCCCCTTCAGATCTCCTATGCACAAAGGCCCATAATATGGTATCTTTTTTCTAGCAGAGGGGGACACTGGATAGTGTTCCATCAGAAGTTTGTCATTATTATTCCTTGAGTACACTTGATAAGTCACTTTAGAGTGGCACAATGGTAATTTCATCTTTGTGCTGTGCATGCTGGGAATACATTTTGCTCTCTAAGGGTACATCTACACTACAGCGGGGAGTCGATTTAAGATACGCAAATTCAGCTACGTGAATAGCGTAGCTGAATTCGACGTATTACAGCCGACTTACCCCGTTGTGAGGACGGCGGCAAAATCGACTTCTGCCGCTTTTTGTCGGCGGCGCTTACTACCACCTCCGCTGGTGGAGTTAGAGCGCCGATTCGGGGATCGATTGTCGCGTCCCGACGGGACGCGATAAATCGATCCCCGAGAGGTCGATTTCTACCCGCCGATTCAGGCGGGTAGTATAGACCAGGCCTTAGACTAGGCCAGTGTAATTCAAGAGTAACTACAGAAGTAGAGGTAGTTATTCTGGATTAATACTGGTGTAATTGAGAAGAGAATTTTTGCTATCTCAAGCCATGCTCTCAGACTCTGCTGACATCAGAGTGGGGGCTTAGATCTGAGTCCTGTTCTCAGATTTTCCACATTGTGCCACTATTGGGCAGGCTTTTTCTTTTATATTTTTTAGCTTCTTTTTCAGTTACAGCTACAAACAACTTTCCATTATAAAACTGGTTTTGTTGCTTATCACTTTGCCAAATTTTAACTGTTTGGGATGAAATTTTGCGTGCCATGTGTCTCCTGCAGGTTGAATTTTTTGGGAACATTTCAGCCAAAACAGTTCAGCTGCTTCAGAGAATGAGAATATGGAAAAATACATCATTTTGCCCCTGTTAAAAATGCTGATAAACCTTTTATTTGAGCAGCTCTAGTGCCCCATGCTTTGGAACAAGAACTTGAAATTTGGTAGGGTAAGTGGCCTTTATGTCAGGGATGTACCTTTTGCAGTCACATTGAAAATCTAGCCAAATTTGACGACGTTATAAGTCTTTGAAAAAAATCACAGTACGCACATGCTCAGAGTCTGATTTTAGCAGCTTAAAAAGCTCCAAAGCATCATCACTGAGCATGCTCAAGCCTCTCACAGCTCCTACTGCTAATCAGACTGCATGTGCATCATCCCCACAGAGAAACTGAGGGTGTTTCATCCCCTCAGCATTCTTATGTGTGACCAGACCTGTGCATTGTGTTGGGATGGAGCATGCGTAGTCTGGCTATAAGGAGAGCACAATAGAAAAGCTCGTGAGGATGTTAATAATTTTGTATTCACTGCAGGAATTGGGTACACTTAATAATGAAGATAACAAAGAAAATAGTGAATAACTACCCATTCACTAAGCACCATACATCTTGTGCACTGAATGAAGTAGGGTTGTGTGGAAAAAAAATAGCACATGATACAGTCTAATTACTTGATCATAATGTGCATGCATAAGGGTTGCTATACAGTGTTTAGAACGTTTTGAGTACTCCTGTTATATCACTAATACTATAAATAAGGAATAATTGGAATTTTTTTCACCTCTTTAAAAGCAGAGATCATAGTGGATTCTTTATATTTTTAAATTCTGTTCCCACCAGGTCTCTACATACACTATTGGTTTTAGGTTGATGGGACATGGACTGAGATGGTAAAAATTATTTTTAAAGCAAATAATGTAAACTTAAATATAACTTCAATTAAAATTAAATACATTTTTTCCACTTGGATGCAGCTTTTTCCTTTCCAAATCAATCCTTTTACTTTTCAACTTTAAGCAACCTTGTATAGACAACTGGGATTGCGCAGCCTCCCTTGTCTTTTTCAGATAAAGGGTGCCTTCCCTCTCCTCCATCAAAACTTGAGCAAAAACACTGACTTTGTGAAGCATTTCAGCTACAATTATTGTTCAACATTCTGTGTTTATTCAGAATTGCATTCTTTTATGCCTGGTCTTCGGGGTGAAACTGATGAGTCTTAAGTAGTACTGACCCTCTGAACTTGTCTCATGTGGAACTTATAGTCTGGAATATAAAAAGGAATAACATAAAAAAGCATCTTTTAAAAAGTGGAAGTCAAATCCTAGTGAGGTAAATAGAAAGGAGCATAAACACTGCCAAATTAAGTGTAAAAATATAATAAGAAAATCCAAAAAGGAGTTTGAAGAACAGCTAGCCAAAAACTCAAAAGGTAATAACAAAATGTTTTTTAAGTACATCAGAAGCAGGAAGCCTGCTAAACAACCAGTGGGGCCCCTGGATGGTCAAGATACAAAAGGAGCACTTAAAAGACGATAAAGTCATTATGGAAAAACTAAATGAATTCTTTGCTTCAGTCTTCACGGCTGAGGATGTTAGGGAGATTCCCAAACCTGAACCGTCCTTTGTAGGTGACAAATCTGAGGAATTGTCACAGATTGAAGTGTCACTAGAGGAGGTTTTGGAATTAATTAACTTAACAGTAGCAAGTCACCGGGACCAGATGGCATTCACCCAAGAGTTCTGAAAGAACTCAAATGTGGAATTGCGGAACTATTAACTATGCTTTGTAACCTGTCCTTTAAATCAGCTTCTGTACCCAATGACTGGAAGATAGCTAATGTAACGCCAATATTTAAAAAGGGCTCTAAAGGTGATCCCGGCAATTACAGACCCGGTAAGTCTAATGTCAGTACCAGGCAAATTCGTTGAAACAATAGTAAAGAATAAAATTCTCAGACACATAGAAGAATATAAATTGTTGGGTAAAAGTCAACATGGTTTCTGTAAAGGGAAATCATGTCTTACTAATCTATTAGAGTTCTTTGAAGGGGTCAAAAGTGAGGTGGCAAAATTTGCAGATGATACTCAACTACTCAAGATAGTTAAGACCAAAGCAGACTGTGAAGAACTTCAAAAAGATATCACAAAACTAAGTGGTTGGGCAACAAAATGGCAAATGAAATTTAATGTGGATAAATGTAAAGTAATGCACATTGGAAAAAATAACCCCAACTATACATACAATATGATGGGGGCTAATTTAGTTACAACTAATCAGGAAAGATCTTGGAGTCATCGTGGATAGTTCTCTGAAGACGTCCATGCAGTGTGCAGCGGCAGTCAAAAGCAAACAGGATGTTAGGAATCATTAAAAAAGATTAAATAAGACAGAGACTTATTGCCCTTATATAAATCCATGGTATGCCCACATCTTGAATACTGCATACAGATGTGTTCTCCTCATCTCAAAAAAGATATACTGGCATTAGAAAAAGTTCAGAGAAGGGCAACTAAAATGATTAGGGGTTTGGAACAGGTCCCATATGAGGAGAGATTAAAGAGGCTAGGACTTTTCAGCTTGGAAAAGAGGAGACTAAGGGGGGACATGATAGAGGTATATAAAATCATGAGTGGTGTGGAGAAAGTGAATAAGGAAAAGTTATTTACATGTTCCCATAATATAAGAACTAGGGGCCACCAAATGAAATGAATGGGCAGCAGGTTTAAAACAAATAAAAGGAAGTTCTTCACACAGCACACAGTCAACCTCTGGAACTCCTTACCTGAGGAGGTTGTGAAGGCAAGGACTATAAGAGGGTTTAAAAGAGAAGTAGATAAATAAATTCATGGAGGTTAAGTCCATTAATGGCTATTAGCCAGGATGGGTAAGGAATGGTGTCTCTAGCCTCTGTTTGTCAGAGGGTGGAGATGGGTGGCAGGAGAGAGATCACTTGATCTTTACCTGTTAGGTTCACTCCCTCTGGGGCACCTGGCATTGGCCACTGTCGGTAGACAGGATACTGGGCTGGATGGACCTTTGGTCTGACCCAATATGGCCATTCTTATGTTCAGAAGCGCTGCAGGAAGTGCTGTATTTGACCTGAATCTGAAGGTCAATATAAAATCCCTGTTAGTATTGGTATGGTGCCTGCACTCCAACACTAGTCATTGGTGCATTGGGATACAAATAAACATATTGTAATCCTCTTCCAATCTCATTTAGCAATGACTGCATGTTTGTGGAAAATATTTTAATGTGTCTAAACCTCTTAGTCTTTACTATAAAACACATTTTACTTAGAACACTTTTGTGCTATGATGATCTCTTTTTGTTTTGCGATATTTAATCACTAGAGAGGAGTGATTTGTAACAAAGGACACCCAAGTGACTCAAAATGTTTGAGTTAGATCTAAATCCTACTGCATTAGACAGTTGTGGTTTGATCTGTGTACTCTGCCAATGTAAAAATCCCAAATACAGCATTAGCAATGCATTCCTAGAGTTCTCCATAAGATTAGTTCACACAAATAACTTACCTCAATTTCAGGATTCAATATTTCTGATTATTCCCAATAACAGAAATCCTACCATACTATCTGGAGTAGGTGGTCTCGGTCAGTTGGTACTCAAATGAGGGACATTTCTCACACTGAGGAATAGTTAGGTGATCTGCATTAATTTTGCCTCAACCTTAGGTTTAATTCATGATCAGGCATTGCCTAGGAAAAATCTAACAGCTCTACCACTGTGTATCATCCTTGTTTAAGATATAAAGCTCTGGTCTCTTCAAGGAAGGTGCAAGCTCAAGGAAATTAAACAAGGAATCTTGTAGGATTCAAAAAAGGAACTCTCTGAAGTACACTGAGTAGTCTAGAAATGCTGCTGACCTCACTGAGTCCCAAATCAAAATGGATGAGCAAATAGGAAAAGTTAACAGATTGTCCCATCTGCATGCATGAAATATATTACTAAAATGCAAAATACTTCAAAGGAGGGTATGCAGAAAAATAGAGGAGACCTAACAATATTATTCTGTTTCCTCACCATCACAAAGATATGCTACTTACATTTTTAATATGTTATTACAATTTTCTCCATAATGTAGATATACAACTATTTTTATTCCTACTCACCTGTTTGCACTTGTCCTCAGCTGCTTTCTTGTCTGCTTCAGCCTGTTCAGCTCTATCAATTGCATTCTCCTTATCTAGCTTCAACATCTGCATCTTTTTCTTGATGGCTTCCATTTTTGCTGGAGGATGGGGTTGTGTCTCTCTCACACAAGAGAAGAAAAGCTTTGCAAGAACAAACTTGTAGTAAACAGTCTTAAAAATAGGTTGTGAAAGTAGTAGAGCACTGCTCTAGGCGTGCAGCACAGTGAACCCTTGAATGATTGTAGTTAGCTTTAAAGTCTCAAAGACCCTTACTCAATATTTTGGATGCAGCCCAAATCCCTGGTCCCCCCCCCAGCCCCAGACCTTTCATGTGCAGCCTTTCTAAGGAACAAGCTGGAAGCGATTCACTAGGGGACTCTTAAGCACTCAGTCATCTCCTTATTTGGGTGTCTGTTTTCTTAAAGGAAAAAAATGTTTCCATTTTTAACCTTCTGACATAAGCAAAAGTGTTGACATATGAACACATATGCTTGAAACAAAGCTCATTAACAGCTCTGGTTTGTAGAGCAGTTAAACAGTCCACAGGGCTATGGGAAATAGTCTGTCTTCCCATACATAGCAAGCAAGCAGAATAACATCTGGAGGAAGTGGAAGGATCCTTATGGATTTAGAAACTGAAAAATGTTCATGCGCAGAAAATTTGAGACAATGACTAAACTAGTAAACTAGTAAAGAGAAACTAGTAAAAACATGTATCTTGTGGGAAACAGATATCCTATGTTTGATATGTTGTGAAATGCATAACAAAATTATAGGTATAAAAATCATAAACCCTTGGAGTCCCAAATTTTGCTTTCAGTTAGCCTGGTACAATTCCTATAAATAATCTTGCAATAGATGTTTCATATATGTAACAGAAGGCAGATTGGTACCCAAGATGGGGATGTTAATAGGCTTTCATTTTGCACCTACCTGCCATTTCGGTCTTTGAAAATTCTCCCCCTAAATGTTTGGGGGAATAATATCTATTTTCTAATTCATTTGGGAGATGATGCTATAAAGTTGAAATGTCACAAGTATTTTGTCAATTAATCTGATTCCATTCATAAACTATTATCTTGTAATATGATTGAGGGAAAGTTTGTTTTAGTTTTTACATTTTATGTATATTAATAAAGTGTGTTTTCCAGAGATGCTTTTTGCCCAATGGTAACATCTAATGTTCAGGAGACAAAAGCATATTTGGGTCCATTTTTGTCATACAGGAGGGGTTCTCAAACTCTCCCACAGGCAGGGACTACGTCTAAATAAATTATCTCATGCTCTTTGTTTTCATGACCATCTGGACTATCACAGAAATGAAAGGCTGGAAGGGACGTTGAGAGACCATCAAGTCGAACCCCCTGCCTGCACTGAGATTGGCCCAAGTAAACCAGAACATCCCTGGCAGGTGTTTGTCCAACCTGTTCATAAAAACCTCCAGTGAAGGGGATTCCACAACCTCCCTTGGAAGCTTATTCCAGAGCTTAACTACCCTCATAGTTAGAAAGTTGTCCCTAATATCTAACCTAAATCTCTCTTCCTTCCTGCAGATTAAGCCTATTACTACTTGTCCCACTTTTAGTGGACATGGAGAACAGCAGATCACCATCCACTTGATAACTCTTCAGATATGTTAAGGGCTGTTATCAGTTCCCACCTCAGTCGTCTCTTCTCAAAACTAAAAATACCCAGTTTTTTAACCTTTTATCATTTTTGATGCTCTCCTCTCGACTCTTTCCAATTTGTACACATCTTTCTTAGAGTGCAGTACCTAGAATTGGAAACAGTGCTCCAGCTGAGGCCTCCCAGGCCGAGTAGATCGGGACACTTACCTCCCATGCCTTACATACAACATTCCTCAAAAAGAACAGGAGTACTTGTGACACCTTAGAGACTAACAAATTTATTAGAGCATAAGCTTTCGTGGACTACAGCCCACTTCTCTAATAAATTTGTTACTCTCTAAGGTGCCACAAGTACTCCTGTTCTTTTTGCGGATACAGACTAACACGGCTGCTACTCTGAAACAATACAACATTCCTGTTAATATACCCCGGAATATTAGCCTTTTTACCCACTTCATCACATTGATTCATGTTTAATTTGAGATCCATTATGACCCCCAGAGCTTTTTCAGAGGTACTGTTGTCTAACCAGTTATTCCTCATTTTGTAGCTGTACATTTGATTTTTCCTAAGTGAAGTATTTTGCACTTGTTTTTATTACATTTCATCTTGTTGAATTCAGCACTCTCCACTTCATTATCCAAGTCATTGATGAAAATATTGAATATGGCCCCTGCTATTCAAGAAAAAATATTATTAAAGTATTTAATGGGTATTTAATGGGTCTTTAATGTTACGTGGCAGCCAGAAACAAGGAGCCAGTATTATGTGACCAGCCAACACGCTGCAGATCACAAGTAAACCCTTTGTGAACCAGTTTGGGAATCCTTGTTAAACCATTTGAGTCACACAAGTTTGTCCCCACTACAGGGGAGCTAAAAAAAAAATAGATTTTATTTTCTGTTAATTTAGACGTTTCACTAAAGGAATTCTCCTTTTGTTAAACAGAATTAAATTGTAATTTGGTAGAGAAATAATCCTCACTGAATGGACACTTCAATGCTCTGGAGAAAAATTTATTCTAATTTGACTGAGTCATGAGCTTAGAAAATCACATACTGTATATACATAACATTTTAAAATAATAGTAATATGTTAAACAGTGCTCCACCAGTGCTCCAGGGTATGGCAAGCTGTGGTAAGGACTGTGTGACAGATTTACCTGAGTAAAGCGCATAGTGGATGTATGCCGTGAGTGAGACATGTTGTAATAACTGGGTCTATACATTTATCTAAATTGCAAGCTTAACTGCTGAAAAGTGGATAAAGGTTCACAAATTGTTACAATGATCTGTTATATAAAACTGTTTAAGAAAAGATGTGGATCAAAGGAGACAAAGACTGAATTAATATAAATAAAAATAGAGTGACCAAATTTCCTGTTTTGGGGGACTTTTTCTTATATAGGTGCCTATTACCCCTCATGCCCTGTCCCATTTTTTCACAGTTGCTATCTGGTCACTCTAAATAAAAAGGGTTTACTGATATCAGTCAAAGACTATGTATTATGAATGGTGAACAAGATGAGCAGAAAGTCAGAAATCAGGTAACCAAAAATTGATGTGTTGGGAATTAGGCCTAATTGGCGGACAAAATAATGGAAGGATGGGCTATTTAGCTTATTGGTCCCTTTTGCGGTCCTTAAAAAGAGACTTGGTGAAAACACAGTGCAGTGCTTTTTACCATCACTGCAGCTGTGGTGGAAGGATTGTTATCATGATACCAGACCATGGTACTACAGTGAGGAGCTTGATCATTATTGCTGCACAAAGGAAGACCCCAGCCTGATACATCTGAGGTCCTCCTTTGTCTTCCCTTCCCTTGTGCATTCCTTTCTGCCTCCTCCATCTTCCTCCTGTCCTCTCTCTCTCAGCTTTTCACTGGATCCTGAAATCAGCTGTATTGCATAGCACCAGTACAATGAGATGAGATGGCCCATCCAGCTCTGCTCACCCTGAGAAGGATGACTGAAGGAGAGGGACCTGACCAGACCAACTAGATAATGTCCCTGTCCGGGGAGAAGAGCCAGTGTCCAGAACAATAGCTTTCATGGCTGACCTGCAAGACCAAAGCATCTGTCCCATGACTGACCAGCCACCCTGTATCCTAAGCTGTATTTTCCCCATCTTTATTATCCTAGTTTTTCTCTCTCTCCTGTGTCTATTTTGTCTAATGCAGGAAAGTGACTATTATTCTAAATTCAAAATTGAATAATAGAACACCAAGGGCTATTTGACTAAATAAGAGATGTTAACTAATTATTCATGTCTCTAGAAAAGACTTTGATAGGTTTTTATTATTTGTTCTTTATCTTATTTTGCTTCTTTCCTTTTGTGTGTTTCAAGTAATACATTTCTAAGTTTTGGTCTGAGTTTTATAGTATATTTGCCATGGTATTAAGGAGTCTGAGGTCTTTATATATCAAACCCTGGAGCTTTTAAACATTGTTTAATGTTGCACAGTAACTGAGTTTTATTAAAACCTTTAGCCCATATATTACAACTAAATTAATAAGATCTACCTCATTCACTACACAGTAACTAAGGTACAGTAAGGGGTAACACAAAGTAAGCAGTATGTCCTAGTGAGGTGTAAATATATTCATTGGGGAACATTTAGATAAATCTGATAGAAAAATGAACTGATATTACTATAAAATAAGCTCCAAAATAGTTCTTGAAGAGTTCCTCAGACTTTTTACTTCTTGTTATCATTAAATGTAGAACTGGTTGCATAACTTATTGCAAATAATGATTGTTGTACATTTTTGACATCTCTGCAGTGACTAAATTATAATTTTTTATTATAATTAAAAGAAATTTCTCCATTCTGTGCACATTTGATTACATTCTGTCCCCTGTACCAGATGCTGTCCTACTGTTATACAGTTCTAATAATTGCAAGAGATAGTGACTAATTGGATGACGTGAAACAGACATAGAGAAGCAGCATGGGAAGCAGAGTCAGCACTTCTCTCAGATTGGAAATTGGATCTATCCCACAGGAAAAGGCAATATCCTGATCCAAAGCCTTGTACAGTAAAAACTGGTCCGATGCAGTACTAACATCAAGGGAATTATGTCAGATAAAACTGGATCCCAAAGCAGAGAGCCTAAAATATAACCATAGGAGCTGGAAGCTACCACATGAAAACTCTTATTAACTACACTTACATTGAATTGGAGAGTACGACAAGAACAATATGGATTGCAGAAGTGTGTTTTTTGCTCTGTAGAATCTCTCAATGTTTAAATTATTTTTGATATTTTCATCTCTTAATGCTTTGGACAAGATAGACATGAAAAATATATATGAGCAAAGTTATGATAATCTTAAATTATGCAAAATTGTTTTGAGTCTGATTAATCGCAGTTAACTCATGCTGGCGTTGCAAGCTTCCACAGGGCTATCGCCACTCGCTTCTCAACTGTGAGGGCTGCTCTCATCCTGGTATTCTGGCGCTTCAGGGCAGGAGAAAGCAAGTTACAAAGTTCCATGAAAGTGCCCTTACGCATGCGAAAGTTTCGCAACCACTGGGAATCGTCCCACACCTGCAACACCATGCGGTCCCACCAGTCTGTGCTTGTTTCCCGGGGCCAGAGTTGGCATTCCACAGCATGAACCTGCCCCAGTAACACCATGATTTGCACATTGCTGGGGCCTGTACTTTATGAGAGGTCTATGTCCCTGTCAATTTCCTCATCACTCTCATCACCTCGCTGTAATCGCCTCCTCGCCTGGTTTTGCTTTGGCATGTTCTGGCTCTGCATATACTCCAGGACAATGCACGTGGTGTTCATAGTGCTCATAATTGCTGCGATGATCTGAGCGGGCTCCATGATCGCAGTGCTATGGCATCTGTGCTGAAAAAAGGCGCGAAACTATTGTCTGACGGAGGGAGGGAGGGGCGAGTGACGACATGGCTTACAGGTACAGGGAATTAAAATTAACAAAGGTGGCTGTGCATCAGGGAGAAACACAAACAACTGTCACACAGAATGGCCCCCCCAAAGATTGAACTCAAAACCCTGGGTTTAGCAGGCCGTTGATTTCACGGAGGGAGGAGGAAGCAAATGAATACAGAACAAATCTGGTCCATCTATTTTTTACATCTTAAGCTAGCAGCAGATGGTGCAGCATGACTGATAGCCATTGGCATCTTCTGGGTGCTTGGCAGAAGATACTGTACTATGACTGCTAGCCATCATCATCAAGACAGTTCAATAGGACTGCTGGCAGGCCTCAGTCTCCAGGAGACAAAACATGTCTTGCCAGGTGCCTCTGACCGAACTCACTGAGGAGTACGATGACGACGGTTACCAGTCGTAATACACCATCCACTGCCAAAAGGCAAGGAGCTGCTGCTGTGTAGCAATGCAGCTCCACATCTGCCAGCACCCAGATCGCCGATGAATGCTACCAGTCATACTGCACCGTCTACTGCCAAAAGGCAATTAACTGCTGCTGTGTGTAACCCTTCTGCCCATCTAACCTGGCAGCAACAAGGGCCGGGTTCTGTATCTAGGGGTTCCGTTTCAATAACGCAATGCAAAACCGGCTCGAGCCCCCAGCCAGTGACCTGGGACAATTACATACCACCCCCTGGGCGCCTCTAGGAGGCAATACTTCCCCTCTCGCAAGCACGGAGTCTGAGTGTAACAGAAAATGTTTAATAACATGAGGTAAACGACATCAGCATTAAATTGGAAAAACAACACAAACAGGCGTCATGAGCAAAAACCCACCCCAGCAAATTGGGCTGTGTCCTTTCTCTTTGGTTCTTGAAACCAGCAACCCAAGAATCACCAAAGTCCCAAAAGTCCAACAACCCCAAAGTCTCTTGGGTCCAGCAACCCAAGGATCACCAAAGTCCCAAAAGTCCAACAACCCCCCAAAGTCTCTGTCCCTGGTCAGTGCAGCCCCAGAGTTCAAGCGGTGGGGGGGGGAGGCACGCAGGGTGTTAAGGGGCACCTTACGTGATCCGGGGCCGACTGGCTGCCTCTCCGTGGGGTTCCGCTGCAGCCTTCTCCACGAGCTGTCCCGTGAGCCGCTCCCGCCGTCCACGAACTGCTCTGGCAGCTGCTCCGCTCTGCTCACCGACCTGTGAGCCGGTCAGCTCTGCTCCACTTCAGCTGTTCCTTGGGCCGCTCCCACAAGGCTCCGCTCTGCTCTGCTCACTGCTTCTCCAACCGTCCCCGTGAGGCTCCACTCGCTAGCTGCTCCACCAGCTGCTTAGCAATATAGATTCAGGCTCCCCCACTAGTTAACACAGTCTCAGTGATCTCAGCTCTTAATAACTTTAGCGCTTTTCTGATTTCAGCTCATAGTAGGGGAGCCCCAGTGCTAATGCACCATTGGCCCAAAGTGAATTCAGCTCAGCAGCCTGTAACTAGACTCCTAATGGAATCAAAGTTAGCTCTGACATTCAACAGTGGAGAGAAGAGATAGTACAATTGGTGTTTCAAACCCTCAAAGAGGGCCCATACCATCAGATATAAATACCTGTCCCCCTCCTCTCTCAATTCACTGGGTTTTGTAACCCATGCCCCTTGTCAAGCAAGTGCTATTTAGGTAATGGTGAAGGACTCACTCAGTCCTTCTGTCATACAACAGTTCCACTGGCCTTGATTCACAGAATCAGGGTAACAAAACTTTATTCTTCCTGCCCCAATAATAGAGAAACTGGGGATCCCACACCAGCCAAAGTAACCACTTTGAGTTGCTGGTGTTTCATGCCAGGCGAGTGGGTGTGCCTATGCAAACCAGATCAGCCCCTGGAGTTCTTTTCCACACTCACCATAATTCACCACCAGATGTCAGGGTAGAGCTCATCCTGACTCTGCTTACATGTGTAACAATGCAGTACCACGTCTGCGGGCACCCAGATGACATATGGTGACGGTGAGCTGAGCTGAGCGGGCTCCATGCTTGCCGTGGTATGTTGTCTGCACAGGTAACCCAGGTAAAAAGGCACAAATCGATTGTCTGCCGTTGCTCTGATGGAGGGGGAGGGGCCTGACGATATGTACCCAGAACCCCCTGTGACACTGTTTTTTCATCATCAAGCATTGGGATCTCAACCCAGAATTCCAATGGGCGGCGGAGACTGCGGGAACTGTGGGATAGTTACCCACAGTGCAACGCTCCGGAAGTCGACGCTAGCCTCAATACTGTGGACGCAGTCTGCCGACTTAATGCACTTAGAGCATTTTATGTGGGGGACACACACAATCGACTGTATAAAACCGATTTCTATAAAACCGGCTTCTATAAATTCGACCTAATTTCGTAGTGTAGACATACCCTAAGGGTCTTCAGTAAAGAAGGCTACGCATTCTGCACTAGCTGTGATTGAGGGATGCAGAAACTAGGGTTTTGTTAGTGCAATATGGTGTATGTGCAACACTTAACCAGCACTGTCTGCACTTACCGAGGTGTACCATGGTATCCTCTATCAGCACCTGAAGGAGGCAAAAGACCATCAATAAATCCCCTGCTACTTCCAGCAACAGAGCAAGGGGCCACCCCATTGCAACAAGTCCCTGAAATACTGCACGGAGTAGGCCCTGGAGGAGGCTGGGATTGTGTGAATAGAGCCTCTTGTGCTGGTGAAGACACATTACAGCAGCCCCAGGCAGAGCGTAGTTTATCAAGGCTATATGCCCATAACTCTAGCTTTAAAACTGCAGAGCATGTGGAAGGTGGGGCCCTGACTTAGTTGACAGAGATGAGAATCTGGGAGTTGTAGTTTGAAAATCCCAAGGGAATCACGGGAGCTTAGTTGCAAGACCTGCCTCACTTCTTCCACCACCCCCTGCCCCAAATCAAAAGAGATGTAGATTCTTTCCCTCTCATGAGCCTCTGCACACCTCCCCCATCCCCACTGGCCAAGGGGATCCTGGGACCTGAAGTTTCAAAGCATATTCCCCCCCACCCAGGAGTGCCGCCAGCTTTTCTGATGCCCTAGGCGACGGAAGATCCCGCCCCGAAATGCCGCCCCTCCCCACAGAGGCGGCGGAAGGTCCCACTGCCGAAATACCGCCGTGGTCGCCGCCCCCCCCAAATCGCGGCGACTGCCTAGGTCGCCTAATGGGGTGCGCCGGCCCTGCCCCCGCTCCCCCAAAACCAAAACACTTCCCCAGGGGATCAGGAGCTATGGTCTGGGATTTAGGTAACATTCAACCTCCTAGAACCTCAGGTGAGATCACCTGTGTAAATTATTTCCAGTCACTGTTCCCCGTGGGATGCTGTTAGCGTACTGGGGCAAGTAGCTTCCAGTCACTGTTTCTGGTCAGACACTATTACAGTGAGTACCAGGACAAATAACTTCCTATTAGTGGTTCTAGTTCAGGGGTCGGCAACCTTTCAGAATTGGTGTGCCGAGTCTTAATTTATTCACTCTAATTTAAGGTTTCGCGTGCCAGTAATACATTTTAACATTTTTATATAAGTCTATAATATATAACTAAACTATTGTTGTATGTAAAGTAAATAAGGTTTTTAAAATTTCTAAGAAGCGTCATTTAAAATTTCTAAGAAGCGTCATTTAAAATTAAATTAAAATGCAGAGCCCCCTGGATCGGTGGCCAGGACCCGGGCAGTGTGAGTGCCACTGAAAATCAGCTCATGTGCCGCCTTTGGCACGCGTGCCATACGTTGCCTCCCCCTGTTCTAGTTGAATACCATTAGAGCTTTTACTAGGGTAACTTAACTTCTGCTCGCTGTTTCCCAATCCGTAGGTCAGTAGGAAGGGAAGTGGGGATTGCAGTGACAGGCTGTGCCCTGAGTGGGTGGTGCTGCTATTAGGCAAAGATCGTAGGAGGAGGTGACGCCCGCACTGGCACTGGGAGACACTGATTTCACAGTGAGAGGGTGAAGACAAAAGATTAATATGGTCTTGCCTGCCATGCTCTGACGGGCCCTGTTGCATCATGGGCATTGTAGTCCCATTCTCCTGTGTTTCAGTCCCCACCCTGTTGTGCCTTGTGACCTTCCTGGTGATCTCCAGTGGGGGCATTGGGTTATTTTGGGTTTTGCAGATTCCAGCCCAGAGTCACTCCCTGGAGTGTTGCCTTAGCCCCCGACCCCAGCTGCAGCCTGCCTCTCCTCTCCCCAGGTACCCATGTGAACATCTCGCTTTAACGCCGGTCCTGGGCCTGGAAACATCCAGTGACTGCATGGGTTCGCAGGAGCAGGGCCAAACTCTTTATGGGTCCAGGTGTAAAGGTCAGATTTCTTCCTTTATAAATCAAGGTTCTTTGAATTGCTGAACAGAAGGTCTGCAGCAGAAACAAATTTTCCAGTAAATGCTAATTAATATATGATGCTTCTAACTGCACCAAGACAAGTAGCCTTCAAAGGTGTTTGTGAAACTGGGGGGTCATGTGTTAGCATAATCAGAGTAGCTTGATTAGCTCCTAGGCAGGTCTTTCCATTCACAGATTCAAAGGAAGGAGTGTGTCTTCGGGTAGTGAGTCTGTGGGTGCTCCGGGGCCCAAACACCAATGGAAAAAAAATAGTGGGTGCTCAGCACCCACTAGCCACAGCTGTTCGGCGGCTGGGGGAAGCGCTTGGGGGAGGGTGGAGAGCAGCGGGTGGCAGGCAGCAGTGGCCTTGGGGGAGGGGTTGGGGCGGGAAGAGATGGAGTGAGGGTGTGGCCTTGGGAGCCGGGGCCAGGAAGAGGCGGAGGGAGGGCCTTGGGGAGGAGTGGGGGTGAAGCACCCCAGGGAAAAATAATGCTTAGTGCCTATGACAGGTGGGGAAAACAAGCAGAGGATTTTTTCCGACAGCCACTTGCTAGTAGGTGGTGTGTGTGATGGAGACTTTATGGAGTGCACAGCAATTTCATTGCCTCACTGGCTTTGATTTTTTTATTTCAGTAATTTTTATCCCTATGGTATGGCTTATAAATGCTACATAACATCAGATCACTTATTTTGTAGTAAATATATATAAAGCAGCCAAAAAATCCTCATGAATCAGGATAATAATATGGAAACTAACACTTGACATTAAAATGAAGAGATTGGGTTTATTGGTAAATATTCACACCGCTCAATAATAAAAACTTTCAGGGAAGCTTCAAATTATTAATAAAATGCTTATAAAATACCTTTCAAACTAAACTTGTTTTCAAGCAATAGCCAGAGGTCTCTGTTTATGCATTTCAAACAATAATTACCCTATATTTAACTGATGCCCAATGTGAGGTTTGAANTTATGCATTTCAAACAATAATTACCCTATATTTAACTGATGCCCAATGTGAGGTTTGAAAATGGCTCTTTGAATTAAAAAGCAGTCTCCCATGCTCCAGGCAGGATCTATCTGCTCTGGGAGAGGCTCTGTGTGCCCCCCATGTCACCCAGGGGAGGGTCCATGTCACCTGTCATGTTCAGAGGCATGCAGCCTCCTCCCTGCACCTCCTCCCCTTGGTCTCCCATGGCCTAAGCAAGATCTATCTGCCTATGTCCATGGTCCCTGCCATACTGGAAAGGATCCGTATGGCCTACTAGGCTCAGGGAGCCATTCCTCCCACCCTCCATCTTCATAGAGAGTTTGGGGAGATGTTATTGCTGTAACTGGGTCACAGTGTGAGTGGCCAGTCGCTTGTCTATGGGGCTGTGAGGTCTGGGACCAACAAAGGTGGACTCCTGGTCATAACTTCGGGCTCAGAAGAAGTGGGGCTGGGACTAGAGATTCCTAGACCCGCACTATCACCCCACAGCTGCCTTACTGCAGCACCCAAAATCCTCACTCAGGGTCCAGTTCTCATTGTGCTCGTCACTGAACGGACAATCAGAGAGAGAGAGGGATGCATATGGAGCTAGATGAGTGTGTAAGGCATGCGGATGGGTGGAGGGGTGTATATGGCATGCAGCGGGACGCATGGAGGGCTGAAGGGTTGGACAGATGGCTGAAGGGATGGATGGTGACGTCACAGTTGTAGATAAATCTCTGATAATTTTCATATAACTTTACATTGTGCCTCTTCATATAACCTTGTGGTGGGTCTACCCACGTGTGACCTCTGTTTTCATGGGACTTTGTATCAAAGCCTCATTTAGAAACTTTGCATTGCCCTTGGTATAATATTATAGCCCCTAAGGATAAAATAAAATAGAAGAAAAATTTCTTTTTGCTAGCAGTAGAACAAGAGCTCTCCCCCCCACTCTTAATCAATTGCCCTGTTGAATGAATGAGGTGTGGATGAGCAAGGCATGGAAGGCAGCACCTCCAGACAGCCTCAACTGTTGGAGAGGGGCTGGGAGCCAGACCCAATAAAACGTGTCAAGTGGGCTCATTAAAAACAAGCAGACATACCCACGGCCTCGGGGGTTAGAAGCAAGCACCTTCTTTTGGAAACACCCTCTTTGCAGCATTGGGACAACACTCAAAAGAAAGCAGCACAAAGGACCAATGGGGACAGACACAGAGTTTGACTCTGGTATAGATTTGCATAAGAGGAAAGCTGCTATAAAAGTGAGGTGTCTTGCAGAGGACCCCGGGTCTCGTCTTGTCAACATGGGAGCATCGATCCGGATTGGGAGAAGCCCGGCTCCACCCCCTCCCCCATCTAACTCACCTGGCCAGTGAAGTTAAGAGGAGCAACTAATTGGTAACAACAAGACGGAGTGTGTTTGTTTGTGTGTGTGTGTGTGAGTGTAAGTGTAATATATTATATGCATATGATACAGTGTTAAGGAATACATGTATTACTAATAAAAGTGGCGTTTTGTCTTATTCCCCCTGAAAAGATCCTGTGCAGTACTTTAAGTACAACACAGTCTGACAGCTTGTTGGGTTCAGCTCATGGCTGCTGGCCCCGTCACCTCCGGGCCCCCATTTCCTGCACCATCTCTGACTCTCCCTCTAACTCTTGCAGCCCACACCCAGCAGAGCCTGGCTCTGCAGCAGTACACTGGTGCTAGTTCCAGTGCATACACCCGTTGCACAACCTGCTGCTCAGGGATGGACAAGGATGCAGGCTCCCAGCTGCTGAGCCACCTCCTCCAAAGCCTGCCGTAGAGGAGCAAGACCCTTGGGCAGCAAGACCCTGGCTGGGGGGGTCCCTCATCCCTCCTCACATCCTGCAGCCAGAGCCTGCTCAGCACAGAGACTGAGGCCAGCAAAGCCCACCTGCCCCAACCCAGTGGTCCCTCAGGGTAATGCACAGAAGGTGTTCCATTGGACCAGCAGTGACACCTAGTGGCCAGTCGGGATGATGCAGAGACAGTGGTTCCCTTGGAGGAGCAGTGACACCCAGTGGCCAGGCAGGGCATTCCACAGAGTCTGTTTCCCATGGAGCAGCAGTGACACCCAGTGGTCAATCGGGGTAATGCACAGAGCATGTTTCCATTGGCACAGCAGTGACACCCGATGGCCAGTCAGGGAAATGCAAAGAATGTGTTTCTCTGGGAGCAGCAGTGACACCCGGTGGCCAGTCAGGGAAATGCAGAGTATGTCTCCCTTGGAGCAGCAGTGACATCCAGCGGCCAGTCAGGGAAATGCACATAGCATGTTTCCCTTGGCACAGAAGTGACACCCGGTGGCCAGTCAAGGTAAGGCATGGGGGGAGGGAAGAAGTGGGCTGTAGTCCACGAAAGCTTATGCTCTTAGTCTCTAAGGTGCCACAAGTACTCCTGTTCTTTTCATGGAGGAGCAGTGACACCTAGTGGCCAATTGGGATAATGTACAGAGCATGTTTCCCATGGCACAGCAGTGACACCTGGTGGCCAGTCAGGGTAATGTACAGAAGGTGTTTTCCTTTGAGCATCAGTAACACCCAGTGGCCAGTCAGGGTTACACAGACAGTGTGTGTCTGCCTTGGAGCAGCAGTGACACCAGAAACCCCCTTGGGAGCTGCCACCAGATGTGCAAAGACTACCCCTGCTCCTGTTTTCCCTGCCAGCTCAGGACTCCAGCACCCTGTCTTGCTGAGCCAGACACTCCCATCTGGCTCCAGACACAGACCCAGGGTCTGAATCACTTGTCCCAAAGCTGCAAGTTTACCTGAAAACAGCTCACAGCTTGTCTTTAGCACTCAGATGCCCAACTCCCAATGGGGTCTAAACCCAGATAAATCTGTTTTACCCTGCATAAAGCTTATGCAGGGCAAACTCATAAATTGTTCGCCCTCTATAACACTGATAGAGAGATATGCACAGTTGTTTGCTCCCCCAGGTATTAATACATACTCTGAGTAAATTACTAAATAAAAAGTGATTTTATTAAATACAGACAGTAGGATTTAAGTGGTTCAAAGTAGTAACAGACAGAACAAAGTAAGTCACCAAGCAAAATAAAATAAAATGCGCAAATCTATGCCTAATCAAACTAAATACAGATAATCTCACCCTCAGAGATGCTTCAGTAAGTTTTTCTCAGACTGGACACCTTCCAGGCCTGGGCACAATTCTTTCCCCTGGTACAGCTCTTGTTGCAGCTCAGGTGGTAGCTAGGGGATTCTTCATGATGGCTTCTCTCCTTCTCTGTTCTCTTCCCCCCGTTATATATCTTTTGCATAAGGCGGGAACTCTTTGTCTCTCTGGGTTTCCACCCCCCCCCACTGGAAAAGCACCAGGTTAAAGATGGATTCCAGTTCAGGTGACATGATCACATGTCACTGCAAGACTTCATTACTCACTTGCCAGCACACACATATACAGGAAGACTCACAGGTAAATACAGCCATCTGCAGACAATGGGAGTCATCAAGATTCCAAACCATCATTAATGGTCCACACTTTACACAATTACAATAGGCCCTCAGAGTTACATTTTATATTTCTAGTTTTAGATACAAGAGTGGTACATTTATACAAATCAGATGATCACATTCAGTAGATTATAAGCTTTGGAATGATACCTTACAAGAGACCTTTTGCATGAGGCATATCCCAGTTACTTACATTCACTTATTACCGTATTTTCTCTAAAACTATCTCAGTTACATTATATTGACTTATTATCAAGTTTTTTATAAAACCATATAGACTGCACAACGTCACAGTGTTTTCCTTTGAGCATCAGTAACACCCAGTGGCCAGTCAGGGTTACACAGACAGTGTGTGTCTGCCTTGGAGCAGCAGTGACACCCGGTGGCCAGTCGGGGTAATGCATGGGGGGGGTGCCAATGGAGGAGCAGTGACACCTAGTGACCAATTGGGATAATGCAAAGAGCATGTTTCCCATGGTGCAGCAGTGACACCTCGTAACCAGTAGCGTAATGCACAGAGTGTATTGCCCATTAAGCAGCAGTGACACCCGGTGGCCAGTCAGGGTAATGCATGGGGGGGTTAGGGTTAGGGTTAGGGACAGGGTCAGGGTCAGGGTTAGGGTTACGCTTTAGGGTTAGCGTGAGAGGTAGGGGTAGGGGTAGGGTTTAGGGTTAGGGGTAGGGTCAGGGTCAGGGTCAGGGTCAGGGTTAGGGTTAGGGTTTAGGGTTTAGGGTTAGGTTTAGGGTGAGAGTGAGGGTGAGGGTGAGGGTTTAGGGTTAGGGTTAGGGTTAGGGTTAGGGTTAGGGTTAGGGTTAGGGTGAGGGTGAGGGTAGGGGTTAGGGGTTAGGGTTTAGGGTTAGGGTAGGGTCAGGGTCAGGGTCAGGGTCAGGGGTAGGGTTAGGGTTAGGGTTAGGGTTAGGGTTTAGGGTTTAGGGTTAGGGTTAGGGTTAGGGTTATGCATTTCAAACAATAATTACCCTATATTTAACTGATGCCCAAT
>NC_048318.1:19028314-19049219 GCF_013100865.1 Trachemys scripta elegans | reverse complement strand
TCCCCTCCCATAGCCAGGGATAGAACCCAGGAGTCCTGGCTCCCAGCGCAACCCCCTCGCCAACTCTAAGCCCTGGAGAATCCTTCCGCCTCAGGTGAGTGATTTTGCTTTTGCTCTGGGGAATTGGGGGGGAGGGGGAGCTGGGATTTAATGGGTTAGAGCAGGGGGGCTGGGAGCCAGGACTCCAGAGGTCCTTCCACCCCTGGCTCTGGGAGGAGACTGGGGTCTAGTGCTTAGATGGGGGGCGCTGGGAGGCAGGACTCCTGGGTTCTATCCCAGCCTCCGGGGTGGCTGGGGAACAAGTGGGGTAGAGCAGGGGGCTGGGAGCCAGGACTCCTGGGAGACAAGTGGGGTCTAGTGGGCAGAGTAGAGTGGGGTGGGAGAATAGGCCAGACTCCTGGGTTCTATTCACAGCTCTGCCTCCCACTCCCCTCCCTCGCTCCCCCCCCCCCTTCTCTGTAGCTGAGACCTTGAGGATGGATGCCGTTGCTCTGGCTACAGTTGTACGGTGTGTCGGGGAAAATTGGGGGGGGGGGGGGGGGGAGAAGCGGGACAGGTGAACGGGTCCTGCCAGGGGGCGGTGGGAACTGGCGGCAGGGGAGGGAAGGTACGTTCTGTTCCTGGCTGGGAGGAGGGGGGGCTTGGAGCCAGGACACCTGGGTTCTAGCCCCAGCTGTGGGAGGGGAGTGGGAGTCTAGTGGTTGGGGCGGGGGGTAGGAGCCAGGGCTCCTGGGTTCTCTCCCCAGTTCTGAGCATGGAGTGGGGTCTAGTGGCTAGAGCAGGGGGGGCTGGGGGATAGTATTTATACAGAGGCGTAAACGCCAGAGAAGAGGAAGGAGCGACAGGCACTCCTTCAGCGAATCAGTCGCAGAGGCAGGAAGAGAACCCAGGAGTCCTGGCTCCCAGTGCCCCCCTGCTCTGATCCACAGGCAGGGCTGCCGACCAGCCCTTAGTACAAGGGTTTTCATTTCCCTGCAAGAAGCTCTGGGCTCGCTGAGTTCTGCAAAAAGCAGCAAGAAAATCCTCCTGGCGAATGTAGGTGAGTCCTGCTCAGGGTTGTTAATAATAATAATAATCATAATAGCAATATCGGGGGGGTGGGGTGGGGCAGGGGGGCTAAGAAAACAGTCCCTTATTTTTGAAATATGATGTTGGCAACCTTAAACCCACCCAGAGCCAGGGCTAGAACCCAGGAATCCTGGCTCCCAACCCCCCCTGTTCTGACCACTAGACCCCACTCCTCTCCCAGACCCAGGGAGAGAATCCAGGAGTCATAGTCCTGGCTCCCAAGCTCCCCCCACCCCGCTCTAATCACTAGACCCCACTCTCCTTCCAGAGCTCAGGATAAAACCCAGAAGTTCCGGCTCCCAGCCTCCGCCCCCCCCCCAACCTCCTCCTGCTCTAACCACTAGACCCCACACCCCTCCCAGTGCTGGGGATAGAACCCAGGAGTCCCAGCTCCCAGTCTCCCCCCACCCTTTAACCACTACACCCCACTCCCCTCATAGAGCTGGGGATAGAACCCAGGCGTCCCGGCTCCCAGTCTCTCCCCCCCCCCATCCCCCACCCTTTAACCACTAGACCCCACTCCCCTCTCAGGTGTGGGGATAGAAAGCAGGAGTCCTGCCTCCCAGCCCCCACCCCCAACTAATAGACCCCACTCCACTCCCCTACCAGAGCTAGAGATGGAGTCAATTCTCCCACCCCACCTCCTCCCCCTTCTCCCATCCCAACCCCTCACTCTGCCCCCACCTCCAGCTGGCACAGGGGTCTGGGCCCCAGCAGCCAACGGGAGTGATGAGCAGCCATGCTCAAGCCCTAACCACCCCCCACAGGGGCAGGGGGCCTGGGGAGCTGGCTCCTTGCCCAGTGCCGAGCGACGCCAGCCCCCTGGGCCCCCTGCCGGCACAGCACCCAGCTGAGCTCTCACCCCCACGGGGCTGGGAAATTGACGCATTAGGATGGAAGCATTGGGCCCAGCTGGTTGTTTGGGAACAAAGCAGGGAGGGGGGCTTGCGGTCAATGCAACTGCGCCCATTAGCGTCACTAAGTGAGCGGGGCTTAGAGCGAGGGACGGGGGTGGGGGGAGCCATCTCTCTCTCTCTCTCTCTCTCACACACAGACACACAGACAGACACACACACACACACACACACTCTCCTTCCAGCAGGGGGACACACAGTGCCCACAACCATTAGTTTAGTTAGTACATGGGTAATGGTGGAGGTGGAGGTTCGGATCATCCCAGCATTCATCTGAGACTGGGACCTCAATGGTGGCCCAGTTAATGAGTCCTGGCTCCCAGCCCCCGCCAGCTCTAACCTACCAGACCCCACTCCCTTCCCAGCGTCAGGTATAGAACTCAGGAGTCCTGGCTCCCAGCCCCCAATCCTACCCCCAGGGAGAGAACCCAAGCGTAGGGCCTTTCACAACCTACACTGTCTCTTCAGCAGGGCGATGCTGCCCATCAACGCCACATCTGGGGAGGCCACACTGCGCCAGGCCATGAAGGTCACCACGGCTGTCGCCTTCGGCTTCATTTTCTTGGCTGGGGCGGCCGGGAACGGGGCAGTGCTGTGGGTCACAGGCTGGAAGCTGCGCTGGACCCCTAACACCGTGTGGTTCTTCAACCTGGCTGTGGCCGACGTGGCCTCCACCTCTCTGATCCTGGTCACCGTCCTGTACCTGGCCCTGGATCTGGACTGGCCCTTCGGCTCCGTGGCCTGCAAGTTGGCCAACTGCCTCTTCGGCTTGAGCCTCTGCAGTGGGGTCCTGCTGCTCAGCGCCATCAGCGTGGACCGGTGTGTGGTAGTGGTGGCCCCGGTCTGGTGCCGCAATCACCGCACGCCGCGGCTCAGCTGGGTGGCCTGCGCCGCTATCTGGGCCTTGTCGCTGGCCACCTTCGTGCCCAGCTCCTTCCTCTTCTCCGAGCTCTCCTTCGAGAGGAACCGGAGCTCCTGCAGCAACCTGGATGTCTTCCAAGATTGGAGGCGCCAAGAGGCCGAGATATTGACCGTGTTCATCTTCCTCTCTCAGTTCCTCCTGCCCTTGGTGATCATCTCCGTGTCCTACTCCATCCTGGTGGTGGCCATGAGGCGAAAGAGGCTGGCCAAGTCCAGCAAGCCCCTCTTGGTGGTCACAAGAGTCATCTTCTGCTTCTTCCTCTGCTGGTCACCCTACCATGCCTTGGCCTTAGCCAGGATCTCCACGGCCCAAATGCCCAGCGCCGTCCGCCTGGTGGCCATCCCTCTTTCCAAGTGCCTGGCCATGTTCAACAGCTGCATCAACCCCCTGCTCTACGTCTTTGCTGGGAGGGAGTTCCAGGACGCCGTGCGGAGGCCGCTGGTGCAGGCCTTCAAGGCAGCCTTCGAGGAAGCGCCGCCAACTCACGTGTGAAGGGGGAGCCACCATACTGCAGGGAACCGGCTGGGGGAGCTCTCCCCTGGCAGTCAGGGCTGGCCCTGATGCCCGTGTGGTGCTAGGGGGTGCTGTGCTTCAGGGAGTGGGCTGGGGGGCACTCTCCCCCTTATGAGCCAGAGATGCTGCCTGGGACATGGACATTTTCCCCTGTCACCTACCCCGGGTCCTTTCCTCTTAGGCTGGGGGCAAAGACGTGGCTAGAACCAAGATCTCAAGCCCCATGTCCTGCCTTATCTCTACCAGCCTCGGCTGGGAGCTGGCCAGGAAGCACAAGTGCGCTTTGGAAGGAAATCCCCCCAACTTGGTTCCGAAATGGAAACAAAAGAGATATATAAAGATACCAGATTGTGAAACTCGCCACAACATTTCTGAAAAAAAAACCCAAGGTTGGTTTGGGTGCATTGAGACAATTGATAAAATACCAATTCATTGTTTATCATATAAAAATAGACTATTGGCCAAAACATGACTGCCCCCCGTCCCCCCCCCAAAAAAATACAAAAACGGGGACTTGTTTGCCTTTTATGTATTACAAAAAACCCAATAGACCCCATTTTGGACTTTCCATTTCCCCCATTGCACAACCAACCCAGGTCAGTCGCTGCTTTGGTTCCTGTCTTAGAAACAGCAAAATCATCAAATCCATCCGGCAACCAAAAAAAGGGTCGTTTTGAAATGAAACAACTCCGCTCAGTCCATTCCGTTTGGACCTGCCTCCCCCGCCAGGGAATTGTCTCTAAACAGACGCGTTCCCCAGCTTGTGTCGATTTCAATCGAGCTGCGTTTTCTGACACAGCCGCCGCCCTTTGGAAAACCTCAGCCAGCTCTCGCGGAGGGGCCAGCCTCCGCTGTGGGTACGAAGAGCCCCACGAGGGGTGACAGACCCGTCTCTACCCCCAACAGTCACGGTACTTACAGGGAGAGAAGGAAGGGATTTGTTAACCCTAACAGGCTGATCTCCAGGTGATTGTGGAGGGGACTTTCCCCTCTAAGGGGTGCAGCCCCAGGCTGGGGGACTGGCTGGCCCAGGAAATGGAACACAGACCCTTTCCCCTATAGGGGGCAGAGCCCCAGGCTGGGGGACTCACTGGCTCAGAGGGGGTCCCCGGCTCCTGCAGCACTTGTCTGGGAGGAGACAAATTCCAGGGAAAGGGTCACACAACCCTCAGCGCTTGGCCTGAGGCCCTCGACTTGCCAGCCCCAGCTCAAATCCTTTCCACCGCCCACAAGTCCCCACGGGGACACAGGATTTTCCATGACAGTCTGTCTCAGCTGCTGCAGCTGCCTTCCTCTGGAGCTGGATAAAGTTACCCCACCCCAGAGCTGGTCGCATCTCAGCACCGCGTGAGGGGTTCCTGTATAACCAGCCCGTGCCCCACCCCAGAGGTGGCTGCATCTCAGCAGCAGGTGAGGGATCCCCGTATAACCAGCCTCTGCACCCCACCCACACCTAAAGTTGCTTCAGCACTTTAAGATCCTTTTGCTCCACCCTCCACCCTGCCCTGAGAACCCCGCGGCTCTGTCCACACCACAACCACGCAGGAACGATCGAGCATTTTATTAATCATGGAGAAGAAAAAAAATAATAAAACAAGTTTTCACAAAAAAAACCATTAGCTTGAAAGTGACATTTCACTTACGGTGTGGAGGAGGGGAGACGGTGGGACTTGTGTTAAAGGGTGTGGGGGGTACAGATCCCCCTGTATTTGCTCAGTGCATGACCACCAGGGCAGCAGCAAAGGGAAGGGTCACGCTGGGGCACAGGTGTTTGCGTGGTGAGTGTGAGGGGTCAAATGGAGACCATCCCATTTCCCCACTAGACAGCTCTGTGATGCCCCGCCCCTTCCAGGTGAGGGGCACAACCCCCGAGAACTTAGGACTGACTGCCATGGGGCTAGAACCCAGGGGAAATCCTGATCTAATTCCTGCCCAGTCACCTGAAGGGTGGGAGCTTTTTCTTACCCCCGCTGAGAGGCCATGGGGTGAACTCGGAGCAGATTTTATCCCCCCATGAGCCAGATCATGGTCATGACCCTCCTCTCCCACCCCAAACGTTGCCTGTAAAATCCCAGCTTAATTCTCCCAACCCAGCTCCCCATGGGGGCTGGGGAAAGGGGCTCAGACCCTTGTGAGGGTTGATGGGCACAGAGGATTTGAGAATGTCGGCTGACCTGCTGCCACATGCCCCCCCGCCCCATGTTCTAATCAGCATCTCACACCCTGGAGAGATCGCCCCAGGGGGTTTCAGGCTCCAGCATTTGGATTTGAAAGCCCTTTGCCCCAGGGCTGAGAAGTGTTGCCAGCCTCCCTGAGGCTGGCATCAGGCAGGCGCCTGCCAGCATGAACCTGCCCAGAGGTGAAACTGACAAAGGAGACCCCCCCCCACCCCTCCAGCGTGAAACTGACCAGCGCCAAAACTGACATTAAAGAAACCTGTTTCCACAGGGAGGTTTGGTCTCTTCTCTGCTTACAACTTGCCCCGGGGGAGAGGCGCTTCGGGGTTTTGATTTTGGGGGGCGAGCACTATTTACTAACCCCCCCTCAGAGCTATGGGGGGCTGTCTGGGAGGGAAGGGGGCCTAGGATGGCAAGGCGGAGTCTGGAGGGTGTTTAATGCTGCAGGGGAAGAGGAGAACGAGGCGGATTTCAGCGGAGGGGAGAGTGAGAAAACAGATGGATAAAGGAAGAGGAAGGAGGAGAGCAGGGAGACTGGTGGCTGTGAAATAGTACAGCCCACGGACAGAGCCTTCCATAAAACCAGCTGAAAGCAGCCCCGACCCCCCCACCCCCATCTCCTCCTGTGCCCCTCACACTCAGATCACAGGGTGGGCAAGGACTGCTGAGAAGGGATGCAACAAGCCATCCAGAGGGAGAGGCAGCGCAGGGATGGGGGACTCAGGGAGCAACGAGCAGCCCCCCAAACTGCAGTGTTTGAGTGGGGGAGAATACTGGGGGGCCGAGTGCTGCGCCCCTGGTGAGTGACCAGGCGGGAGATGAACTGTTGGAAGGGGAAGGGCAGTGATGCCCCGGCGAGCAGGTGGCTGATTGGAATATGGGGGGGGGGGGGTGTCTGTATTGGGCCATCAGGCACTCCCACCCAACAGGGGTTCATACACATGCACAGAGGCTTGGGGAGGGGCTGGGGAGCGAGGGGCCGACAGCGGCTGGAGGTCAGGGAGACGACAGGGCACATCCTCAGGGTCAGGCCAGCGCCAGCACTGTGGGGAGGAGAGAGAGAGAGAGAGAGGGGGTCAGATCACAGGGCCACGGCTCTCAGCCCCAGAGGCCCTTCCCCCCCCTTTCTGGATGGGGGGGGTTCTCCCTGCAGGCCCATCCCCCCACAACTGGAGAATCCCAGAAGCCAGATGGGGTATCCCCAAGGCACACCCCACACTTGGGTTAGAGAGGGGGAAACCCAGAAGCCCCCCCCCAACAGAGCCCTAATCATATAATGCTGCCCCATATCTGACATGGGGGAGGGGGACAAGACAGAGACCGATCAGAGGGGAGCAGGGAATTCACTCAGACATGGGGGGGCTGCTGATTGCCCCGGGGGGAGAAGAGGACATCTGGAACCTTCCCTTTGAACCCCAACACCACTTGGATGTCTCCCTGCTCCATAAAGGAGCCCCCTGCTACGGTCACCCCACCGCACACAGCAGAGAAGGGGTCTTTGACCAAGACACCCCCAAACCCCACGCTCCCAGCAGGTCTGAGTCCTCCCACAGCTGGGGAGGATTGGTGACAGGAGGTAATGATTACAGACCCCGCCTAGCACCCCCCACCCCCACACCACACAGGGCCCCACGAGGCTGAATCAGTCGGGCACGGCCCAGCGACACCCCACGCCCTCCAAGAGGGAGGGCCCCAGGGGGCTGAGTGTGCAACCTGACCCCAGCCCCTCCCCGTACCGGTCAGGGCCTCCTGTGCGAAGTATTTGACGTCAACGTCCTGGTCCTGTGTGAGCTTCTCCAGCACGGGCTTCACCTCATTCTGCAGGGTGCTGCGGGGTGCAGTGGGGCAGTTAGAGGGACCCACAGAGCAAGAGACACGGGGGGCAGAGCAGACTGGAACCCTGTCCCGGGGAATTCTCGCCCCCTTACCATCACAGCAGCTCAGGTGGAGGCGAATGGCAGCTGAGAGTCCTGCCTCCCCACCCCAGTGCCCCCAGCCCTGCCTCCACCATCCCCACTCCCCTAGCAGATCCCAACCTCTCCTCCCCCATCCAACCCTGCCCAGTGCCAGGGCCCCTGGCCCGGCCTGTCCCCGCCCCTTGGCTGTACCTGTTGTCCAGGATTGGTCCTATTTTCTGCAGGGACTTGGCCACGTTGAAACGGACGTTGGCCACGGCATCGCCCGCCATGCGCAGCACAGTGGGCAGCATGTGTTTGGTAGTGATCTCCTGCCCGCACACCTCCGAAAGCACCTGGGGGACAGGAGGAGAGCGTTATGCCAGCGCTGAATCTGTGCCGATCACGCAAAACAGGAGTTGAACCCAGGAGTCCTGGCTCCCAGCCCCCCCCGGTCTACCCCCTAGACCCCCCCCCACCCCCTGGCATCTGGGCTCCCCCTGCCCCCAGAGGGGCACTCACATTGATGCAGAAGAGCGTGGTCATGCGGTGCAGATAGTTGGGGTCGTTCGACATGGCCAGCACTTTGGGGATGATGGTGGCGTGGGCCCAGTCTTTGCCGAATTTTTCCACCAGTTTCTTCAGGTTGCTGGTGGCTGCCTCCCGGATGGCGTAGACTGGGAAGGGAGGAGAAAACGCATCACCGGGGGTGGCCGGGGCTCTGGGCCAATCCTGGCTGCTGGCTACCAACAGCGGCACGCTAACCCCGATCCCTCCAACCTGAGATCTGGGCTAGGAAGAGTCACCCTCTGGATTTTGAGTCTGCAGGGGTTACAATTCACCCTGCCCCCACCAGCCCACGTTCACCGGGTGCCCTGTTTATTCCCCATTTTCGGCAGCCGCCCCACAAAACACTGAGGAAAACATGATATTTGGCGAGGTTTCCCTCTGTGTTTTTGGGAATTCTCATTTAAAACACTGGCACCTTCTGCTTCAGCTTTCCCTGCCGCACAAGAGCTACTGACTGTCCATAACAATCCCCATCAGATGCCATTAGAAATCCCCACCAGCCCCAGGGCTCGGGGTTTCTCGTGGCCAAGAAGTGGCTGTTCTTAAACAAGAGCTGGGATTTTTGCATGATCCAAGTCCAGAAGTGCGGAATTAGATCATCCGGTGTGATTGCCGCATAGCGAAGGCTGTTCCATTTCCTCCAGCTCCCCCTGCGTTGAGTCCTTCAACTTGTGTGTGGCTAAGAGCATCTTCCAGAGAGGCCTCCAGTCTGGACCTGGGCCTTACTTCTCACAGGAATTTTTCTGGTGGGGACAAGGTGGTTCCCCTCTGGGAAGAACCTGAGAAAGCCAGACTGAGCCACCCCCAGGAAGCAGAGCAGGCTCTGGGGGGAGTGGAGGGGTGGAGTCCCGAGACAGGGCCCACACGGACCAGGAAGAGATGACCTGCAGGAGTCGCTGGCGAAGGGAAGCAGCGGGAGAACGCTGCTGGGGAAGACGCAAGGCGAGAGACGCTGGGCCAGGCAAAGCAGCAGAGGATTTCAGTGGAGCCCGAAAGGGGCTGAACTATTAATTTGGGCACCTGTGTTAGGCATAAGCAGGACCTTTTGCTATCTCGGAAGGGGAGTGAAGGGACAGGCGGAGACCCGAGCCACCGACTCCCCAGAGATGGAGTTGGGAGAAGACCCCGGCTGGGACTGGAAACAGCCACCGGAGGGGTACGTGTAGGGTACAAGAGGCAAAGTCTTATGCAATGCCATGTCCAGATACAAGGGGTGCCCTAGAGCTGAGGATGCCCCACCATTTTCACCCCAAGCGGAATCACACACGCAGGCCTAGGATGCTCCATTTCTAGCCCTCTGTCCCACCCACTGCCCTGCAGCTGAGGGGAATTCTCACCTCCCCCGCCCCCCACATAACCCCTTTCAGGAGTGGTTTCCCCCTGCAGAGCCCCCCCATCCCCCTCCAGAGCAGTGGCAGAGTGAAACGGACTACGTCTTGCTCACCCCAGAGCATGGAGCTGAGATACACAGCTGAAGAGCCTAGTCAACTGCAAAGCTGTCCTGAAACTGACCAGACTCTTGTTAATTGGATTTCCCTGGGGGAAAGTGACCTAGATCTTGTCAGTGTCATGTGGCTGCGACAGCTAGGATCAAGTGGATGGGGCTATAAAACCCCAAGCAGAGGATCTGGGAGCCCTTATAAGCCAATAGACCAAAAGGGCAATTAATCAGTGAGGTTAATTTGTTTGTATTCGACAGCCTCTGTAGTGCCAGGCGCTGCTCAGACACCGCCAGAGACCGCTCTGGCCCTGAAGAGCGCACTCTAAACGAACAAAGGAAGGGGTCAGAGCCTTGATTTCTAAGCACACCCACGACTTGCTGGAGGGTACACCCCAGTCCATGGCATAGCCAGGAACAGAGCCCAGGAATCCGGACACCCAGCCTCCGCGTGAGTCTCAAGACCAGCCTTTGCCTTCTAGGACCTTAGAGCCCATCTCCCACGATGCACCATTGCTCGGTCAGAGTTATGGAGCTCCACCCTGCAGCGGTGAAGTCCCCACTCAAACCAAGGGCCCTGGAGCCAGCACTGGCCACAGGGGGAGCCCTGGGAGGGCGGGTCCCCTGAGCGACACTCACCATGATCCACCAGCCAAGCCATGCACAAGGAATTCAGCTTCTCATCAAAGAACTCCACCCCCTGGAAAGGAAGAGACTGTTAGTCCTGGAACTCTGTGCCAGACCCGGGACTTTGTGGGAGAGACAGGGCCCCTGGAAAACAGGCACTGTTCTTATTTCACAGATGAGATGCTCCTGGTGGAGAGAACCCAGGAGTCCTGTCTCCCAGGCCCCCTGCTCTAACCCACTAGACCCCACTCCCCTCCCAGAGCTGGGGAGAGAACCCAGGAGTCCTAACTCCCAGCAACTCCAGGTCCGATGAATTGAGCTCCCTGCACCACAGTGCCCCCTAGCACCACCCAGGGCATCGGGGCTAGCTCTGACTGCCAGGGGAGAGCCCCCACCCCGCCCCCTAGTGCTATGCTGGGGCACCGGGGCCAGTCCTGACCAAGTGGGAAGCCTGAACCCTCTCATTCAAATCCTGACCAGGCGTTTCCCTGCTTAGCAAGAGACACCACCAGCCGGGCCTGATCCTTCCAGGCCTTTGATCCCGAAGCCCCCACGCTCCCCATGGCCTCCTTACCAGCTGCCCAGCCAGCAGGGGCATGTACTCGATGATGGCCAGCCTGACGCGCCACTTGGCATCCTCGGCCAGCTCCACGATGGCCGGCAGCAGCGACTGCGACAGCTGCCGGATGCCGATCACCTCATTGACGCAGTCCAGGTTCGAGATGATATTGAGCCGAACCTCAGGGCACTAGGGAGAGGGGTAGAGCTCAGAGCAAAGGCTTTCCACACAAGATGGAACCCAGGAGTCCTGGCTCCCAGCTCCCCCATGCTGTAACCACTGGGACCCACTCCCCTCCCCAGAGCCAGAACCCAGGAGTCCTGTGCTCCCATCCCCCCACAACTAGGCCCCACTCCTGTCCCAGAGCCAGGAACTGAACCCAGGAGTCCTGGCTCCCAGCTCCCCATGCTCTAATCACTAAACCCCACTGACATCTCTTCCCAAAGAGAAAAATCGATACCAACAAGACAGGAGCACAGCGGCCCCGAAATGCAGCCACCTCTGGGGTGGGGCACTCACCTCGTCCTTGAGCTGGGCCAGGAAGAGCGGCAGCAGGTGCTCTATGGTGTTGTCCTTGCCCAGGATGGGTGACAGCCCCATGATGACGGAGGCCAGAGCCGACTTGACGTGCTGATTGGCGTCTGACACCAGCTCCTGCTCGGGGAGAAGGGGGGTGGGGGGGGTTAATGTAGACGGGCTAACGCCAGCCTGATGGCACTGAACTGCTAGGGCTGCCCCCCCAAACCCCCTGTACTCCCCTTAAGCCCCCCATGCCTCCTGCACCCCCAAAACCTCCCACTCCATCCACTACCCTTCACACTCCTGTCCTTGGTGGCACCCCTGACCCCTCCCCCCACCATCCCCTTACGCCCCTGCCCCCCAGGCCTTCTACATCCCTCTCCCCATGCTCCCCTGCCCTTCCACTGCATCCTGTGCCCCCCATTCTCACATCTTCCTCCCCCCCACACCATGCTTACCCCATCCCATTGTGCCCCTATGCTCCCCTGCCACCCATCCACTTTCCCCCCATGGGGGGGATGCCAGCAGCAAGGGGATCAGGCCGAGCCCCCCCCCCACCCCCGTACCTTGATGCAGGGCAGTATCTGGGTCATGATGACGTTCTCACGGCAGTCGGCCGAGAGGTTCTCGCAGAACTCTGGGGAGGGCAGATGGTGAACAGGGCGAGGGGTTAACGAGGGGGAAGCAGCTCCCACGGGGGGCTGGGGCCAGCTGCTTCAGGAGCTCAGCCCAGGGCACAGGGGACGGGAGTTCAGACATGCAGCAAGAGACCTGCCCCCCCCCTCCCCAAATCTATTTATTCCCTCCCAAATCTCCCCCCAGCAGGGGAAAGGGCCAGGATCATACCCACCATCCATTCCCCTCCCAATAAGACTCTCCCCCCCCCCCCCCCCCCAAGGGGCCAGGATCAGCCGAGATCAATACCCCACACTCGGCAGGGCAGGACCACCCCCTCTTGTCTATCCAGTCCATGAGACCGGTATGACCATCCCAGCTCCAGCCAATTACCCAGGGCTCCGGCCACAGGGTTCCCAGCCAGTCCCTGGGGGAGACTATATCCCCCACACTCAGCCTCACCCACAACCCCCATCCATCCATCCTACCCAAAAGTTCCTCCCCACAATGACCCCCTCTGGCCGTAGAGATTGTTCTGGTCCTTCCAGAGGGCGATCCCAACCTCCCACATGGACAGAGGGGGCACCAAGGCTGACCTTTGACTTTATGGGAGGCAGCAGCCCGCACCTCGGCCTCGCAGTCCTTCATGAGGTTCTGGAAAGCCGGCACCAGGTCGGTCTTGGTGATTTCAGGCCCGACGGCTTTCTGGAGCTGTGGGGGGAAGGGCAGTGGGTCAGCAGGGGATCTACATGTCAGAGCGTTCCAGGGATCCAGGACCCAGACAGATGGGGAGTCACCAGATCAACAACAGCCCGTCAATTTCAGCACAGGGGAAATTGACAAGCATCGACACTGTGCACAGATCTCAATCCCCACCGGCAGTCCCAGCCCTGGGCTCCCCCCTCCCCCAAAGCTCTACCAGTGCCCCTCACTCCTGACTCACAGCCCCCTGCTAGCCCACGCAACATTAGGTCACCACAGATCACTGGAGCGAGGAGGGAAGCAGCGCTCACCTCTGTGAACTTATCAGCCACCATGTACCGGACCCGCCATGATTTGTCCTCGGCCGCTTGCCGTAGTGTGGGCATCACCAAGGTCTCCAGGTCCTCCTGGGGCAGGAGCTGAGCGATATTGACACAAGCCTCCACGGCTAGCAAGCGCACCGAGTCCTGCGGGCGAGAGGCAGGGATGGGTTAACGCCAGACCCCACTCTCCTCCCAGAGCCAGGAGGACGACCCAGGAGTCCTGGGCCCCAGTCCCCCTGCTCTAACCACTAGGCCCCACTCCCCTCCCTGAGCCAGGGAGAGAACCCAGGAGTCCTGGCTCCCAGCTCCCTCCCCTGCGCGGCTCTCACCTGCTCGTCGGAGGCCAGGTTGGAGAACATGGGGATGATCTCGCCCTTCACATGCTCCAGCTCCAGGACCTTTGCGAACTCGCCCAGCTTGGAGGCTGCCGCCCGCCTCACCATGGGGGTGTCGTCAGAGCACAGGTTCCGGAAGTACCTGCCGGGGACGGGGGAGTGAGACGCCTGTAACAGCTCCTCCCTGTCACGGCGGGTCAGCCCCAGGTGCCCATCTAGCCCAGTATTCCACCCCCTCCCGATCAGCCCCAGGGGCCCATCTAGCTTGGTATCCCGCCCCGGATCAGACCAGTCAAAGGAGGGTGAATCTCAACTGCCTCCAATCGGAGTGGAGGGATTGTGTGTGTGTTGGAGACTGATCCCATTTATGAAGGGGACTATGAGAGATAACAGGGACTTGTCCCATTGACCCAGGGTCCCTTCCAGCCCCGCGATCCGCCCACGGGGGGTCCCACTGACCCAGGGGCTCTCCCCCAGCCCCGCATTCAGCCCTGCGAGGGTCTCCCCCAGCCGCACGATCGGCCCCATAGGGGCTTCACTCACTGCCGGAGCTCTGCCTTGACCGAGCTGGACACGCGAGGGTAGCAGACGCTGAAGAGGCCACAGGCCGAGGTGCGGGAGGTGAACCAGTCGCCCCCCGCCAGGCGCTTCACCAGGGGCACGAAGTGTCCCTCCAGGTCCGAGGGCGAGTGTTCGTGGGAGATGGCGCGCAGCGACTCCACCGCCTTGTCTCGGACCACCGTCTCCTCCACCGTCGCCAGGCTCTCCAGGGGAGGCTGCGGGGGGCAGTGAGATCAGGGATGGACTGATCCCACCCCGGCTTGGAGTGGGGCGAGAACCCAGGAGTCCTGGCTCCCACCTCCCCCCCTCTCTAACCCACAACACCCCACTCCCCTCCCAGAGCTGGGGAGAGAACCCAGGTGTCCTGACCCCCCCAGTGCCCGTATGATGATGCTCCATGCCCTAGGTGGCAGGGGTCTGACCTACCAGTAAGCAGTGCACATATTCGGGTCCCCCAACGAGAGCGGTGAAGGTCCCCAGCTGTTCAGCCAGAGCCAGCAGCACCTCGTCCTCATCGTAAATCGTGTCTGCAAGAGAAGCGGCGGGTGAGCAGGGAGAGGACGAGGTGGTGGACACCTTCGAAAGCCAGACGCGTGGGTTCAGAGGGGCATCGAGAGCCGCTAGTTGACTGCACACAGGGCGCTGTCTCCCTGACTCACCTGGACACAGGGTTTCAGCAGAAGCGTTCCAGAGCCCACTCCTGCCCTGAAGGGGGGTGGAAAGCCTACAGCCCTCGCTCCAGCCCTGCAAGGCCCCTGCCCCCACACACACCAACAGCCCTGCCCTCCGCCACCAGTGCTGGCTGTTGCTATCCACCATTTAAAAAACACAGCCATCGGAGGTAGTTTACCCAAGGTCAAAGTGGGGGTAGAACCCAGGAGTCCTGACTCCCAGAGCCCCCTGCTCTAACCCACTAGCCCGACTGCCCTCCCAGATCCGGGGAGAGAAGCCAGGAGTCCTGGAGGCCAGTTTGGAGCCCTCTGGTTACCTGTGAGGAAAGGCAGGAGCTCGCTGCGGGTCCTCTCCACGCCGAGGGCCAAGGCGATGGTGGAGAGTTTCTTGATGCTGTTGAGACGTAGCTGTGTGGAGAGGAGCGTGGGTGAGAACCAGGCGACCGGTGCAGACAGGGGAGGGGGACGCTGGGCGAAAACCTAGGTCAGACCCTGGTGATCTGAATCCCCATTGAAATCCAGGCTTCCCACTTGGCGATTTAAAGCAAGACAATTTGCAATGCAGGCTTTCCACTGGGTGATTTCAATTGCCTCGCTTTAAATCGTGGTTAAATCGCCAGGTGGGAAGCCTCGATTTCAATCATCAAGTTTAATCACTTTTCCATTTGGACTGCAGTGATGTTCTAAAGAAAGGCGCATTTGCCCTGGTTGATGGGACCATTAAAAAATGTCAATTACAGCTAAATGGAGCCGTCAGCCTAGACTTGGTATATCTTTTTGCTGCTTAGGAGGGGACATTAACTATATACGTTGATTTAAGCAATTCTAGAGCACGGTATTTTCAGATGCTTATTAATGACATTTGTAATACGTTAGAAAAAGTGACTGATCTGTGGCTCCTTCACTAGCTAATTCACTTCTTTCTCGTGATTTATGTGGAGCTGCATTAGGACGGCGAGTGGAATTTAATTACACACACAAAACAGCATGTACAATTTATTTGTACTAAATAATCTCTCACGCAGAAGAGCAAGTCCTCGGCTCCCCACAGGAGCAAGTCCTTAATACAGTAGATGACCCACTGAGGCATATTTACAGAGCTTAACCGCAGAAGTTAGATGTTTCCCCCGATTCTTTCGTTATATAGAAAAGCAGCCATTCAGTCAAAGTTTGCGACAGATGCACAGATTCAGCATTTGTTTTTTATTTAAAAGTTTTAAGAGACTCCTTAGTTCAGGCCTGAACATATTAAACGTATAAAACTCATTTCATTTAAGCAAGTTTATTTGAAAAAAAGTTATTCTAATTTAAACAAAATAAAAACACATCACTCTTTATCAACCCTGTAGCCACATGAGCATCGCTGCTGGGACAAGAATTGATTTCAACTCTTGATCTCTGACTGCGGCTACCTCAGACCTCCCTCCTGAGGGCAACTTTTTTGATATTGGCCCCTGCCCTGCTGGGAACAGCACTGATGACATGCAAGAGACGGTCAAAGGGCAGCGATTACACTTCTGGACACACACATTTCTTCTTGTGCCCCTTTGCTTCCCTTATCAATTCTCTACAGTTCCCCTTTCTTCCACTGCTATATATTTTCTTTGTTTTATTATTTTTTATAGCTGCCTTCACTTTCCTTCTAAATCACATGGGGTTTTTGTTTTGTTTTTTTAAACCAATATGGCTCTCTTCCTTGATTGGGGCTTTTCAGGCATCCAGTGGGGTTCATAAACAATGCTTATTATCAGTCACATTTCCTAATTCAATTCCCCCTCCTCCCCCCCAGTTGATTTGGCTCAACTGTTTTTGGCTTTGTGAAACTGGCCCTTTTAAAGCACCAAATAAAATCTCTCACTGGTCTGGCCTTCACTGGTCTGTTTGTACATTATAAATGTGATCAAATCATGATCACTTGCACCTAAGTTACCACTAGTTTTTAGGTCTCTAATATAGAATTCCCCCACGTTGGATGCAACCCTTTTTGAGTTAGGAAATGGTCCTCTAACTTATAAATTCCAAGGATGTTTTAGTACTGGCAGCCTGAGCGCTCCAGCATACGTCAATCAGATTGAAGCCTCTCAGGATCGCACACTTTTTACCCCTGCACATTATAGATCTGTCCTCCTGTTCCCCAGTGTGGTCTATAGTAAACCCCAACTAATATAGCATCTTGTGCTTCCTCTGTTAGGACATTTATCCATAAGCATTCAAGATTATTTTCTTCCGAGTTATCAGTGATTCAGAAACAGGTGATGCCATTTTGACAGTGCCCCGCCCCTCCTGCCCACTCGATCCTTCCTAAATAGTTTATAACAGGGGTTTTCAACCTTTTTTCATTTGTGGACCCCTAAAAATTTTCAAATGGCAGTACGGACTCCTTTGGAAATCTTAGACATAGTCTGCGGACCCCCAGGCATCTGTGGCCCACAGGCTGAAAACCACTGGTTTATGACCAATGATCTTAACATTCCAGTTGTGCAAATCATCCCACCGGGATATAATAATACCACCTCGATTGAGCTTTTGCTCATAAACAAGTAATTCCAATTCCTTTGGTTTGTAACCCAGGTGCCTAGCATTGCAGTAAAGGCAAGTCAAGAATTTCTTCTCTTCCCGCCCTTCCGTTCCTTGATTTTGTTCTCAACATCTCAATTCTGTGCTCAGGGCTCGTATCTTCCCTCTTTTTAGCCTCCCCTTTCGTTACTAGTTTAACACCCTCCTGACTAATCCAGGCAATCCCTGAGAAGGTTGGTCCCCCTTCCAATCTACACAGACGCCACTCTCCATAGAAGTTGGGCCAATGTTCACATTCAGAAGGGAACAGAACCCAGGAGTCGTGTGATCTAATGCACTAGACCCCGCTCCCCTACCAGAGCCAGGGAGAGAACCCAGAAATCCTGGCTCTCAGGCCTCCCTCTGCTCCAACCCCTAAATCACACTCCCCCTCACATGCAGCCCAGAGCCCCTCCCCTTCACAAGATCTACTCCCACACCCCTTCTGCTGTGTCACCACTGGGGCATCCTGTCTGGCCAGTCCTACTCTGCCTGATATACCCACCCTGGGAGCCACACCCCGGAGATAGCCAGGTAGAAAAGGCCCCGTCATAGAACAGACACCCCACCCCCAGTACATCCTCACAGGTATGTGATTAGAGCAGGGGTGGGCAAACTACGACCCAGAAGCAGCATCCAGCCCTCCAGACATTTTAATTTGGTCCTCGAGCTCCCGCCAGGGAGCAGGGTCCAGGGCTTGCCCCAGACCGCAAGGCTCCCGGAAGCAGCGGCATGTCCCCCTTCCGGCTCCTAAACGTAGGGGCAGCCAGGGGGAGCCACATGCTGCCCCTGGCCCAAGCGCCGTCCCCACAGCTCCCATTGGCCGGGAACCATGGCCAATGGGAGCTGAAGGGGCAGTGCCTGCAAACAGGACAATGTGCAGAGCTGCCTGGCCATGCTTCCGAATAAGAGCTACTTGAGGCAAGCGCCGCCAGGAGCCTGCACCCCTGATCCTCTCCCATGTCCCAACCCCTTGCCCCAGCCCTGATCCCCCCTCCTGCCCTCCGAACCCCTCGGTCCCAGCCCGGAGCACCCTCCTGCATCCTCAACTCCTCATCCCCAGCCGGAGCCCTCACCCCCCCCACAGCACCCCAACCCCCTGAACCAGCCCAGAGCCCGCCCCCCACACACACCCTGAACTCCCCATTTCTGGCCCCACCCCAGAGCCCACACCCCCAGCCAGAGCGCTCACCCCCTGCTGTACCCCAACCCCCAATTTCTTGAGCATTCATGGCCCACCATACAATTTCCATACCAAGATGTGGCCCTCGAGCCAAAAAGTTTGCCCACCCCTGCTTAGAGCCCTGTGGCGGTCCTAAAATGCCATATGTTGATCAAATCCCCCCCCCCCAGGCCCCCTCACCCCACAGACAACCCCCTCACCTCTGCTCCCATATCCTCCATCCTCACCCACCCTCATCCTTAGCCTGAGCTCATAAGCTACCGGAGCACCCCCTGAACCAAGCCCGAGCCCCCTCTTCCCCAAAAAGGAAGAGATCAGAGGATTGTGCCCTCTCCCCATATATACCATGGTTATATGGAACTTTTCCAGCCAATCACACAGCTGCTTCCTAGGCTAATCCCAGTATTGGTCCCCTGGGGGGGGGGCCTGCCCCCACCACACCACAGCCTTTCCCAGCCACTTGCATGCAGCAGCTTGTTGAGGGGAGCCCTGAAATTGGTTTTTACAAGCTTTGGCCAGCATTAGTCATGGAGGAGGCTAGTAAGGACCAACCACAAGGTACTCATGACAAGGAAGCCCTAGGAATGGCTCTGGTAAATCACACTCTCTTGGGGTGTGCCAAGGCCAGCCACATTCACCATCTCCTAGGGGACGCCCAGGATTGGCTGCCACAGGTCACTTCCAGATCTACCACAGGCCAGTGGCAGGGATTGGCTCCCACAGACCAAGCTCCCCAAGACAGAAACTTCCCCCAGCCAATCACAGAGAGAGGTTAAGGATTGGCTCTCACAGGCCCCACCCCGACTCTATATAACACAGGGGAGCCCCCTTTGGCCAATCCCCCATGGAGCCCCCGCTCAGTGGTATATCGGGGTATAGCCTGCAAAATACGCTTTTAAGAGCTTCTCTGATTGGCTCCCCGACTCCCCAGTATACCATGTCCCCCCCCAAATCTGGCCAATCAGCAACCTCTTGTCATCCACCTCACCCCTGAGGGATAAGGCATGGCCTGTCATTGGCTATAGGGGACATACCTGGGAAGGAGCCAGCCAGGCACCCCCTCACACCACACCCCAGGTCACGTGAGCCAAACCCCATGACTGGCTCTACGGGCACCCCACAGCCAATCAGGGGTCAGGGGTCATTGATCCCACGAAGAGAGACCCCACTGGCATGAATGGGGGAGACGTTCAGCCAATCAGCGGCTATATCTCATCAGACCCACAGGGGTGGTTGGGGGGAGGGGGGGGGGTCAGAGAACCCCGCACACACACATTGGCCCCCAGACTCCCATTCAGCCCAATGTGGCACTCCCATCCAATCAGGCGTCTCCTCTCACGCCCGCAGCGCGGCTTTGGGGATGAGAGGCGGCCTGTGATTGGACGCCGGACCCCGGGCTCCCTTCGCCGTGCGGATCCCCGCAGCCCAGCCTCCCCAGCCCCGGCCAGCACCTGGACGTCCTCGTTGCGCAGCTCGTCGATCAGCACCGCGATAGGGTAGAGCGAGTCATCTCCGTCGGCGGCCGCCATTTTAGCTCCCAGCTCCGGTACTAAGGAAAACGCGGGGTGGCCTCGGCCGCTTTGCAGGGGCGGCTCCGCGCTCATTGGCTGGCGGCGACTATAGTCCCGCCTACTGTCGCAGTTCATTGGCTGCTTTGGCACTAGCCTCGCCCTTCCTGTCACGCCATTGGCTGGCACCCGAATCTGGACTGGAATCCCATTGGTTGAGAGTTTAACCAATCCTCTGAATTATTATTGGCTAATGCCACGCCTTCCTCCCGCCCATTTTCTATACTCATTGGTTCTCGGTGCAGTCGCCCCGTCTCCTCCATAACGCCATTGGCTAATTCCCCGACCTAATCCCACCTTTATTAATATCCAATTAGATGAACGATACCCAGGACTGCCTGCTCTCCAATCCCATTGGATACTGTGTCACTGTCAATCCAGCCTCCTTCTTAATCCTATTGGATAAAAACCCTTAAACCCGCCTCCCCCATCAGACTATTGGCTTCGATCTCCATTCCTCTTGCCCAATCTCCCAGCCTATTTGTTACTTTCCTCGAGTGACAGACATCAAATCCCGCCCCTAAGTGAGCCGTCGGTTTGAGTGGGGGTGTAGGGCAACTCAACTTGGTGGTGAGGGCGGGCCCTGAGGGCGGAGTGCATACGCGTTGCCCCGAGCAACAGTGGTGTCGGCCATCTTGGATCCGTCCCCATGGCAACGGCACTCACAGTACTAGCCAGTGATAAGGTCATCCACCTGTGGCTTCATAACCCCCCCCCACAATGATGTCACACAGATTCTGATGATGTCATAACACACCGTGATGTCACAGCACAACAGCCTCTGATACGATATATCATGCCTGTGACGCTGTCACGCAGAAACTATGAAGCCATGGTACCAGTGATGATGTCACAATGCCCACTGTGACATCACATCAGCAGCAATGATGTCATGACGCCCACCGTGGGGCGATGGCGCTCTGGCGGGGGCAGCATGCGGAGACCCCCTGCCCGCCCCGGCGCCTGGGGCCGGACATGCCGGTCCCTGTCGAGAGCCGCGCGGAGCCGGGTAGGGAGCCTGCCCGAGCCCCGGGAGCCGCCTGAGGTAAGTGCCGCCCGGACAGAGCCCGTACCCCGAACCTCCTGCCCAAGGTCAGAACCCCCTCCCCCTCCCTAACTCCCTCCTAGACCCCACACCTCCCCCACCCGCACCCCGAACCCCCTGCCCCAGGTCAGAACCCCCTCCCCC
>NC_048318.1:18979091-19013569 GCF_013100865.1 Trachemys scripta elegans | reverse complement strand
AAAGATTGTACTGCCCAGAGGGCTGCCAGGCACTCATGTTCACAGGGATCAAAATGTATTTCTACTCCTTGTAATTTCCTAAATTCATATGCTACTGGCACTAGCTTTCCTTCTTTATTGTCTTGCCAGGAAACTTTGGATTCATTCTGCCAAGACTTCCCCGGAGCATTGTGTCGCGACCGACAAAACTCGGCTCCTAACTACCCATGAGCAACCTAGCTAGCCACTAGATTGATCCAGACTCTGGACTGGCAACTATAACATCGGCTGATGGGACAGTGTGTGTGTGTGTGGTGTGATTGAATGCATTTGCTAATTGTTGTATCTTCAATAAATGTGGCATATTGCCTTTTCCCCTGAAAAAAGATCCTGTGTGCTTCTTATAAGCATAACACGCTGGAGGGTAGGGATAGGGTCCAGAGTGACCTAGACAAATTGGAGGATTGGGCCAAAAGAAATCTGATGAGGTTCAACAAGGACAAGTGCAGAGTCCTGCACTTAGGATGGAAGAAACCCATGCACCGCTACAGGCTGGGGACCGACTGGCTAAGCAGCAGTTCTGCAGAAAAGGACCTGGGGATTACAGAGGATGAGAATCTGTATATGAGTCAGCAGTTTACCCTTGTTGCCAAGAAGGCTAACAGCATATTGGGCTGCATTAGTAGGAGCATTGCCAGCAGATCGAGGGAAGTGATTATTCCCCTCTGTTCGGCACTGGTGAGGCCACACCTGGAGTAATGCGTCCAGTTTTGGGCCCCCACTACAGAAGGGATGTGGACAAATTGGAGAGTCCAGTGGAGGGCAACAAAAATTATTAGGGGGCTGGGGCACATGACTTACGAGGTGAGGCTGAGGTAACTGGGCTTGTTTAATCTGCAGAAGAGAAGAGTGAGGGGGGATTTGATAGCAACCTTCAACTACCTGAAGGGGCATTCCAAAGGGGATGGAGCGTGGCTGATTTCAGTGGTGGCAGATGACACATCAAGGAGTAATGGTCTCAAGTTGCAGTGGGGGAGGTCTAGGTTGGATATTAGGAAAAGCTATTTCACTAGGAGGGTGGTGAAGCACTGGAATGGGTTACCTACAGAGGTGGTAGAATCTCCATCCTTTGAGGTCCTCTGGAGTCAGAGCGGGGAGATGATTTTCCCCTCTGGATCTGGCCCTGGTGCAACTGCTGCTGGGATCCTGTGTCCAGTTCTGGTGTCCGCAGTTCTAGAAAGACTGGAGCAGGGGGTTGGACTAGATGACTTCCTGAGGTCTCTTCCAACCCTTATATTCTATGATTCTATGATCTGCAGATTTCATGATCTGCAGAGTCTGCTCCCTAGTCCTACATCCAAGTCATTAATAAGGACATTGAACAATATCGGACCCAAAACAGATCCCTGTGGAGCCCCACCTGAGACCTCCCTCCAATCCCACATCGTTCCATTAACAGTTTCTCGTTGTTTGCGGTTGTTTAACCAATTATATATCCACTTAATGGTAGTTCCACCAAGCCCACATTTCTCCATAAGAACGGCTATATTGGGTCAGACAAAGAGTCCATCTAGCCCAGAATCCTGTCTTACAACAGTGACCAATACAGGTGCCCCAGAGAGAATGAACAGAACAGGTAATCATCAAGTGATCCATCACCTGTCACCCACTCCCAGCTTCTGGCAAACAGAGGCTAAGGACACCATCCCTGACTTGTTGTGCTTTGATTTATAATCACTTAAAATCTATCATTTGTAGTTAATGCATTTGTTTGTTTTGCTGTTTGCTTTTGTTTCATTTGACCAAATCTGACTTGTTGTGCTTTGACTTATAATAATTTAAAATCTATCTTTTGCAGTTAATAAATTTGTTTGTTTATTCTAGCGAAGGCAGTGCGTTTGGTTTGAAGTGTGTCAAAGACTCCCCTTGGAATAACAAGCCCGATACATATCAATTTCTTTGTTAAATTGACAAACTCATATAAGCTTGCAGCATCCAGCGGGCATAACTGGACACTGCAAGATGAAGGTTCCTAGGGTTGTGTCTGGGAGTGGAGATACTGGCTAGTGTCATTCAGATGCACAATCCAAGCAGTGGCCAAAAGTGCTCACTCATGTGCTGGGAGCAGCTTACATGCTAGAGACCGTGCGTGAACAGCCCGGGAGTGGGGATTCTCACAGCAGAATGAGGTAAGGCTGGCTCCCAGTGTCGAGGATTGGAGTGACCTAGCAGATCACCGGGCCAGATAACACCAGGGGAACGTCACAGTGGCTCAGCCAGCACGGTATATGTGTGCTTTGTTACTCCAAGTGGAGTTCACGCTTTAAGCGCTGATATTTGTGATTTTAAGTGAATCTTAAGTTCAGTGGCTAAGAGCACTCAGGAGGGGGTCACCGTTTTGTTATTTTCTGTTTGTTTATTTCGGGTGAGGGAAATAAGCACAAGAAAGGAGAAAAGTGACTACCAGTGAGTCAGCTACAAAACTAGAGCTGGCCAGAGTGGAAGTGGCAGAGAAGGAAAAGGACCGCGAGTTTGAAATGTGGCAGGCAGAAATGAGGCTCAAAGAAGAAGAGGCTGCTCACAGAAGGGCTATGGAGGCAGAGGCAGTCAGGGAGGAGACTGCATACATTGGCTATGGCAGAGAGAGAGAGAGAGAGAGAAAACACCAGCTGGACCTGCTAGAGAAGCAGACCAGAGGCCCACAACCCCCAACCACTCCCATCAGTCCAAAAATCCACACGTGGGAACACTTATGTCCTGCATACAGAGAGGAGGGCGATATTGCCGAATATTTGACTGCCTTTGAAAGGCTGCGTGTAATACATGAAATCCCCGATGATAAGAGAGTTCCTGCCCTTATTGAGAAATTAACTGGTAAAGCTCGAAATGTAGTCAATGGAATGCCTATTGGAGATGCCTTAGACTATTGTAAATTGAAAAATGCTGTTTTGTGAAGTGTTCAGATTACCCCCGAAACATATAGAGGTAAATTTAGGAACCTTAAAAGGGATATTGGGATGAGTCATGGGGAATACGTAAACAAAAGGAAAGATTTGTTGGGGAAATGGGTGAGGGGGAAAGAGGTGGCAAGTTTTGAGGGAATGTTGGATTTTGTTGCTCAAGCATATGTAAGGCTGAGGTAAAGCAGTGTCTATGGGGAAAGATGTAAAGTCACTTTGTTCTGTCTGTTACTACTTGGAACCACTTAAATCCTACTTTCGGTATTGAATATGGGGGCTCATCCTGTGACGGGTTAAATCACAGACCCCCCCTTGGGAGCTGCCACCTGATGTGCCAAGACTACTTCTGCCCCTGCTCTCCTGCCCTGTCAGCTTAGGACTTCAGTGCCCTGCCTGGTTTGAGCCAGACTCGCTAGCCTGCTGCAAACCCAGACCCAGGTCTCAATCATGTCCCCTAACAGCTGCAGTCTTACCTGAAAGCAGCTTACAGACGTGTTCTTGTCTTTAACACTCAGATGCCCAACTCCCAATGGGGTCTAAACCTAAATACATCCGTTTTACCCTGTATAAAGCTTATAGAGGGTAAACTCATGAATTGTTTGCCCTCTATAACACTGAGAGATATGCACAGCTGTTTGCCCCCCTCCCAGGTATTAATACATACTCTGAGTTAATTAATAAGTAAAAAGTGATTTTATTAAATACAGAAAGTAGGATTTAAGTGGTTCCAAGTAGTAACAGACAGAACAAAGTGAATTACCAAGTCAAATAAAATAAAACATGCAAATCTATGTCTAATACAGTAAGAAACTGAATACTGATAAGATCCCACCCTTAGAGATGTTTCAATAAGTTTCTTTCACAGACTGGACACCTTCCTAGTCTGGGCACAATCCTTTCCCTGGTACATCCCTTGTTCCAGCTCAGGTGGTAACTAGGGGATTCCTCATGATGGCTCTCCCCTTTGTTCTGTTCCACCCCCTTATATATCTTTTGCATAAGGTGGGAATCCTTTGTCCCTCTGGGTTCCCACCCCTCCTCACTGGAAAAGCACCAAGTTAAAGATGGATTCCAGTTCAGGTGACATGATCACATGTCACTGTAAGACCCCAAGCCTTCATTTCTCCCAGCCTGACTCACAGGCAGGCTTGCCTGCAAACAGAGCCATCCACAGTCAATTGTCCTGGTTGATGGGAGCCATCAAGATTCCAAACCACCATTAATTGCCCACACTTTGCATAATTACAGTAGGCCCTCAGAGTTATATTTCATATTTCTAGTTTCAGATATAAGAGTGATACATTTATAGAAACAGGATGAACACACTCAGTAGATTATAAGCTTTGTAATGATACCTTACAAGAGACCTTTTGCATGAAGCATATTCCAGTTACATTATATTCACTCATTAGCATATTTTTATAAAACCGTATACAGTGCAATGTCACACTTGTCACCCGGTCACCAGTCACTGGGGTGTCCATTCTCCCGGCCGTTTGCTGGCCCTCTGTAACAACAAACTACCTCTCCCACCACCTCGCTAAACCAGTAACTCCCAAGGAAACTGAGTCCCACCCCCTCTACATGCAAACCATTGCAAAAACCAAGACCTTCCTCTCCCCCGCCCCACTTCATGCCATCTCTCCCCGTTTTGAGTCTGAACTGAGAGGGGTCACTTAGCCAGTTACCTGGGGAAGTTCAGGGGCCCCAATAAGGCATTGGCTATAACATTGGCACTCCCCCTCACATGGCCCACTTCCCTGTCATACCCCTGGAGGAGCAGGCTCCATCTCAGGAGCTTGGCATTAGCCCCTTTCATTTGGTGCAGCCACGTTGGGGTGAATGGTCAGTGCACACTCAGAAAGATACATCTGCAGCTTTTTAAGGGCCCATCCCAGGGCCAGGCATTGCTTCTTTATGGCCGCATAATGCTGCTCCTGGGGCAGCAGCTACTTGCTCAGGTACACAATGGGGTGTCTCTGCCCCTTAGTATCAGTTTGCATCAGCACCGCATCCAGCCCGGTGTCTGAGGTCTGAGTGAACACCAGGAAGGATTTGTTAAAATCTGGGTTTACCAGCACCAAGCTACATATGAGAGCCTCCTTCAGTGCTCAGCGAGTCGTCTGACACCGCTCAGTCCAGACCACACTGTCTGGCTTGTCCTTCCTACAAAGCTCTGTAAGGGGAGCTTCCAGGGAGCTAAAATAGGGCACAAACCTCCAGTAGTACCCCGCCATCCCAATGAAAGCCTGGACCTGCTCCTTAGTCCTTGATTGCCTCGACTTAGATGGCTCTGGCTTTAGGTGGCCTCTGCCATTCCCACCTTGCACTTTCCAGCTTTTATAGTCAGTCCTGCATGCCTTGGGCCCTGACTAAGCTCTCCCTGGCCAAGCCTATGAGCGCAGTGAGCTTCTCTGGGAAAGTCAGTACATACTCCACCACTGACTCTTCATCAGGAGTGGTCTTCCCCTCCCACTCATCCTTCATAAAGTCCAGGGGTCCCCTCACTCTCCTCCCATACAGCAACTCGAACTGGGAGAACCCTGTGGATTCCTGGGGCACTTCCCTGTATGCAAACAGCAGGTGGGGTAAATACTTGTCTCAGTCCTGCGGGTGCTGGTCCATAAATGTTTGCAGCAGCATCTTTAGGGTCTCATTGAGACTCTCCACAAGCACGTTGGACTGCCGTATGGACTGCAGCCCCTTGGATTGTTGGTGCCCGCTCGGTCTCCTGGAACTGCACCTCTCTGAGCCTTAGCACGCTTGTCTCTCGCCGTGGGCCCCCTCAGGGAGTTCACTTGCTCTGGACCCCCGGGGTCTCCACTCCCAGAGGGAATAATGCAACCCTGATCTCTAGCCAGCAGTGACTCTCAGCCAGTGTAAAAGAGGAGGGTTTATTGAACGTCTGAACACAGCACAGGAAACTCTCAGGGCCTCAGGCCTGGCCTCCCTCAGCACAGCACATCCAAGTCTCCCCTGCATCCAGGTGGGCTCTGCCTGCTCCTTTTCTCCAGCCCACAGGCCCGGTGCTTCCCAGCTGGGCATCCAATATCACCGGCCCCAAGCCCCACCTCTGTCCATTGTCTTCTCTCCAGGTAAACAGGGTTGCCTGGGCTTCCTCTCCTCTCAGCCTCTCCTTTCATCTGTCCTCTGTCCCCTTCTGGCTGGAACCGGCTGGTCAGGTCACTGGGGTCCTCTCTCTGCAGCCCATTGTCCTCCCACTGGCCAGAACCGGCTGCAACACCTGAGCTGGGCCTCCGGGTCGCCAGGTGACCAGTTGCTGGGGTCTCCATTCTCCAGGCCATTGGCTGGGGTCCGAAGTTCCCTCACTGGGCCTCTGTAACAACAAACTCCCTCTCCCACCACCTCGCTAAAGCAGTAACACACAGGGAAACTGAATCACCCCCCCCCACATGCAAACCATTGAAAAAACAAAACAAAAAGCCCTGTTTCATCACACCCGTTCACCTGCTCTCCGCAGGTCTCTCCTGACCCCGAACTGGGGCCTACCGGCTGGAGGTAGAGCAAACTCACCAATTGGAAACTTCCTGTTGTACAAGGTCTTCTCTGCAGCCAGCATCCCAGCAAAGCCACTGGTGCCCACACACAGGGCGGCAGAGCTGACATGCCATTGGCCTGGGGCAGAGTGGGCCTGGGTCTTGATGGGGTGTGAGACTTGGGAGGGCCCGGCCATCGGGGCTGGTCCCAATGTCCCAGGGGGCGCTGTGTTTCTTTTAGTTCTAGGTTTCTTCCAAACCCTTGCGTATCTCAACACTGGGCGAGGAGTCCTTGTATAAACATGCCCCACCCCAGAGGCAGCCACATCAGCACTGGGGAGAGGTCCCCGTGTTAACAGCCCCCTTGACTCAGGCCAAATTTAGCTGCGTGTCAGTTCTTATGTCGAAGGATGGATTCTGTGGAATCCAGCTGCCTCTCCGTATACAACCGATGACCCAGGTCCCATCACAAGGGACTCCCCAGACTCAGTGACCCGGGAGGCATTTAAGGAACTGAGACACAGAAAACAAACATCTGTGCTCAATGAACCGGCTACAATCTGCTGGCGTCTCCCCTGCTGAGAGACCGAAGAGGGGAAGGACCCCTGGTCCCATTCCCACCCCCCAGAGCCAGCCAGTGCCCCACCCTGGGGCAGATCGGAGCCGGTGCACCCTAGAGGGGAAAGGCCCTATGCTCCATTCCCCTCACCCTCAGCCAGTCCACCCACGGTGTGGCCGGAAGCCGGCTGTCTGTGGAAGCTGGCCTGTATCTGTGACAATCTCCGTCTTGCATCGATGGCACCGAGATCTCCAGCCACTGGAACGGGGCTTCTGCAAGACGGTCTAGGGCCAGATTCATATGCTGACTTCCCCTTCCTGTCTTGAAATCTCACGTCTCACCTCAGCCCACGCCCTGACACTCGCACCCGCTCTCTCGCAGGCAGGTCTCCACATGCACCCGGCTCTTCCCATTGGATTCGGGATTTCCTAGCCATCATAACCAGGTATCTCCTGTTCCAGTGCACTGTTCCCAGCCCCCCGACCCCAGAGGCAGACACATCTTTGGTCTGGGTGAGCAACCCCTGGGCTGTGTTGCTGTGTGGCTGTTCCCCAGCTGTCCCACCCCGGAGGCAGCTGCATCTCAACTTCTGGTGAGTGATTTGTGTCTGCAGCATGTACAATACGAGAAGAGGTGTGAGCTGCTAGTGTTAAAATATTATTGTGTTACTGGAAAAAAACAGTAATAAAGGGATAAAGCTGGGATGGGAGGCAGGTAGCCAGGACTCCTGGCTTCCATCCATGGCTCTGGGAGGAGACTGGGATGTAGATGGTCTCAGAGCCAGGTGTGATGGGTTCTGTCACAGAGATCCCCTTGGGACAGTCACCGGATGTGCTGAAGCGACCCCTGAGCCCGTTTTCCACTGTCAGTTTGGGTTTCCAGAACGCTGCCTTGTTGAGACGGACACTCTAGTCTGCTGCAACACAGAATGAGGTCTGGTCCACGCTCCCAAAACTGCAGAGTTTAACCAAAAACCACTCAGCAGATTACCTATCTCCAGAATCCAGTCACCCAGTTCCCAATGGGATCCAAACCCCCAATATATCTGTTTCACTATGTATAATGCTTATACAGGGTAAACTCATAAATTGTCCGCCCTCTATAACACTGATAGAGAGATATGCACAGCTGTTTGCTCCCCCAAGTATTAATCACTTACTCTGGGTTAATTAATAAACAAAAGTGATTTTATTAAGTATAAAAAGTAGGATTTACGTGGTTTCAAGAAATAACAGATAGAACAAAGTAAGTTACCAAGCAAAATAAAAGAAAACATGCAAGTCTAAGCCTAATATGTTTAAGAAACTGAGTTCAGCTTAATCTCACCCTCACAGATGTTCCAATAAGCTTCTTTCACAGACTAGACTCCTTCATAGTCTGGGCCCAATTCTGTCCCCTGGTACAGTCCTTGTTAGTCAGGTGGTAACTAGGGGTTTTCTCATGCCTGCAGCTCTCTTTGTTCTGTTCCACCCCCTTTTATGGCTTTGGCACAAGGTGGGAATCCTTTGTCTCTCTGGCTCCCCATCCCTCCTTCTAAATGGAAAAGCACCAGGTTTAAGATGGATTCCAGTACCAGGTGACATGGTCACATGTCCTGTGAGACCCCCAAGCCTCCATTCCTTTTGGCCTCACTCACAGGAACACAGGAAGTCTTACAAGTAAACAGAGCCATTTACAACCAATTTTCCTGGTCAGTGGGAGGCATCAAAATTCTGAACCACCATTAATAGCCCACAGTTTGCATAATTACAATAGGACTTCAGAGTAATACTTCATATTTCTAGCTTCATATACAAGAATGATACAGTCATACAAATAAGATGAACACACTCAGTGGATTATAAGCTTTGTAATGATATCTTACAAGAGACCTTATGCGTAAAGCATATTCCAATTACATTAGATTCACACTCATGAGCATATTTCCATAAACATATGGAGTGCAATGTCACACCAGGACTCCTGGGTTCCGTTCCTGGCTCTGGGAGGGGAGCAGGGTCTAGTGGTTTAGAGTGGGGGGTGGAGGCAGGCGTCAGGACTCCTGGATTCTTTCCCAGCTCTGGGAGGAGACTGAGGTGTAGACGGGCTCAGAGCTCCGATTCCTGGGTTCTATTTCCTGCCCCACAAGCAATATGCAGTCTGCCCTGTTGCAGGGGAGCCGAGGGCAGCCCCCGCCAGATGGAGGGGATGTTGGCAGGATGTTGGTGCTGCGCTTTCTGAGACAGCATCTTCCTCGATGATCCCCGTTAGCACCCACTTCTGCTTTCAGGTTACTGTGCATGTCAGCTCCCTAGGCTCTGAGTCACAAACTGTGGGGAACCTGGGCCGCAGGGTCGGAGAGCCAGGTGCCAGGCCCCCCTCTGCAGGTCTAGGGGTGAATGGAACTAGGGTGGGGGAGGGAGCTGGATGGTCTGTGGAGACTGGGGGGCCCTTTAATCCTGACCAGCAGCCTTTGCTATCCCAGCCCTGGGCTTCTCCCCCACCAACTCTGCCGGTGCCCCTCAAGCCTGAGCAGCATCCCACCCCAGGGCTTCCCCACCATGGGGACCACACTGGAGGCATCAGCTCAGGGGGCCACGTACAGCAGGGGGTTCCCCAGCTCTCATCTCTCCGCCTCCTTCCCGAGAGCACCTGAGGTTATCAGAGGGATGGCGGGAAATGGAACTGCTGCCTGTTTCCCCTTCCCCATGGGGGCGGTTTTGGAGGGAAGGGAGGGCATTGCAGAGGGGGCAGTTATGTTATGCTTATAAGAAGCACAAGGCATCTTCTTCAGGGGAAAAGGCAATACGCTACATTTATTGGACATATAACAATTAGTATATGCATTCAATCACACATACCCCGCCCACCCCCACACACACAAACTGTCCCACCAGTCGATGTTATAGTTACCAGTCCAGAGTCCGCATCAATCTAGTGGCTAGCTAGGTTGATCAAGGGTAGGGAGGAGCCGGGTTCTGTTGGTCGCAATATGATGCTCCTTGGAAGTCTTGGCAGGACGAACACAAAGTTTCATGGCAAAGCACCCTGTTTATATAGTGATCTTCCTTCATTGGGACCAATGAGTTGTGTACTATCATGCTGTAATAAATCGCGGTTTGACGAGTGCTTGTTTTCTTAAATTGTTCTTCTCATCCTTTATCTTGTTCTTTTATCAGTCTCTCAGGGAGTTACCCCATACCTGTTTTGATCACAGCTCTCTTGTCCCCATTGATAGGTGCCTGCCCCATCTTTTAGCGTCGTCAATCTGCCCTCCTTTGACATTTCAATGGGGGGCGTGTTGCAATCTACTGGTGCCTTTACGTCTATCCTCAGCTCCTCCCTTAGAACATCTGGTCTGGTAATGGCCTTCAGACTTATCTTCTAACACACACATTCCTCATTCACACGCAAAATAGGATTGATTTACACAGAACATTTGAACAGGAACATCAAATTGCAGTGTAGGAGAAAACAATCATTGCATTCTTTTACTTATTTCAAAATGCTAATTTTAAACCTACAACAAAGTAGGTGACCCTAAAGGCCTATTACTGCCTTGAAATCAGCTTCAGAGAAAAGATTCTGGCTGATGCATCTTTACCAATGGCACAGAGGCCATTCCTTCCTGCTTTCAGAAAGGGTGGCTGGGAGAATATCGTCAAATCATACATCAATACATTTAATGCACGCTACATTATTATTCTTTGTCCTTCATTCTAATTTATACAAAATTCAGAATCCTGCTACTACAGTTATAGATACCCCAGGGGGAGCATATACGTGCAAACTTCTCCCCATCCTCCAGCTGCGCTCACCCCATTGCCCCCCATGGGGCTGTGTGGACAACAGACCCCCTGGGGCTCTCAGACACTTCACAGGGCAGGGCAACCCCGCACAGATGGGGATGGAGGCTGGATATCTTGGGGCTGGCCCCTGCCCCTCCAGCCCTGGGCAGCTAGGCCTGTCCCACCCTGCTCTGGCAGGGGGATGGTGCATGGGCCATGGGGGATCCAGGCTTAGACCCACCCAGCTCACTGCACCAGTGACCAGCCCAAGGCTGGAGAACTCCAGCCTTGCCCAGAGGGGGAACCCCCCTCTGATTGGCTGCCCTGCCCACTTGTCCCGCCTCCTGGAGAAGGGCAGTCAATTAGGAGTGCTGCAGGAGTGAGGCAGCTCCCCCCTCAGGAGCGGAGAGGAGTTTTTAGGTAGGGGAGGGAAAGGAGGGCGCGGCCTGTACCATTTTCATGGGGGTGCGATGAGCCTTTGTCCTGTACCATTTGCAAAGAAATGGAATGGGGAGGAGGGGAGTGGCTCATACCATTTTAAAAGGAAAGGAGGGGTGAGGAGTGAGTAGTCCACACCATTTTCATAGGGGAGGAGGGGAGAAAAGTGAGTGGCCCATACCATTCTCACAGGTGAGGAAGGGGTAAGAGGGAGAGACCCCAAATCATATTAACAGCTGAGAAGGGGGGGGAAGGTGTGAGTGGCCAATACCATTTTCACATGTGAGGAGTGGGGAGGAGGCCCATACTATTCTCACAAGAGTGTGGTGCGGGGGGACTGGCCCCTACCATTCTCAGAACAGTGGGGAGGAGGGAGTGGCCAGTACCATTTTCATGGGGGGATGAGAGTCCAGATAGCAGGAGGAGCAGGGTGGAGTGGGGGCGGGGGAGACAGCTGTGGGGCAGGGAGGGCAGGATTAGTGCCCTGCGCTGGCAGCGGAGGGGCGAACCATCAGTTCTCTGCTCCCTTCCCCTGCCTCGTGGATGCTTTACCCACATCTGGGCCATCCAGCTCCACCGGGTCCCGGCAGAATGGAGGCACTCACCATGTGGAGGCGACACCAGCACTGTGGGGTGAGCGGGGGGGGGGCGGTATGAGCCAACGGGCTGCAAAAAACAAGGTGTTTGGAGACAAAGCAGAAAGCTGTGGATTTTAAAAGCCAATCTCAGGATTTTTAAAGCAAACCTTGGGATTTATTAGCGAAATTTTGGGGCGGGGGGTGGTCATGATGTTCACATTAAATCTCGGGATTCTTTAGCGAATCCTAGAATCACAGACCCACAGGGTGAGAAGGGACCGCAGGGGTCACCTAGTCCAACCGCTGCCAAGATGCAGGATTTGTTGGGTCTAACCCATTCCAGACAGATGCTGTCCAGCCTCCGCTCGAAACTCTCCAGTGAAGGACCTTCCATGACCTCCTTGGGTGTCTGGTCCATTGTCCAACTGCTCTCACAGCTGGGGAGTTTTCCCTGAGGTTTAATCTCAATCGACTCTGCTGCAGTTTGAACCCTTTGCCCCTTGTCCTGCCCTCTGGGGCGAGAGAGAACAGCTTTTCTCCAGCTTCTCTATGGCAGCCTTTCAAGGATTTGAAAACTGTGATCATGTCCCCCTCCCCCAATCTCTTTTCCAAACTAACCATGCCCAGTTCCTTCAGGCTGTGCCCCCAGGGCTTCCATTCCATCTCTTTGATCATCTTTATCCCTCCCCTCTGGATCCTTTCCAGTTTCTCTACATCCTTTCTATACATTGGTGACCAAAAGTGGACACAGTCCTCCAGCTGAGGCCTAGTCAGCACTGAGTAGAGCGGTACTGTCACTTCTCCTGACTTGCATGCTCTGCCTCTGGTAATGCAACCTGAAAATGCATTTGCTTTTTTTTGCAACAGCATCGCATTGCTGACTCATGTCGAGGGTCTGATCCACCCCAACTCCCAGATCCTTTTCAGCAGTGCTGCTGCCGAGCCAGTTCTTCCCCATCCTGTATTTGTGCATTTGGTTTTTCTTCCCTAAGTGGAGCACCTTCCATTTCTCCTTGATGAATTTCATTGTGTCATCTACAGCCCAGTTCGAGATCCCTCTGAATTTTAGCTCCATCCTCCAAAGTGTTGGCAACCCCCACTAGGTTGTGTTATCTGCAGATTTGATCAGTCTGCTCCCTAGTCCTACATCCAGGTCATTGATAAAGATGTTAAACAACACGGGACCCAGAACAGATCCCTCTGGAGCCCCACTCGGCACCTCCCTCCAATCCAACTTCTTTCCAGTAACAGTTACTCTTTTGTGGTTCTTTAACCAATTATGTATCCACTTATTGGTAGTTGCCTTGAGCCCACATTTCTCCATAAGAATGGCCAGACTGGCTCACACCAAAGGTCCATCTAGCCCAGTATCCTGTCTTCTGACAGTGCCCAATGCCAGGTGCCCCAGAGGGAATCAACAGAACACGTCATCATCAAGTGATCCATCCTCTGTCACCCATTCCCAGCTTCTGGTAAACAGAGGCTAGGGACACCATCCCTGTTCATCATGGCTAATAGTCATTGACCGATCTATCCTCCATGGATTTCCCAAGTTCTTTTTGAACCTTGTTAATGTTTTGGCCTTCAGAACATCCTCTGGCAAAGAGTTCCACAGGTTGACTGTGTGTTGTGTGAAGAAATACTTCCTTACCTTTGTTTTAAACCTGCTGCTTATTAATTTCATTCGGGGACTCCTAGTTCTTGTGTTATGGGAAGGAGTAAATAACACTTCCTTATTTACTTTCTCCACACCAGTCAGGATTTTATAGACCTCAATCATATCCTCCCTTAGTTGTCTCTTTTCCAACCTGAACAGTCCCAGTCTTAGTAATCTCTCCTCATATGGAAGCTGTCCCATGGTGTATGGTGCCACCGGACTCCTTGTTGTTCACCGGTATCCTTGAAGCTGTTCCACACCCCTAATCTTTTTGTTGCCCTTTTCTGAACCTTTTCCAATTCCATTTAGAGATAGAGCCACCAGAACCGGACGCAGTATTTAAAATGTGTGCATACCATGGATTTATCTATCCCTTTCTTAATGAGTCCCAACTTTCTGTTTGCTTTTTTGACGGCCGCTGCACATTGAGTGGATGTGTTCAGAGAACTCTCCACAATGACTCCAAAATCTCTTTCTTGAGTGGTAACAGGTAATGTATAGTTGGGACTATGTTTTCCCATGTGCATTACTTTGCATTTATTAACATTGAATTTCATTTGCTGTTTTGTTACCCAGTCACCCAGTTTTGTGAGATCCCTCTGTAGAGCTTCACAGTCAGCTTTGAAATTAACTCTCTTGCCACCTCACTGTTTGCCCCTTTTCCCAGATTATTATTATTATTCACGTAACTTAAGTTGTGTAGTGTAGATCAATTCCCCCCCCCCAGTGTAGACCAGGGCAAAGTACAATGACTGGGTCACCCTTGTGTACATGCTTTTTGACTCCCTAAAAAATTCTAGTAGATTGATGAGGCATGATTTCCCTTTACAAAAACTATGTTGAGTCTTCCCCAACAAATCGTGTTTATCTCTGCATCTGATAATTATCGTTTCAACCAGTTTGCCCGGTACTGAACTTAGACTTAGTGGCCTCTAATTGCTGGGATCACCTCCAGAGCCTTTTTTAAAAAATTGGTGTCACATTCGCTATCCTCCAGTCATCTGGTACAGAAGCTGATTTAAATGATAGGTTACATAACAGAGTTAGTAGTTCTGCAATTTCACATTTGAGTTCCGTCAGAAGTCTTCTCCAGATTACTTATGAGAATGTCATGTGGGACTGTGTCAAAAGCCTCGCTGAAGTCCAGATATATTATGTCCACCGCTTTCCCCCAGCCCCCAACCAATTACCTCGTCAATTTAGGAAATCAAGATGGTTTGGCAGAATTTGTTCTGGATAAATCCATGCTGGTGATCACCCCTTCGTCCTCACAAATTGAAGGTTTTATACATTGCTCTAGTAGCTTTCCACGTGTTGAGGTCAGGCTGACTGGTCCAGGGCCGGCTCCAGCTGTTTTGCCACCCCAAGCAGCGAAGTGAGAAGAAAAAAAAAAAAGATAAAGCCGTTCGGTGGCACTTCGGCGGCAGCTCAATCGCGCTGCTTCATTCTTCTGTGGCAATTCGGCAGCGGGTCCTTCGCTCCCTCTCTTCATCTTCGGTGGCACTTTGGGGGCAGCTCCAAGAGGAAGAGAGGGACTGAGGGACCAGCCGCTGAATTGCCGTCAAAGTCCCAGATGTGCCGCCCCTTTCCATTGGCCGCCCCAAGCACCTGCTTCCTTCGCTGGTGCCTGGAGCCGGCCCTGGACTGATCTATAGTTCCCCATCTCCTCCTTTTCCCCATTAAAGATGGCCACGCTGTTAGCCCTTCTCCCGTACTCTGGGACCTCTCCTGGCATCCATGAAATTGCAAATATTATTGCCAGTGGCTCCAAGATTTCTTCAGCACCCTGGGTTGAACAGCTTCCTGCCCCACTGATTTGAATTCAAATTGGTCGGAACATCTCTGACGTGTTCTTTACTTATCCCGATCTGCAGCCTTTCCACTTTGTTGTCTGTGGTAACTTCGCTGGTCGCCCGCTCACATGTTGTTTTTATGTGGAAAGACTGAAGCAAAGCAGGCACTGAGCAGTGCTGCCTTCCCACCATCTTCTGTCACCAGCTCGGGATTTTCTGGCCAATCTCACAATTTCTGGAGAAAATCTCAGGGTTTTTTGCCAATTTAAGGATTTTTTTAGCTTACGATCTTTCGGGACCATCTGGTGATTTGGGGTGGGGAGGTCACTGCATTGCCAGCAGCCCCAGATCAGCCCCCTGCAGAGCCCAGCAGTACTGATGGTCCCCCAGGCAGATCTGTCCCCCCCAAACAGCCTCTGCTCTCACACTTCTCACCCCCCGTCTGTCTCTAGGTCTGTCCCAGCCGGACGCCCCAGCCATGGGCAGAGCCCTGCTGCCACAGCAGGATGCCGGGGAAGGAGAGCTCCCGGCTCAGGGCCCGCCCGGGAGAGCAGGGGGTCCTGCCCTCCCTGCAGCCAAATTGAGGGTCCTGATCTTTGCCCTGCTCTGGAGGGGTAAGTAAGCAGCATCTGCAGCCCCAGTGCAGGGGGAAGGGCAGAATCCGTGCTAAGCGGTGCCAGGTCTGTCCCAGGACTTGGAAGGGAGACTGGCCGGAGAGGGAGAGGAGCCCAATTCCCCAGAGTGGTGCTGGGGGGGGGGGGTGCTGAGGGAGCGGGCAGAGGGCTCAATGTAGGGAAGGCTGGAAAGGAAATGGAGTGAGAATTGGTCAAGGACCCAGGGCTGGGCTCGCAAGGGGCTGCAGGTTGGGAGTGAGGGGCACCGGCACAGCTGTGTGGGGAGCTCAGGGTTGGTCTCTGCTCTCTATGGGTCCCACTTCAATCTCTCTCCATCCCCTGCAGGGTATCTGTCCCAGCAGCCCGGATTTACCCTGACAATGCCGCAGTCGGTGTCTGTGCAGGAGGGTCTCTGTGTTCTCATCCCCTGCACCTTCACGTTCCCAGCCTCGCTGGACACCTACAATTCCCGGGCCCGTCTCTACAGATACTGGTACAAGGATCCAGCCATTGTGGACTCTGAGCCACCCGTGGCCAGCACTGACTCCAGCCGGAGGGTGTCGCAGGAGACCCAGGGCCGGTTCCGGCTGGCGGGGGATCTGCTAAGTGGCGACTGCTCCCTGCAAATCAGCAATGCCCAGCAGATGGATGCGGGGAGATATTTCTTTAGATTTGAGAAAGGAACATTGAAATACAATTACCGCTCCAATTCCGATGGCACTGACGCAATGCTCACAATCTCCGTGACAGGTAAGAGAAGCCGCAGTCACCGCTCAGCAGCCCCCCCTGAGCCAGCCAATCCCCGCCCTGGGGCCAGATTGGGGCCGTGCCCCTAGAGGGCAAAGGACCCGTGTCCCCGAATGATTCTCTCCCCGTGTCTCAGGGCTGACGGAGGAGCCAGAGATCCAGATCTCACCGGCGCGGGGGCTGCCAGCGACGCTGCTGGCTGGGGAGCCGGTGTCTGTGACCTGCACGGCCCCTGGGCGCTGCTCTGGGCCCCCTCCCCGAGTCACCTGGACGGGGCCGTTCAGCGACACAGCCCGGGACGTCTCAGCCCCGCTGGCGAATGGCACCTGGGCCCACAGCTCTGTGCTCAGCTTCACGCCCAGCCCGGGGGACCACGGCAAAGAGCTCATCTGCAGCACTAGCTACAGGCCACCATGGGGACCTTCCACCCGCAGAACCATCCAGCTCCATGTTGTCTGTGAGTGACCCACCCAGCCCCTCCACACTGGCCCCAGCTCCCTCTGCTGGGATCCACACCTCTGCCCTCCGGCCCCTCCACCAACTCAGCCCTGTGCTGGGATCCCCACCCCCCACCATGCACCCTCAGCCAATTCTACTCCAGGCCCCTTCCCTCCACACCTTGCAGCACCTTCTCCCTTGGGATCTTCACCCCTTCCTGCCCCCCTTGGCTATAGCTCCCCCCTCCCATCCGCACCCCCAGGTCCCCAGGCCTTTCTCTTCTCATATCCTCTTTACCCCTGCCCTGCCCTGCCCCCAGAATCCTCCTGTGCTGGAATCCACCCCCCCATTCCAGTCCCCCCTTGTTGGGATTTCCCCCCCTCACACCCCGGTTCCCCCTGAGATCCCCCCAGGCTGTTCCACTGTGTCTCCTCCCCCCTCCCCTTTCTGCCGGGATCGGTGGATGCTCTATAGGGGGCAGAGTGTTAATGGGACCCAGTCACTGTCCAGCACTAAACACGCTCCGGGCTCGATGCCCAGAGACCTCGGCCTGCCCTGCCCCAGGGCAACCCCCCGTTAAATGGCCTGTGACCCTCGCGCTGCAGATCCAGGCCAGAGGGGAAATCAGTGGCCGCCTTTGCAATGTGAAGGATCAAATCAGGCATCAGTGTATGGACAGCCCTTGTTACCATCGGACTGAGGGAAACTCCCCCCCCCCCCCCCCCCCCCCCCGTGTCTGAGCCCCGCCCCCCCCCCCCCCCGTCTACACAGGCCATGGAGGCAACGTCCGCGCTGCAATCGGAGACCCGCAGCCCGAGCCCCGTAAGCCCGACCCGACGGACCCAGGCTCTGAGTTCTGGGTGTTGCTTTTAGCCATTCCTCTGGGCGCAGCCAGGCATCTGGGGTACAAAATATCCAGCCTGGCTGGCCAAGCCCGGGGGCAAAACGAGAGGGCTGGAGAGAGATGAACTGAGGGGGGAAGGCAAGGGACCCACAAGGGGTGTGTCTGATGTCCCTGGTGGTGGCTGGGGTTCAGCCGGAGCCGGGGAAGAGGTTATTTAGACCCCTGGCTCTGGCCCACTCTTGGGAGGACATGTTTGGGGAGCAGGTCGCTGAACGCCCGGGCGCCCAGCAGATGGGGGCACCGACATTCGCTCCAGTATCCAGGCCTGAGCAGCCCGGCCCCTCGTTAGTGCCTCCACCAATTAGGCTGAATTTTGACCCACTGCTTTTGGTCCCTTGGGTTTCCATTTCCCACAGTTCTGGTTCCCCGGCACAGCCCTAGTCCGGCCCCTGGGTTCCGTCGGGCGTCTCTTCGGTCAGGCTCAGTTGGGTCTGTCGCTTCCCTTCCCCTCCCACGGGTCTTGTGTCACTCCAGGGACTTTCCCGTTCCCCAGCTGAGCTCACAGCGAGGGTCCATGTCTAGGCTCAGTGATCACTAGCGACACGCTCCCCCCCGGTGCTGTCCAGTCCCCCTGATCCCCCCTGTCTGGTTTGTGTTACAGACCCGCCCGGGCCCCCCAACATCACCTGGAACCTGACCAGGAACGGACGCCCCGGTGAGAGGCTGCGCTGCGAGCCCCTTGAATCAGCAAGCGCCTCCTAGTTATGCTCTGCCCGCGCTCAGGGCCAGGCCCCAGGCTCAGCCGGGCCAGGCTTGTCTGTGCCCGGAGAGGAGAGCCCAAGGAAACTGCAGGGCTGTGGGGAGGGTGGTGGGAGGAGCGGGCCCGGTTCCCTCTGTCTACAGACCCCAGGGTGGCATTAAGGGGGTGCTGGTCAGTGTGGAGCAGATGGGTTAGGGACCGATCTCTGCGATGGAGACCTGCTGCCATGGAAAGGTATCCACTCTGAAGATGGCTGCATCTTGACTCCTTTGAAGGGGATCTCTGGCAGGGGGGCCTAACCTACCTGCTTGTCTCTTCAAGGACTGGCCCCATTGGGAGCTGAGGGTGACATTGTGTCTCTGGAGACCCACGAGGGCGACTCCCTGAACCTGAGCTGTGAGGCTGGGAGCAGACCTGAGGCCACCCTGAGCTGGGCCAGGACGAACAGGTCCCTGATCCCTGGCCAGGGAAGGGACCGGCACTTGGAGCTGCCGAATCTCAGCAGAGGGGACGCTGGGGAGTATCGGTGCTGGGCAAAGAATTCCTATGGATCAGCCAGCCGGGCCCTGCGTGTGCACGTGCAGAGTAAGGCGCTAGGGGGCTCCGTGCCGCCAGGATCAGGACAGGGGTTCAGTGCTGTGCTGCAGGGGGCCGGGTTAGGGCTCAGCAAGGGGGCACTGGGGTGCAGGGGGCGGGCAGGATCCATGGAGACTACTAGGCTGCAGGGGGTGTGGGGAGTACTGGGGGGTGCTGGGCTGCAGATCAGGGGCTCAGTGGGGAGTGCTTGGCTGTGGAGCAGGGGGTCAGTGGGGGGTGCTCGCCAATCTAATACGTAGCCATGGGTATTTCAGCTCTAGAGAGGACTCTGCAAATCACCGTCTCCAGAGCTAACAGGAGCGACCCCCAGCTATTCCAAGGTACCGCTAGGGGGTGGGGAGTGGGGGACGGGGCCTTTCCCCTCTAGGGGGCGTTGGCCCCGATCCGGCCCCCTGGCAGGGACTGGCTGGCTCAGGGTGCAAGTGGCTCTGTGTTATTCCTGTTCCCAGATCCCAGCACCACGGTGAGGAATGGCTCACAGCTCACGGCCCGGGAGGGCGACTCCCTGCGGTTCCTCTGCTCTGTCGCCAGCAGCCCCCCCGCTGCACTGGGCTGGGTGAACGGGGGCCGAGCCATTGAGGGCGCCCACCCCGCGGGGGAGAATCAGCTGCGGCTGGAGCTGCCCAATGTGACAGCCGAGGACGGGGGGCTGTACGGGTGCTGGGCCCAGAACAAGGAGAGCTCTGCCCAGGGAACGTTCCAGCTTCTCGTTGAGTGTGAGTGGAGTTAACCTGTGGGACTACCTGCCCCTGGATATTAGTGGGGTTAATCCACACAACTCCCTACCACTGGGTGTTAGTGGGGGTAACCTGCGGTACTCCCTGCCACTTGGTTTCTCTCTCTGACTATTGTCACTGTATCTCTTGCTCTCTGCAGACAGCCCCCGGCCGGGGACCAGGCTGAACTCGTCCTGCCAGCACCAGGGGCCCAGCGTCAACTGCAGCTGCTCCCTGCGCTCCCACCCCCCACTCCGGCTCCAGTGGCAGGTGGATGGGGAGCCCCTGGCTGGGAACGGCTCATGGGGAGCCCTGCAGGTCAGCTCGTGGGCCCAGGGGGACGAGGCCGTCAGCACCCTGAGCTGGACGGGGAGCGGGGACAGGGGCCCCAAGATCTTCTGCCTTGGCTCCAACCCCCACGGGACCTACGCCGCCCTGCACTTTGAACTCAGCCCCCCACAGAGAGGTGAGACATTCAGATTCCTGGGTTCTGTCCCCAGGTCGGTGAGTGGAGTGGGGTCTGAGAGCCAGGACTCCTGGGTTCTCTCCGAGCCGTGCCCTGTGCTGTGTGTTTTTGCAGGTGCGGAGGAGCCTGGCAAGCTGCTGGGCGTCGGGGTGGCCTGTGGGATGGGGGTCGCCGTTGTCTTCTTTCTTCTCAGGCTCTGTGTGATCAAGTGAGTCTAACACCTCCCCAGTTGCCCCTCCAAGATCCCACTGTGATCTCCTGCCATGTCCTCTGGGGTATTCCAGCCCTTCCCCCACACACAGTGAGATCCCCCCCAGCCCCTCTCCCTGGCCTATCACAGTCCCCTGTGCTCGAGCCTCCCCCACTCATGTTCCCACTTTCTCCCTCCATGGGGCTATTCTATCCCCGCCAGTCTCATTCATCTATCCTGATCTGTTTCCCTGCAGGCTGTGGGGCCAGGATCTGGTGCCCCCCAGCTCTGAGGCCGGGGAAATGGCTAACGGGAGCCAGGACGAGCACACAGCTGACGATACCAGCCTAATCTACATTAATGTCAACACCATCCCCATAGTATGTATCTGGGAGAACGGGGCACCTGCCCTTCCCACCCCACCCCTTCTTTGCCCCCTCCACTTCTTCTCATTTTCACCCCTTTAATGAAAGCATGAATATAAGCCAGGCTTTCACTGGGGCTCCCGACCCCCTACCCATGCCCGGTGCAAGAATGCACCCCTGCCACCAGCCTGGGCTCCCCGAACTGCGTGGGATCGGCTCCTGCATGCAGAAAATGAACCTCATCCCTCAGGTCTTGCTTAGAGGGGAGGACATGCAGCGAATGCATTCATGGGCATTCACAAAGTGCACGGGACTAGATTGGGGCTGCAATGCTGCCAATCCCTGGGAATCTCCCGAATGCACCAGCTGGGCAAGAAATGCATTTATGCGGCTGCCTGCTATGGTATTAGGGGCATATGCTCAGACAATGCATGCAGGGTGCACTATGTCTATTCCAAATATATGCACCCTGCAGAAAATGCAATGAATGCATCAGAATAGTCTATGCAACCATGAGATGCATGGGATCAAATCATGCATGCACGGTGCATAAAATACGCACAGCCCCATGCGTCTTGCTAATGCATGGCTGGTGCAGGAAATGCAGTGAATGCATTGACTGAACCAGTGCGGCCCCAAGCTGCCTGGGAGCAGTTCATGCATCCTCGGTGCATGAAATCCAATCAATACATTTGCTGAACCTGTTCTGCGATGAATTGCATGAGATGAAATCCTGCATGCGCAGTGCATGAAATGCGCACACCCCCATGCATCTTGATAATACATGGCCCGTGCAGCTGAGGCAGCAAATGCATTAACCGAGCTGGTGGTGGTATGGGATCAGTTCATGTGTGTAGCGAGTGTGAAACACACCCAATCCCCCGTCTCTTGCTAGTACACGCCCGATGCCGGAAATGCGTTTGCATGGAGGGTGGGGGAAAGGAGGCCTGGGGCAGCCCATGCGATCAGCTCAACAGGGTGGATGCAAGTCTCTGCCTGGTGTCTCTGCCTTGCTTCTCACTCAGGAGACTCCAGCCACCCACCGGACCAAAGGCGCCCAGGACGGGGCTGCCACAGCCCAGGCCCCGCTAGACCCCGGGGAGCCAGACGAGCTGCAGTACGCTTCCATCAACTTCTCCAAGCTGCAGTGCAAAGTGGGGGAGCCTTCGGAGGACCCGGACACAGAATATTCTGAGGTCCGGCTGAAATAGCCCCCTCGCGCCACGGGCCCAGGCTGGGTGTCTCCGGCTCGTCCAGTGTGAGGGCGGGGGTCACAGTGAGGAGGGAAGGAGGCAAGGGGTCAGCCCAGGGCTGGAGCCATGACATTGGAAACCTGGGTGCAAATCCCTGCTTGGCCCCGGACTCAGGGCGGAGTCAACTAGGCCTTGGAGATGCTGGAGCACTGCATTGTGGGGAGGTATCCCAGAGTCCTTTGCAGCCGGGTCCCAAAGCCTGCCCCCTCCCAAACCCCACTGTCCCTGGGGGAAAGAGCCTCTCACCCCTCAGCCATAGATCATCTCTCTTCTACCTTGCCTGAGCCCTCACCCCCTCGTTTCACAGATGGACAGGATTTTCAAGCGCGGGGGCAGCAGTTGGCAGGAGCAGGGGGATGGGCTTGTGTCTAAGGTGCTGGCCTGGTACTCGGGCTTCCTGGCTTCTAGTCCCTGCTCCACTGAAACTACTGTAGGTGAGGTTGGGCCAGTTGCTGCAACTGTCTGGCCTCAGTTTCCTCACCTTGAAAATTGGGATAATAATGGTGCCATGGGCTAGTTATGTTATAAATTCTTAGGGGTAGGGACTGTCTCTCGCTGTGTGTCTGCCCAGACACACAACGGGCCCTGGTCTCTGTCTAGGTCAATCAGTGCTACGTGATTATAACTTCTTAATAACAATGTTCTATTGAAGGTAACATGTTCACTCCAAAGCCAAAAGCATCCGACTGTAAAATTCCCTGTTTACAAACTGTTACTTGAAATAGATTTTCATGTGTCATTTTTTGTCACTGCTACTTTTTTAACAAAGGGACAATAACAACTATGACTTATTTGTGTCCAGTAAAGAATCAGTTTTCACGTCTGCCGTTCCCCGGGAAGGCCCGGATTGCAGCTGGTTTCTGGGCAGGGCCGGGCATAACATGGCCCCGATCCCAGCTAGGGCAGGGCCTGTCCCCTCACTGTGCCTGGGCAGCGCCCAGCATGACGGGGCCCTGATCTCAGCTCGGGCAGTGCCAGTCTCTCGCTAGCACCCAGCTGTCACGGACTCACAGGACTCATTTTTGCTTGGCTACGTATGGCCCCTGGGAGTGACCCTCCTTCAGCGTGACAGCCCCCCGGGACAGTTTCACTCTCTCTCTCTGGGGTTAGGCACTCTGGGAAATCCTGGGAATGCACCTCTGAGCTGGCCTGTCTCTGCTGTGGGCCCCCTCAGGGAGTACCTACTGTCCGGACCCCTGGGGCCTGATAATGTGTTGGAGGAGATCGGCTTCCATTACCCCAGAACCTACAACTACCATCACGAGAGTTCGCCAGACCCCCTCCAAGCAGCTGCATGGACTGTTGGCGAGAGGGACTTACAGGCTGCCACTCACCTATCCGATGTGATGTATCCGAGTCACGGCACCAGGATGTTAGAGGGCTTATTCCTTCACCCTCCCACTTCCCTGATTCTTCTCGCATGAACAGAGAGCAACAATACCCAAAGGAATATTCTCAGCTGTACCTTAACCAATCATTTTACTGAAATCTATCTAACCAATCCTAACATATCGTAACATAATAATACAATTATATCCCACTACCCTAATTAACTTACACCTAGCAACATTAATTATACAGCAGTCAGAAACAATTAGAGAACCAGGCAGATTGACAATAGAAAAGTGGGGGCCATAAAGATAAAACATACTGAAATGAGGGTTTTACAACCACAACTATTGATAAGTGATTTCTTGCCAGACAGGATGCTATCAAACTAAGTTTTCTTTTATCATCTTTCTCTGGAGGTGATGGGCACTATCAAGACAGGATCGTCTTCCTAACAGGCCAATACCCCCTTATTTCAGTGTGGCTGGTTTGGGATGTGAGGATGTGACCGTTCACTTCCTGGCTTATGTCTGCCCCTGCTGCTTGGTCAAAGGCCTTAGCCTAAGAACCAGGCCTCAGACTGTCACAGTAAGAGAAGGCCCTGACACAGGCACACTATGAATTTGATTCTTTCTTTTATACCTCCATAACTAGCTAAATGTTAAACATATACCTCAATTCTTAAAGTCTACGCCTTTTCAGACAGGCCTGAATATCTATATCCTAACACTCCACCCCTGTTTTTTTCTTTTGGGATCTTCCTGCCCAGGTATCCCTGGGAAAGCATAGGACATATGGTGACACATTTCCTGATAGGGCCAGGCATCAAGGTGGAATATGTTGATGCTCCCTCTGTCCCACTGCCCCTTGTGTAGTACAAAGCCCTGCACCTTCTCTCGTACGGGCATACCACACCTATTCCAATTAGTGTTCCAGACTTCCCATTATAGTGGGCCCGAGAAGGTTGGGTCAGGGTTGTCTAGTACACTGGGGGGGAGGGCTTACTACATTACTTATAGGTTATAATTAGTGGCTGTTCTCTAGGGGGTTGTGCCCCCCTTGATCGTTTCCATACGCAACGTAACACAAATACAGTTAACAATACACCAGCTGCTATGATCATCCACAACAACACCGAGAGCCCTGACCACTGCAGTATGGTCCAACATCCTGGCCACCACCAAGACCACTGCTTCTCCTCCTTCGACTGGGTTAAAATGTTGTTAGCGCCATCCTATTGTGTGTATTGTAAGTGTGTCCAACTGTTGGCGCCTGCAGCAAGTTGCTCTTGTAATTTTTGTGTACCTTTGTCCGTATTGTGTGCCCATTGAATATCCACAGTGAAATCTGGCATTGTCCAAACCAATTCAACTACTTGGTACGGCATGGGGTAGTAAGTGCTGGTTCGATTGTTTACAACGATTAAGTCCACTGATCCATTGGTGCACCATAGTCCAGGTGGCAGTGTATAGAAGTTCATAATTTGGTTGTATACTGGAAGGATTTTGCCTCCTAGTGTTATATTGCAGGATTGCATACATTGCCAACAGAATACCCCGTACCCCATACACATTACCCCTAAACCCCCCCCCCTTTGCAATAGGCCATTGATCCTGCTTCTCCAGAGTCATAGGAGAGGGGCACATCCATAGTCCTCCTCTGGATACACAACTGCTTAATGTGATGTCAGTCTGTAAGGGGTTGGACTCACCCCTGCGGTGCCTCCTGCTGGTTACTTCTGGGAATTAGCTCATCCCAGCTCCACAGCGCCCTCAGCAGGCCGGTGATCCACCTTATCGCTAGCCCCCGTGTCACTCCCAGGACCCCGGTGCCCCTTTATCTGGGGGGCTGCCCCCTGGCAGTAACCCCTTTCTCTTTGGGTCTCCCCTCCCCAGGGAACCCCCACCCACTATCCCCACCTTGCCTCAGAAAAAGGCCACTGCCAGTCACCACCTAGCCCCGCTCCCTGGGGCAGACTGCAGTATAAGCCACCCATCATCGACAAGGCTGGGTTTGGACCTGCTGCCTTGGCCTACCCCTGGGCTGCCCTTTGCAACCCCCAGTACCTTTTAGCCCATTGCTAGGCCGCAGCCTGGGGCTTTCCAGGCTGGAGCTCCCCAGCTCCTCAGCCTTTCCCCAGCCCTGCTTCACTCAGGTACCCTGTCTCTGCTCCCTGCAGCCAGGCCCTTCTCTCTCTGAACGCAGAGAGAGACTCCTTCAGCTCCTGGCTTCCCTGGCCTTTATAGGGCCTGATTGGGGCGTGGCCCCCAGCTGAGGCTGCTTCCCCCAATCAGCCCAGGTTTTCCCCTGCCACAGCCCTCTCCCAGGGCTGCTGTTAAACCTTTCAGGCCAGGAGCGGGTGACCAACCTGCTACACAGTCCAATTTACCCCATTCCACCCCCCCACACCTATTTCCTAGTGGCTCCCAACGCACTCCCCCTTCCCTAGTTACTCCCATAGGGTCTAAGGGGACCATCTTATTTGCATTTCCTTTACATGGTATCATAGTAACAATTACACAAGAACTGTCCCCGCAGGTCAGGGATGTTATTTTCCTGGTAGATGGGTATGTTTTTGCAATTGTGGATAAATATGGGTTAGCCTCCCACTTTAACACCGAAGGCCATTGTTCAGACCACGCATTTCTCATAATATCCATTAACATTATTAACTGAGTATTTTCAATAGCTACACGTACTTCTCCCCATGTTCATCTTTTGAAGCCATCCCCCACCCATGTCACCAGGTCCCCTGCCCAATGAGTTAACTGCAAGTTTACCTCTACTGCTGTCCTCCACCTTGTGGCAACTGCCGATAGTTGCTGTGCCATTCATTCATTAATTTGTTGTTGAAATCTCACATTTTGGCTTACTAATTGATTGGTTACCCACTTGTCCCCCAGATTCCATGTACCCAGCATAGTGTTCCCCGCTGCCCACAGTCCCCTTTTCCGACAATGATTCCAGGTGTGTCCCCTCACCCAGCAATTGAATTGTTTCAATCCTTTTATGTACACACTACAATGAGGATGAATTTGGTCCACCCACCATTCCTTGAGGGGTACCACCCATGGAATAGAGTGAAAGAACGCGTTAAAAAGTGTTGGCTGCACCCGCTCCCACAATGGCTCCCATACATTTGCTCGTCGGGGAATAGTCTCGGCTCCAGGCTGTGGCCACTTTAAATTTGGATTCTTCCAACTTGGCATCCATATCACCTGTAGGGTTACATTCTGTAAAATGGTTAACTAGTGTGGAAGCAGGGAAAGAAAGAGAGGGTTTAAGTGCGGCCATTTAAGTGTCAGAGACAGAACAACTGTTGAGCTAAGTCTTAGCCTAATATCGCGAGATCTATTGAAGCAGAGCTCACGTCAGAAGTGAGTGAAAAGCAGCAGAATAGTCAGTGTGACTGAGCCTTGAGATAACAATGTTTTTGAGAAGAGAAAGTGAGAAAATACTGGACTAGATAGCAAATAGTCTAAGTAAAATGTAGATGTTTTTAATTTCATGCATGTCACAAAGAGGTATAAATGCTTGTGTGATTTTGCTTGTACTTTGGAGAAACTGAGGCAGAGATGCTCTCTGCCAGGTGTATTCTTCCCCTGAAATTGCTTGAATAAAGCTGTCTCTGACTTTGTTGCTTCCAACCTGAGAGTGGAGGTTTGTTTCTTCCACAATATTTGGTGCCGTGACTCGGATTCGAACTGATGTTGCTCCTAAAAAAGGAGAAAAAAAAAAAAAGATAAAAAGAGGAGAAAAACCAATGCATCATGGTATGAAGAAATAGAGGCCTTGGTGTGTGTGTGTGTGTGTGTGTGTGTGTGTGTGTGTGTGTGTGCCAATCAGTTTGAATGAGGATCATCGAAAGACGCCCAGAGCTCCCTGTGAAGCCAAAAGCTCATGAACGAGGATGTCTCTAACGCAAGCTTGGTGACTGCATCTTAGTGGATCGGTAAAAGATCCGACCCAAGGCGGGCTGTCTCTGCATGGCATGACCAGCGAGGAGGCTGCCTGGGTCTAGGATTGTGTGACCACATCTTTCCTCCCCATCTCCTCCCTGCCTGAGCCACTGACTGATCTGATCACCTTACCGGAGGCAATTAGAGTACGCGGCATCATCTCTTTGAGACTAGCCGACGCTCTTTGCTGAAAGGAGGTGTAGGAGGGTCGTGGACATCCTCAATAAATCTTTCCTGTGTGAGTGCCCGAGGAGTGGTGTGGTAATTAGCGTTATGAGCTTCTGCATCAGACAGGGCACCCCCACACGCTTAGAGAATGGGTGAAAATCAGTCCAAGACTACTCCCGCTCCACTGAAAGGCACGCCTCTTATTTTATGTATGTGCATTATGGTCCCGGGACGTGTAAGTACTTAGAGAATTGGAATTTTTACACGCGTGATGTTCCATCTAAACCATTCCCACTAGAAGGTACCTTCGATTTAAATAAGATTGTCCGCCTCAGAGGCGCTCTTGTGTCACCTAAAATCCCTGACGGGCAGTGGGAACAGTTTGTTTATTGGTGGGAGGAAACTACCAAAAGACTCCATGAGTCTGGGGTGAGACGTTTAAAAGATTCCCAGGAGAATTTAAAAACTCAGATGCAGGAGTTAAAAACCAGGTGTAAGGCATCTGGATGCTTTCCAGCCAGAGCAATCTCATTACCTCCCTCAGCTCCTTTGTATCCCCAATTAGTTAAGACTGAGAGTGAAGAGGAAGCAGCTGAAGACATTGTAGACTTTTTCAGTGCTGCTCGGCAGACCTGCAGTGCCTCCCCTTCTTCCTTCCCCTTCACAGGCTGTGTCGCTTAATGATTCTCAGGCACGCAGCAGTGTTTTACAGCCAGCTTCTTCTCTTCACCCACAAGCAATTCCCTCATCAACACTTCAGGCTGCAGTATCCTCCTCACTGACAGGGATAGCTCAGTGGTTTGAGCATTGGCCTGCTAAGCCCAGGGTTGTGAGTTCAATCCTTGAGGGGACCACTTAGGGATCTGGGGCAAAATCAGTACTTAGTCCTGTTAGTGAAGGCAGGGGGCTGGACTTGATGACCTTTCAAGGTCCCTTCCAGTTCTAGGAGATGGGATATCTCCATTTATTTATTGGTCCTGCTCTGAGCAGGTGGTTGGACTAGATGACCTCCTGAGGTCCCTCTTAACCCATATATTCTAAGTACTGGCTTTGCAAGCCATTTTCGGGGGGGGGGGGGGGGGGGGGGGGAGTCTTCCGCTTTACTGCCCAATCATCATGAATCAGGGGTTGTTCCTGATTCATCCAATATTCTGCTTGGCTCTGAGAATATTAGCCCAACATTCAAACATACTATGAGTCATAACTTAAGGGTATTACAGGCTCCCTTAAGACAATTGCCTGGTCAGGGAGATAATTTGGTCACAGTGCATGCCCCTGGGACACCAGGGGATCTTAAAAGTCTGGTTAAGGAATTCCCTAAAATTAGAGAGGACCCAGAAAAGTTTAGCGAGGAACTCTGGACAGTGATTCAGTGTTATAATCCATCATGGGCTGACATTAACCAACTTTTGCAAGCAGTTATACCATCGCAAGTGCAACAGCGACTAATTGCTAAAGCCCAGTGCCCCCTACCAATCCAGGACAGGGGGATGCCCTGACTCGAGCTAGGGAAAATCTAGCGGCTGCCACTCCAGAACTCTGTCCTAGAAAGACAGATTGGACAAAGATTAACAACTGTAAACAGAATAAGGGCGAGTCCCCCGCCGATTATCTAGACAGACTAGCAAAGGTGTTGGAACAGCATTCGGGAATTGCTCGACCAGCTGATAATGCTAAGGAAGCCGTAGGGGCTGTTTTTGTTCAGGGACTCTCGCCAAAGGTTCAGCAGCAGTTGAAATTAATATGCATTGGCTGGCAAACTAAGCCTCTTTCTGAATTAGTGACAGTTGCCGACCACTGTATTGCCTGTATAGAACAGAAAAAGGAAAACACCGAAACAAAACTTTTGGCCCTACAGCTGCAAATGTATCAGCCTAAAGGCCGTGGGAAACAGAGGGGTGGATGAGGGAGAGGGAGAGGGAAAGGTCCCTCATATCTTTCCCCATCAGGGAACACCACCTGCCACTTTTGTGGCCAGGAGGGGCATTGGAGAAACGAATGCCCGAACCGACGACCTCTGAACCTTTCACCCCCCTTCCCAAACCCTGATATACCTACCTTTGCTCCACAAAATAATCCTTATTAGGACAGCCTGAGGGAACGTAACTGCATCATGAATCCTTTGCTTCCTATTAATCAAGAAGGCCCGTGCATAAATTGTGAAATTGCAGGACAATCTGTTGCTTGGCTTGTAGATACACGTGCTAGCAGATCTGCCTTACGGTCTGCTGAGTTTTCCTCTGTTCCCTTGTCATCGTCTTCTGTTAATGCAGTTGGTATTTCAAATCAATCTGTTCTCCATCCTGTTACCAAAGCTCTCTCTATTTCTGTGGGACCTATTATGGACCAACATGCATTTTTGCTTAGTCCAACTTCTCCTGTTAATCTATTAGGAAGAGATGTATTATGTAAATTATGTTGTACTATCTATTGTCCACCAGATGGCGTATTCTTAGAAGTTCCTAATACAAATACTAATCTGGTACTGGCCACTCTCCAAATTCAGGAGCCAGTTCAAATAAACACATTTCTCAGCAATGATCTTGCTAAATTGTTATCGCAAGTGCCTGCTTGCCTTTGGTCTCAGCATGCAAATGAAGTGGGGCAGATTCAAACTGCGGAGCCAGTTAAAATCCTGGTTGACCCTTCTATCCCCTTCTGACGGTACCACAGTACCCACTGCACCCTTATGCAGAGAAAGGGATAGCCCCAGTAATAGATTCTTTGTTACAGCAAGATATTACTGTTCCTGTGATTAGCTCTTGTAATACTCCTATTTTCCCTGTAAAGCAGCGGTCCCCAACCTTTATCGTCTGGTGGGCGCCAGACGACGAGCCACCGCGGACCGTGGCGGCAGACGAGCATCCGCCAAAATGCTGCCGAGAAGCGGCAACGTCAATAGGCGTCGCCGCTGAAATGCCGCCGACAAGCAGCGTCATACAGAGGCGTCGCCGCCGAAATGCTGCCGAAAATTGGTGGATGACGCTGCTCGTCGGTGGCATTTCAGCAGATGCTCGTCCGCTGGCCAGTACGCAGGTGCACATAGGTGCCCCGGCAGGTGCCTGTGGGCACCGCATTGGGGACCACTGCTGTAAAGAAACCAGGGAAGAACACTTATTGCTTTGTTCAGGATCTCCGTGCAATTAATGCTGTTGTGTTGCCATCTTTTCCTGTGGTTCCAAGCCCGGCAACTATTTTATCGTGTATTCCCTCCACAGCTACTTATTTTATTGATGTCGATCTTTGTTCGGCTTTCTTTTCTATTCCTATTCACCCTGGGAGCCAGTATTTGTTTGCCTTTACCTATAAGGGACGCCAATATACCTGGACTCGCTTACCCCAAGGGTATACAGAATCACCTTCCTTGTTTTCTCAGATCCTAAAAAAGGATCTGAATGATGTGGTCTTTCCAGGAAAATCTAGGCTTATCCAATATGTGGATGATCTTTTGCTTGCGTCTCCTTCCTTTGATTCTTGTAAAACTGACACTGTGGTTCTTTTGAGTGCTCTTGCTTTAAAGGGTCACAAGGCCTCTCGGGAAAAGCTTCAGTTGTGCCAATCTAGAGTGCACTACCTAGGTCATGATATTTCATCTGGTTTTCGTCATCTGTCAGACCGAAAAATGTTTTTGGAGGGTTGCTGGGTGCACCTTGCACCCTGATCACCTTTGGCTCTTCCGAGACGGCCGCCCGGTTGCCCCAAGGGTGCTTCTGCCCTATCTTGCTCGTGTGCACCACGGGGTGGTGCATGTGAGCAAAAGGGGGATGCTTGCTGCAGTGGGACACGATTGGTATGCCCCAGGTTTTCCTTCTGTGGCCCAGCACTACTGCCAACAATGTTCGATCTGCCAGCCACACAATGTTGGTAAAGCTGTTAAAACCTGCCACTCTTTGGAACCAGGAGATTGGGTCTACATAAAGGTCCACCAGCAAAACACTGCTTTGGCTCCACGCTGGAAAGGCCCTTACCAAGTCCTGCTGACTACCAACACCACTGTGAAGTGCCAAGGACTGACCACCTGGACCCATGCTCGTCACTGCAAAAAGACCCCTCCGCCTCAAAATAATTCTACATCAACTGCTGATCAGCTTGTTTCTACTTCTGGTACTTCTGCTCCTCCTCCTGAGCAGAGGAGAAGAGGACAAGGTGAAGTGCTAGTAACCTCTCCCTTGTCCACTGATGAAATCATTGTGTCATTTGCTACAGAAACTACAGCACTACAGGGTGATGCGCTTGTAACCTCTCCCTTGTACGATGCTAAACCACGACAGTTCCAAGAAAGAAGAAGGAACACTTATTCTGCCGAAACCACCAAGGTCCAGAAGTTCCTTACTACAGAAGACATTAAGAATTGGCCCTGGTTAAAAAAAAAAGGGACTATTATAAATTAGCAAAATAGAAGTATAGAATATTACCACAAATAACTCTAAAAAAATTAACTTTAAGATCAATGGGTTTTATGAAGGGGTTGATATAATGGCCATTCCAGAGGTTTGTAGTGTATTGGAAAAAAAGGGGCCTTATTATTATTTAGTTACCCTATTAGTAAATAACCAGACTCATACTCAAAGAGTACGTTCTACCACTGGAAATTTTACCTGTCCTAAAATGATCCCAGTAACTAACAATCTAACCTGTACCATCTTACAATATACTCCTTCTTATACCATTAATGTTAAGGCATCTCAAAAATATTTAAAAATAATTAAACAACAGATGTGGTATAATGCTACCCCCCACAAATGTACTAGGACATCAAATAACCATAATTAATGCCACGTTAAGAACTGTAAAATTCACCCTGCCCTTATCCAGTTTCCAAATCACTTCCATGTATCCAAATTGCACAAAGGGGGCTGCTATTCGGCTAGCGCAGCAAAGGGCACAGGTCTCCTCTAAAAAAAAAAAAAAGGCTTAGCAGGACACCTATGAAATGGTGCAAATAGTGCAGCCGTAATTTAAAATATTCTTAAGGGCCAACAACATAATAAAAATTAAAACAATTAAAAAAGCCACTGGTCTTATTACTAAAGCACAACTCCCCCAGGTGCAAGCTGAAATTGGTAAATTACATGTTATTTCCGCCCTTAGTTCAATGACCCAAAAACTGTTAACAAAAATGGTATTAAATATCACTAAGGCAAAAAAAAATTGCAATGGAATCTAGCATGTTCAAAAATTCAGGATTTCCTGAACGACCAGCTAATGGCCGTTCAAAATGATTTTGAGCATCAGGTGTGGCCAACTGCCCTTACAAATACCTCAAAAATGCTATCTGATTAGTGGCCATAAAAACATACATAAAGATTTTCAAAATAAAGTTGCAAATACTTGCAGTGCTCCTTCCAAGCATATGGGCTGGTTGAGGGGGTGTGGGCTCCCACATACCAAATCCTGCCGGGTCGATGGGGAGGATACATGTGGGACTGAATTATTCACCGTAACATCTAAAATATTAGACCACCTAGTATGCCTAGCCAATCTGTTGTTAGTGCTCCTAGAATAACACCCAATATTTAAATTAAAATAAAAAATCAGTGAACATTATGGCCTTTAAAACCCCCGCAGCTTCAGTGCGTAAAAAAATTAAAGCAAGAAAAGTTGTCACAGTATTTAACAAAGTTTGTTGGGAGGGTATGGGACAAGAAACTACCTTGACAGGACAGTTGCTGTTCCAAGCTAATGATAGCTGTGTATATGTTAAAGCCACCACTTTGCTAGACATGCATTTTAATCTCACTACAACTGCAGGAAATCACACTATTTCTTGGCCTGCAAACAAAGCCCTACAATTAAACCTTAGGTATCAGATTTCTTTTACTTGAACCACTTTAACACCAGACCAGTTTCAAAATTTACACTCACTAATACCAAAGGTTCAAAAAATTTCTAACTTACAAAGTCAAATCCATGTGCTTCCAAATATATATCAAATTAAAAAAACATGCTTTTCATACAGCCTATGAAGTGTCTACTTTGTGTACTAATTATAATGCAATGTGCTATCTAATTAATGCAATAAAACAACCCCAGCATATTATTACAATGGGGACATTACTGCTTGTATTGCTTTTGTTTAATGGAAAAATATGTTATTGTTGTAAAAAATGTGCTAACAAAAATGCCCTTCATGTTCACCCTAATCATGCATTATCATTATATCCAGTTAAGTCTTATAGGGCTAATTCTAATCCTTCTGAGATAAAGACAGAAATACAAGGTTTGATGCAATTGGAAATTTAAAAATGTTGGTTGTGCTCAAGGAAGCACAAAAGGGGGAGTGTGGAAGCAGGGAAAGGAAGAGAGGGTTTAAGTGCAGCCATTTAAGTGTCAGAGACAGAACAACTGTTGAGCTAAGTCTTAGCCTAATATGGCAAGACCTGTAAAAGCAGAACTCACGTCAGAAGCAAGTGAAAAACAGCAGAATACTCAGTGTGACCGAGCCTTGAGAGAACGATGTTTTGAGAAAAGAAAGTGAGAAAATACTGGACTAGATAGCAAATAGTCTAATAAAATGTAGATGTTTTTAATTTCAAGCACGTCACAAAGAGGTATAAATACTTGTGTAATGTTGCTTGTACTCTGGAGAAACTGAGGCAGAGATGCTCTCTGCCAGTTGTATTCTTCCCCTGCAATTGCTTGAATAAAGCTGTCTCTGATTTTGTTGCTTCCAACCTGAGAGCGAAGTTTTGTTTCTTCCACATAAGTGATTAGTGTCTGCAGCATGTACAATATGATAAGAGGTGCGAACTGCTAACGTTACTAGATTATTTTTTGTAGCTGGAGAAAGCAGAAATAAAGGGT
>NC_048318.1:18944546-18978991 GCF_013100865.1 Trachemys scripta elegans | reverse complement strand
ACCCTTTATTTCTGCTTTCTCCAGCTACAAAAAATAATCTAGTAACGCTAGCAGTTCGCACCTCTTATCATATTGTACATACTGCAGACACTAGTCACTTATGTGGAAGAAACAAAACTTCACTCTCAGGTTGGAATCAACAAAATCCGAGACAGCTTTATTCAAGCAATTGCAGGGGAAGAATACAACTGGCAGAGAGCATCTCTGCCTCAGTTTCTCCAGAGTACAAGCAACATTACACAAGTATTTATACCTCTTTGTGACGTGCTTGAAATTAAAAACATCTACATTTTACTTAGACTATTTGCTATCTAGTCCAGTATTTTCTCACTTTCTTTTCTCAAAACATCGTTATCTCAAGGCTCGGTCACACTGAGTATTCTGCTGTTTTTCACTCGCTTCTGACGTGAGTTCTGCTTTTACAGGTCTTGCCATATTAGGCTAAGACTTAGCTCAACAGTTGTTCTGTCTCTGACACTTAAATGGCTGCACTTAAACCCTCTCTTCCTTTCCCTGCTTCCACACTCCCCCTTTTGTGCTTCCTTGAGCACAACCAACATTTTTAAATTTCCAATTGCATCAAACCTTGTATTTCTGTCTTTATCTCAGAAGGATTAGAATTAGCCCTATAAGACTTAACTGGATATAATGATAATGCATGATTAGGGTGAACATGAAGGGCATTTTTGTTAGCACATTTTTTACAACAATAACATATTTTTCCATTAAACAAAAGCAATACAAGCAGTAATGTCCCCATTGTAATAATATGCTGGGGTTGTTTTATTGCATTAATTAGATAGCACATTGCATTATAATTAGTACACAAAGTAGACACTTCATAGGCTGTATGAAAAGCATGTTTTTTTAATTTGATATATATTTGGAAGCACATGGATTTGACTTTGTAAGTTAGAAATTTTTTGAACCTTTGGTATTAGTGAGTGTAAATTTTGAAACTGGTCTGGTGTTAAAGTGGTTCAAGTAAAAGAAATCTGATACCTAAGGTTTAATTGTAGGGCTTTGTTTGCAGGCCAAGAAATAGTGTGATTTCCTGCAGTTGTAGTGAGATTAAAATGCATGTCTAGCAAAGTGGTGGCTTTAACATATACACAGCTATCATTAGCTTGGAACAGCAACTGTCCTGTCAAGGTAGTTTCTTGTCCCATACCCTCCCAACAAACTTTGTTAAATACTGTGACAACTTTTCTTGCTTTAATTTTTTTACGCACTGAAGCTGCGGGGGTTTTAAAGGCCATAATGTTCACTGATTTTTTATTTTAATTTAAATATTGGGTGTTATTCTAGGAGCACTAACAACAGATTGGCTAGGCATACTAGGTGGTCTAATATTTTAGATGTTACGGTGAATAATTCAGTCCCACATGTATCCTCCCCATCGACCCGGCAGGATTTGGTATGTGGGAGCCCACACCCCCTCAACCAGCCCATATGCTTGGAAGGAGCACTGCAAGTATTTGCAACTTTATTTTGAAAATCTTTATGTATGTTTTTATGGCCACTAATCAGATAGCATTTTTGAGGTATTTGTAAGGGCAGTTGGCCACACCTGATGCTCAAAATCATTTTGAACGGCCATTAGCTGGTCGTTCAGGAAATCCTGAATTTTTGAACATGCTAGATTCCATTGCAATTTTTTTTTGCCTTAGTGATATTTAATACCATTTTTGTTAACAGTTTTTGGGTCATTGAACTAAGGGCGGAAATAACATGTAATTTACCAATTTCAGCTTGCACCTGGGGGAGTTGTGCTTTAGTAATAAGACCAGTGGCTTTTTTAATTGTTTTAATTTTTATTATGTTGTTGGCCCTTAAGAATATTTTAAATTACGGCTGCACTATTTGCACCATTTCATAGGTGTCCTGCTAAGCCTTTTTTTTTTTTTTAGAGGAGACCTGTGCCCTTTGCTGCGCTAGCCGAATAGCAGCCCCCTTTGTGCAATTTGGATACATGGAAGTGATTTGGAAACTGGATAAGGGCAGGGTGAATTTTACAGTTCTTAACGTGGCATTAATTATGGTTATTTGATGTCCTAGTACATTTGTGGGGGGTAGCATTATACCACATCTGTTGTTTAATTATTTTTAAATATTTTTGAGATGCCTTAACATTAATGGTATAAGAAGGAGTATATTGTAAGATGGTACAGGTTAGATTGTTAGTTACTGGGATCATTTTAGGACAGGTAAAATTTCCAGTGGTAGAACGTACTCTTTGAGTATGAGTCTGGTTATTTACTAATAGGGTAACTAAATAATAATAAGGCCCCTTTTTTTCCAATACACTACAAACCTCTGGAATGGCCATTATATCAACCCCTTCATAAAACCCATTGATCTTAAAGTTAATTTTTTTAGAGTTATTTGTGGTAATATTCTATACTTCTATTTTGCTAATTTATAAAATTCCCCTTTTTTTTTTAACCAGGGCCAATTCTTAATGTCTTCTGTAGTAAGGAACTTCTGGACCTTGGTGGTTTCGGCAGAATAAGTGTTCCTTCTTCTTTCTTGGAACTGTCGTGGTTTAGCATCGTACAAGGGAGAGGTTACAAGCGCATCACCCTGTAGTGCTGTAGTTTCTGTAGCAAATGACACAATGATTTCATCAGTGGACAAGGGAGAGGTTACTAGCACTTCACCTTGTCCTCTTCTCCTCTGCTCAGGAGGAGGAGCAGAAGTACCAGAAGTAGAAACAAGCTGATCAGCAGTTGATGTAGAATTATTTTGAGGCGGAGGGGTCTTTTTGCAGTGACGAGCATGGGTCCAGGTGGTCAGTCCTTGGCACTTCACAGTGGTGTTGGTAGTCAGCAGGACTTGGTAAGGGCCTTTCCAGCGTGGAGCCAAAGCAGTGTTTTGCTGGTGGACCTTTATGTAGACCCAATCTCCTGGTTCCAAAGAGTGGCAGGTTTTAACAGCTTTACCAACATTGTGTGGCTGGCAGATCGAACATTGTTGGCAGTAGTGCTGGGCCACAGAAGGAAAACCTGGGGCATACCAATCGTGTCCCACTGCAGCAAGCATCCCCCTTTTGCTCACATGCACCACCCCGTGGTGCACACGAGCAAGATAGGGCAGAAGCACCCTTGGGGCAACCGGGCGGCCGTCTCGGAAGAGCCAAAGGTGATCAGGGTGCAAGGTGCACCCAGCAACCCTCCAAAAACATTTTTCGGTCTGACAGATGACGAAAACCAGATGAAATATCATGACCTAGGTAGTGCACTCTAGATTGGCACAACTGAAGCTTTTCCCGAGAGGCCTTGTGACCCTTTAAAGCAAGAGCACTCAAAAGAACCACAGTGTCAGTTTTACAAGAATCAAAGGAAGGAGACGCAAGCAAAAGATCATCCACATATTGGATAAGCCTAGATTTTCCTGGAAAGACCACATCATTCAAATCCTTTTTTAGGATCTGAGAAAACAAGGAAAGTGATTCTGTATACCCTTGGGGTAAGCGAGTCCAGGTATATTGGTGTCCCTTATAGGTAAAGGCAAACAAATACTGGCTCCCAGGGTGAATAGGAATAGAAAAGAAAGCCGAACAAAGATCGACATCAATAAAATAAGTAGCTGTGGAGGGAATACAAGATAAAATAGTTGCCGGGCTTGGAACCACAGGAAAAGATGGCCACACAACAGCATTAATCACATGGAGATCCTGAACAAAGCAATAAGTGTTCTTCCCTGGTTTCTTTACAGCAGTGGTCCCCAATGCGGTGCCCGCGGGCGCCCGCCGGGGCATCTATGTGCGCCCGCGTACTGGCCAGCGGACGAGCATCCGCTGAAATGCCGCCGACGAGCAGCGTCATCCACCAATTTTCGGCAGCATTTCGGCGGCGACGCCTCTGTATGACGCTGCTTGTCGGCGGCATTTCAGCGGCGACGCCTATTGACGTTGCCGCTTCTCGGCAGCATTTTGGCGGATGCTCGTCTGCCGCCACGGTCCGCGGTGGCTCGTCGTCTGGCGCCCACCAGACGAAAAGGGTTGGGGACTGCTGCTTTACAGGGAAAATAGGAGTATTACAAGAGCTAATCACAGGAACAGTAATATCTTGCTGTAACAAAGAATCTATTACTGGGGCTATCCCTTTCTCTGCATAAGGGTGCAGTGGGTACTGTGGTACCGTCAGAAGGGGATTAGAAGGGTCAACCAGGATTTTAACTGGCTCCTCAGTTTGAATCTGCCCCACTTCATTTGCATGCTGAGACCAAAGGCAAGCAGGCACTTGCGATAACAATTTAGCAAGATCATTGCTGAGAAATGTGTTTACTTGAACTGGCTCCTGAGTTTGGAGAGTGGCCAGTACCAGATTAGTATTCGTATTAGGAACTTCTAAGAATACGCCATCTGGTGTACAATAGATAGTACAACATAATTTACATAATAAATCTCTTCCTAATAGATTAACTGGAGAAGTTGGACTAAGCAAAAATGCATGTTGGCCCATAGGTCCCACAGAAATAGAGAGAGGTTTGGTAACAGGATGGGGAACAGACTGATTTGAAATACCAACTGCATTAACAGAAGAAGATGACAAGGGAACAGAGGAAAACTCAGCAGCCGTAAAGCAGATCTGCTAGCACGTGTATCTACAAGACAAGCAACAGATTGTCCTGCAATTTCACAATTTATGTACGGGCCTTCTTGATTAATAGGAAGCAAAGGATTCATGATGCAGTTACGTTCCCTCAGGCTGTCCTAATAAGGATTATTTTGTGGAGCAAAGGTAGGTGTATCAGGGTTTGGGAAAGGGGGTGGAAGGTTCAGAGGTCATCGGTTCGGGCATTCGTTTCTCCAATGCCCCTCCTGGCCACAAAAGTGGCATGTGGTGTTCCCTGATGGGGAAAGATATGAGGGACCTCTCCCTCTCCCTCTTCCTCATCCACCCCTCTGTTTCCCACGGCCTTTAGGCTGATACATTTGCAGCTGTAGGGCCAAAAGTTTTGTTTCAGTGTTTTCCTTTTTCTGTTCTATACAGGCAATACAGTGGTCGGCAACTGTCACTAATTCAGAAAGAGGCTTAGTTTGCCAGCCAATGCATATTAATTTCAACTGCTGCTGAACCTTTGGCGAGAGTCCCTGAACAAAAACAGCCCCTACGGCTTCCTTAGCATTATCAGCTGGTCGAGCAATTCCCGAATGCTGTTCCAACGCCTTTGCTAGTCTGTCTAGATAATCGGCGGGGGACTCGCCCTTATTCTGTTTACAGTTGTTAATCTTGGTCCAACCTGTCTTTCTAGGACAGAGTTCTGGAATGGCAGCCGCTAGATTTTCCCTAGCTCGAGTCAGGGCATCCCCCTGTCCTGGATTGGTAGGGGGCACTGGGCTTTAGCAATTAGTCGCTGTTGCACTTGCGATGGTATAACTGCTTGCAAAAGTTGGTTAATGTCAGCCCATGATGGATTATAACACTGAATCACTGTCCAGAGTTCCTCGCTAAACTTTTCTGGGTCCTCTCTAATTTTAGGGAATTCCTTAACCAGACTTTTAAGATCCCCTGGTGTCCCAGGGGCATGCACTGTGACCAAATTATCTCCCTGACCAGGCAATTGTCTTAAGGGAGCCTGTAATACCCTTAAGTTATGACTCATAGTATGTTTGAATGTTGGGCTAATATTCTCAGAGCCAAGCAGAATATTGGATGAATCAGGAACAACCCCTGATTCATGATGATTGGGCAGTAAAGCGGAAGACTCCCCGCCCCACCCCACCCCCCCCGAAAATGGCTTGCAAAGCCAGTACTTAGAATATATGGGTTAAGAGGGACCTCAGGAGGTCATCTAGTCCAACCACCTGCTCAGAGCAGGACCAATAAATAAATGGAGATATCCCATCTCCTAGAACTGGAAGGGACCTTGAAAGGTCATCAAGTCCAGCCCCCTGCCTTCACTAACAGGACTAAGTACTGATTTTGCCCCAGATCCCTAAGTGGTCCCCTCAAGGATTGAACTCACAACCCTGGGCTTAGCAGGCCAATGCTCAAACCACTGAGCTATCCCTGTCAGTGAGGAGGATACTGCAGCCTGAAGTGTTGATGAGGGAATTGCTTGTGGGTGAAGAGAAGAAGCTGGCTGTAAAACACTGCTGCGTGCCTGAGAATCATTAAGCGACACAGCCTGTGAAGGGGAAGGAAGAAGGGGAGGCACTGCAGGTCTGCCGAGCAGCACTGAAAAAGTCTACAATGTCTTCAGCTGCTTCCTCTTCACTCTCAGTCTTAACTAATTGGGGATACAAAGGAGCTGAGGGAGGTAATGAGATCGCTCTGGCTGGAAAGCATCCAGATGCCTTACACCTGGTTTTTAACTCCTGCATCTGAGTTTTTAAATTCTCCTGGGAATCTTTTAAACGTCTCACCCCAGACTCATGGAGTCTTTTGGTAGTTTCCTCCCACCAATAAACAAACTGTTCCCACTGCCCGTCAGGGATTTTAGGTGACACAAGAGCGCCTCTGAGGTGGACAATCTTATTTAAATCGAAGGTACCTTCTAGTGGGAATGGTTTAGATGGAACATCATGCGTGTAAAAATTCCAATTCTCTAAGTACTTACACGTCCCGGGACCATAATGCACATACATAAAATAAGAGGCGTGCCTTTCGGTGGAGCGGGAGTAGTCTTGGACTGATTTTCACCCATTCTCTAAGCGTGTGGGGGTGCCCTGTCTGATGCAGAAGCTCATAACGCTAATTACCACACCACTCCTCGGGCACTCACACAGGAAAGATTTATTGAGGATGTCCACAACCCTCCTACATCTCCTTTCAGCAAAGAGCGTCGGCTAGTCTCAAAGAGATGATGCCGCGTACTCTAATTGCCTCCGGTAAGGTGATCAGATCAGTCAGTGGCTCAGGCAGGGAGGAGATGGGGAGGAAAGATGTGGTCACACAATCCTAGACCCAGGCAGCCTCCTCGCTGGTCATGCCATGCAGAGACAGCCCGCCTTGGGTCGGATCTTTTACCGATCCACTAAGATGCAGTCACCAAGCTTGCGTTAGAGACATCCTCGTTCATGAGCTTTTGGCTTCACAGGGAGCTCTGGGCGTCTTTCGATGATCCTCATTCAAACTGATTGGCACACACACACACACACACACACACACACACACACACACACACCAAGGCCTCTATTTCTTCATACCATGATGCATTGGTTTTTCTCCTCTTTTTATCTTTTTTTTTTTTTCTCCTTTTTTAGGAGCAACATCAGTTCGAATCCGAGTCACGGCACCAAATATTGTGGAAGAAACAAACCTCCACTCTCAGGTTGGAAGCAACAAAGTCAGAGACAGCTTTATTCAAGCAATTTCAGGGGAAGAATACACCTGGCAGAGAGCATCTCTGCCTCAGTTTCTCCAAAGTACAAGCAAAATCACACAAGCATTTATACCTCTTTGTGACATGCATGAAATTAAAAACATCTACATTTTACTTAGACTATTTGCTATCTAGTCCAGTATTTTCTCACTTTCTCTTCTCAAAAACATTGTTATCTCAAGGCTCAGTCACACTGACTATTCTGCTGCTTTTCACTCACTTCTGACGTGAGCTCTGCTTCAATAGATCTCGCGATATTAGGCTAAGACTTAGCTCAACAGTTGTTCTGTCTCTGACACTTAAATGGCCGCACTTAAACCCTCTCTTTCTTTCCCTGCTTCCACACTAGTTAACCATTTTACAGAATGTAACCCTACAGGTGATATGGATGCCAAGTTGGAAGAATCCAAATTTAAAGTGGCCACAGCCTGGAGCCGAGACTATTCCCCGACGAGCAAATGTATGGGAGCCATTGTGGGAGCGGGTGCAGCCAACACTTTTTAACGCGTTCTTTCACTCTATTCCATGGGTGGTACCCCTCAAGGAATGGTGGGTGGACCAAATTCATCCTCATTGTAGTGTGTACATAAAAGGATTGAAACAATTCAATTGCTGGGTGAGGGGACACACCTGGAATCATTGTCGGAAAAGGGGACTGTGGGCAGCGGGGAACACTATGCTGGGTACATGGAATCTGGGGGACAAGTGGGTAACCAATCAATTAGTAAGCCAAAATGTGAGATTTCAACAACAAATTAATGAATGAATGGCACAGCAACTATCGGCAGTTGCCACAAGGTGGAGGACAGCAGTAGAGGTAAACTTGCAGTTAACTCATTGGGCAGGGGACCTGGTGACATGGGTGGGGGATGGCTTCAAAAGATGAACATGGGGAGAAGTACGTGTAGCTATTGAAAATACTCAGTTAATAATGTTAATGGATATTATGAGAAATGCTTGGTCAGAACAATGGCCTTCGGTGTTAAATTGGGAGGCTAACCCATATTTATCCACAATTGCAAAAACATACCCATCTACCAGGAAAATAACATCCCTGACCTGCGGGGACAGTTCTTGTGTAATTGTTACTATGATACCATGTAAAGGAAATGCAAATAAGATGGTCCCCTTAGACCCTATGGGAGTAACTAGGGAAGGGGGAGTGCGTTGGGAGCCACTAGGAAATAGGTGTGGGGGGGTGGAATGGGGTAAATTGGACTGTGTAGCAGGTTGGTCACCCGCTCCTGGCCTGAAAGGTTTAACAGCAGCCCTGGGAGAGGGCTGTGGCAGGGGAAAACCTGGGCTGATTGGGGGAAGCAGCCTCAGCTGGGGGCCACGCCCCAATCAGGCCCTATAAAGGCCAGGGAAGCCAGGAGCTGAAGGAGTCTCTCTCTGCGTTCAGAGAGAGAAGGGCCTGGCTGCAGGGAGCAGAGACAGGGTACCTGAGTGAAGCAGGGCTGGGGAAAGGCAGAGGAGCTGGGGCGCTCCAGCCTGGAAAGCCCCAGGGTGCGGCCTAGCAATGGGCTAAAAGGTACTGGGGGTTGCAGAGGGCAGCCCAGGGGTAGGCCAAGGCAGCAGGTCCAAACCCAGCCTTGCCGATGATGGGTGGCTTATACTGCAGTCTGCCCCAAGGAGCGGGGGCTAGGTGGTGACCGGCAGTGGCATTATTCTGAGGCAAGGTGGGGATAGTGGGTGGGGGTTCCCTGGGGAGGGGAGACCCAAAGAGAAAGGGGTTACTGCCAGGGGGCAGCCCCCCAGATAAAGGGGCACCGGGGTCCTGGGAGTGACACGGGGGCTAGCGATAAGGTGGATCACCGGCCTGCTGAGGGCGCTGTGGAGCTGGGATGAGCTAATTCCCAGAAGTAACCAGCAGGAGGCGCCGCAGGGGTGAGTCCACACCCTTACAGACTGACATCACATTAAGCAGTTGTGTATCCAGAGGAGGACTATGGATGTGCCCCTCTCCTATGACTCTGGAGAAGCAGGATCAATGGCCTATTGCAAAGGGGGGGGGGTTTAGGGGTAATGTGTATGGGGTACGGGGTATTCTGTTGGCAATGTATGCAATCCTGCAATATAACACTAGCAGGCAAAATCCTTCCAGTATACAACCAAATTATGAACTTCTATACACTGCCACCTGGACTATGGTGCACCAATGCACCAATGGACTTAATCGTTGTAAACAATCGAACCAGCACCCACTACCCCATGCTGTACCAAGTAGTTGAACTGGTTTGGACAATACCAGATTTCACTGTGGATATTCAATGGGCACACAATACGGACAAAAGTACACAAAAATTACAAGAGCAACTTGCTGCAGGCGCCAATAGTTGGACACACTTACAATACACACTACAGGATGGCGCTGACAACATTTTAACCCTGTCGAAGGAGGAGAAGCAGTGGTCTTGGTGGTGGCCAGGATGTTGGACCATACTGCAGTGGTCAGGGCTCTCGGTGTTGTTGTGGATGATCATAGCAGCTGGTGTATTGTTAACTGTATTTGTGTTACGTTGCGTATGGAAACGTTCAAGGGTGGCACAACCCCCTAGAGAACAGCCACTAATTTTAACCTATAAGTGATGTAATAGGCCGTTCCCCCTAGTGTACTAGACAACCCAGACCCAACCTTCTCAGGCCCACTATAATGAGAAGTCTGGAACACTAATTGGAATAGGTATGCCCGTACGAGAGAAGGTGCAGGGCTTTGTACTACACAAGGGGCAGTGGGACAGAGGGAGCATCAACATATTCCACCTTGATGCCTGGCCCTATCAGGAAATGTGTCACCATATGTCCTTTGCTTTTCCAGGGACACCTGGGCAGGAAGATCCCAAAAGAAAAAGAAAGGGTGGAGTGTTAGGATATAGATATCCAGGCCTGTCTGTAAAGGCCTAGACTTTAAGAATTGAGGTATATGTTTAACATTTAGCTAGTTATGGAGGTATAAAAGAAAGAATCAAAATCATAGTCTGCCTGTGTCAGGGCCTTCTCTTACTGTGACAGTCTGAGGCCTGGTTCTTAGGCTAAGGCCTTTGACCAAGCAGCAGGGGCAGACATAAGCCAGGAAGTGAACGGTCACATCCTCACATCCCAAACCAGCCACACTGAAATAAGGGGGTATTGGCCTGTTAGGAAGACGATCCTGTCTTGATAGTGCCCATCACCTCCAGAGAAAGATGATAAAAGAAAACTTAGTTTGATAGCATCCTGTCTGGCAAGAAATCACTTATCAATAGTTGTGGTTGTAAAACCCTCATTTCAGTATGTTTTATCTTTATGGCCCCCACTTTTCTATTGTCAATCTGCCTGGTTCTCTAATTGTTTCTGACTGCTGTATAATTAATGTTGCTAGGTGTAAGTTAATTAGGGTAGTGGGATATAATTGTATTATTATGTTACGATATGTTAGGATTGGTTAGATAGATTTCAGTAAAATGATTGGTTAAGGTACAGCTGAGAATATTCCTTTGGGTATTGTTGCTCTCTGTTCATGCGAGAAGAATCAGGGAAGTGGGAGGGTGAAGGAATAAGCCCTCTAACATCCTGGTGCCGTGACTCGGATACATCACATCGGATAGGTGAGTGGCAGCCTGTAAGTCCCTCTCGCCAACAGTCCATGCAGCTGCTTGGAGGGGGTCTGGCGAACTCTCGTGATGGTAGTTGTAGGTTCTGGGGTAATGGAAGCCGATCTCCTCCAACACATTATCAGGCCCCAGGGGTCCGGACAGTAGGTACTCCCTGAGGGGGCCCACAGCAGAGACAGGCCAGCTCAGAGGTGCATTCCCAGGATTTCCCAGAGTGCCTAACCCCAGAGAGAGAGAGTGAAACTGTCCCGGGGGGCTGTCACGCTGAAGGAGGGTCACTCCCAGGGGCCATACGTAGCCAAGCAAAAATGAGTCCTGTGAGTCCGTGACAGCTGGGTGCTAGCGAGAGACTGGCACTGCCCGAGCTGAGATCAGGGCCCCGTCATGCTGGGCGCTGCCCAGGCACAGTGAGGGGACAGGCCCTGCCCTAGCTGGGATCGGGGCCATGTTATGCCCGGCCCTGCCCAGAAACCAGCTGCAATCCGGGCCTTCCCGGGGAACGGCAGACGTGAAAACTGATTCTTTACTGGACACAAATAAGTCATAGTTGTTATTGTCCCTTTGTTAAAAAAGTAGCAGTGACAAAAAATGACACATGAAAATCTATTTCAAGTAACAGCTTGTAAACAGGGAATTTTACAGTCGGATGCTTTTGGCTTTGGAGTGAACATGTTACCTTCAATAGAACATTGTTATTAAGAAGTTATAATCACGTAGCACTGATTGACCTAGACAGAGACCAGGGCCCGTTGTGTGTCTAGGCAGACACACAGCGAGAGACAGTCCCTGCCCCTATGAATTTATAACATAACTAGCCCATGGCACCATTATTATCCCAATTTTCAAGGTGAGGAAACTGAGGCCAGATAGTTGCAGCAACTGGCCCAATCTCACCTACAGCAGTTTCAGTGGAGCAGGGACTAGAAGCCAGGGAGCCTAAGTACCAGGCAGCACCTTAGCCACAAGCCCATCCCTCCGCTCCTGCCAGCTGCTGCCCCTGGGCGTGAAAATCCTGTCCATCTGTGAAACGAGGGGGTGAGGGCTCAGGCAGGGTAGAAGAGAGACTCTCTGTGGCTGAGGGGTGAGAGGCTCTTTCCCCCAGGGACAGTGGGGTTTGGGAGGGGGCAGGCTTTGGGACCCGGCTGCAGAGGACTCTGGGATAACTCCCCACAATGCAGCGCTCCAGAATCTCCAAGGCCTAGTTGACTCCGCCCTGAGTCCGGGGCCAAGCAGGGATTTGCACCCAGGTTTCCAATGTCATGGGTCCAGCCCTGGGCTGACCCCTTGCCTCCTTCCCTCCTCACTGTGAGCCCCGCCCTCACACTGGACGAGCCGGAGACACCCAGCCTGGGCCCGTGGCGCGAGGGGGCTATTTCAGCCGGACCTCAGAATATTCTGTGTCCGGGTCCTCCGAAGGCTCCCCCACTTTGCACTGCAGCTTGGAGAAGTTGATGGAAGCGTACTGCAGCTCGTCTGGCTCCCCGGGGTCTAGCGGGGCCTGTGCTGTGGCAGCCCTGTCCTGGGCGCCTTTGGTCCGGTGGGTGGCTGGAGTCTCCTGAGTGAGAAGCAAGGCAGAGACACCAGGCAGAGACTTGCATCCACCCTGTTGAGCTGATCGCATGGGCTGCCCCAGGCCTCCTTTCCCCCACCCTCCATGCAAACGCATTTCCGGCATCGGGCGTGTACTAGCAAGAGACGGGGGATTGGGTGTGTTTCACACTCGCTACACACATGAACTGATCCCATACCACCACCAGCTCGGTTAATGCATTTGCTGCCTCAGCTGCACGGGCCATGTATTATCAAGATGCATGGGGGTGTGCGCATTTCATGCACTACGCATGCAGGATTTCATCTCATGCAATTCATCGCAGAACAGGTTCAGCAAATGTATTGATTGGATTTCATGCACCGAGGATGCATGAACTGCTCCCAGGCAGCTTGGGGTCGCACCGGTTCAGTCAATGCATTCACTGCATTGCCTGCACCAGCCATGCATTAGCAAGACGCATGGGGCTGTGCGCATTTTATGCACTGTGCATGCATGATTTGATCCCACGCATCTCATGGTTGCATAGACTATTCTGGTGCATTCATTGCATTTTCTGCAGGGTGCATATATTTGGAATAGACATAGTGCACCCTGCATGCATTGTCTGAGCATATGCCCCTAATACCATAGCAGGCAGCCGCATAAATGCATTTCTTGCCCAGCTGGTGCATTCGGGAGATTCCCAGGGATTGGCAGCATTGCAGCCCCAATCTAGTCCCGTGCACTTTGTGAATGCCCATGAATGCATTCGCTGCATGTCCTCCCCTCTAAGCAAGACCTGAGGGATGAGGTTCATTTTCTGCATGCAGGAGCCGATCCCACGCAGTTCGGGGAGCCCAGGCTGGTGGCAGGGGTGCATTCTTGCACCGGGCATGGGTAGGGGGTCGGGAGCCCCAGTGAAAGCCTGGCTTATATTCATGCTTTCATTAAAGGGGTGAAAATGAGAAGAAGTGGAGGGGGCAAAGAAGGGGTGGGGTGGGAAGGGCAGGTGCCCCGTTCTCCCAGATACATACTATGGGGATGGTGTTGACATTAATGTAGATTAGGCTGGTATCGTCAGCTGTGTGCTCGTCCTGGCTCCCGTTAGCCATTTCCCCGGCCTCAGAGCTGGGGGGCACCAGATCCTGGCCCCACAGCCTGCAGGGAAACAGATCAGGATAGATGAATGAGACTGGCGGGGATAGAATAGCCCCATGGAGGGAGAAAGTGGGAACATGAGTGGGGGAGGCTCAAGCACAGGGGACTGTGATAGGCCAGGGAGAGGGGCTGGGGGGGATCTCACTGTGTGTGGGGGAAGGGCTGGAATACCCCAGAGGACATGGCAGGAGATCACAGTGGGATCTTGGAGGGGCAACTGGGGAGGTGTTAGACTCACTTGATCACACAGAGCCTGAGAAGAAAGAAGACAACGGCGACCCCCATCCCACAGGCCACCCCGACGCCCAGCAGCTTGCCAGGCTCCTTCGCACCTGCAAAAACACACAGCACAGGGCACGGCTCGGAGAGAACCCAGAAGTCCTGGCTCTCAGACCCCACTCCACTCCCCGACCTGGGGACAGAACCCAGGAATCTGAATGTCTCACCTCTCTGTGGGGGGCTGAGTTCAAAGTGCAGGGCGGCGTAGGTCCCGTGGGGGTTGGAGCCGAGGCAGAAGATCCGGGGGCCCCTGTCCCTGCTCCCCGTCCAGCTCAGGGTGCTGACGGCCTCGTCCCCCTGGGCCCACGAGCTGACCTGCAGGGCTCCCCATGAGCCGTTCCCAGCCAGGGGCTCCCCATCCACCTGCCACTGGAGCCGGAGTGGGGGGTGGGAGCGCAGGGAGCAGCTGCAGTTGACGCTGGGCCCCTGGTGCTGGCAGGACGAGTTCAGCCTGGTCCCCGGCCGGGGGCTGTCTGCAGAGAGCAAGAGATACAGTGACAATAGTCAGAGAGAGAAACCAAGTGGCAGGGAGTACCGCAGGTTACCCCCACTAACACCCAGTGGTAGGGAGTTGTGTGGATTAACCCCACTAATATCCAGGGGCAGGTAGTCCCACAGGTTAACTCCACTCACACTCAACGAGAAGCTGGAACGTTCCCTGGGCAGAGCTCTCCTTGTTCTGGGCCCAGCACCCGTACAGCCCCCCGTCCTCGGCTGTCACATTGGGCAGCTCCAGCCGCAGCTGATTCTCCCCCGCGGGGTGGGCGCCCTCAATGGCTCGGCCCCCGTTCACCCAGCCCAGTGCAGCGGGGGGGCTGCTGGCGACAGAGCAGAGGAACCGCAGGGAGTCGCCCTCCCGGGCCGTGAGCTGTGAGCCATTCCTCACCGTGGTGCTGGGATCTGGGAACAGGAATAACACAGAGCCACTTGCACCCTGAGCCAGCCAGTCCCTGCCAGGGGGCCGGATCGGGGCCAACGCCCCCTAGAGGGGAAAGGCCCCGTCCCCCACTCCCCACCCCCTAGCGGTACCTTGGAATAGCTGGGGGTCGCTCCTGTTAGCTCTGGAGACGGTGATTTGCAGAGTCCTCTCTAGAGCTGAAATACCCACGGCTACGTATTAGATTGGCGAGCACCCCCCACTGACCCCCTGCTCCACAGCCAAGCACTCCCCACTGAGCCCCTGATCTGCAGCCCAGCACCCCCCAGTACTCCCCACACCCCCTGCAGCCTAGTAGTCTCCATGGATCCTGCCCGCCCCCTGCACCCCAGTGCCCCCTTGCTGAGCCCTAACCCGGCCCCCTGCAGCACAGCACTGAACCCCTGTCCTGATCCTGGCGGCACGGAGCCCCCTAGCGCCTTACTCTGCACGTGCACACGCAGGGCCCGGCTGGCTGATCCATAGGAATTCTTTGCCCAGCACCGATACTCCCCAGCGTCCCCTCTGCTGAGATTCGGCAGCTCCAAGTGCCGGTCCCTTCCCTGGCCAGGGATCAGGGACCTGTTCGTCCTGGCCCAGCTCAGGGTGGCCTCAGGTCTGCTCCCAGCCTCACAGCTCAGGTTCAGGGAGTCGCCCTCGTGGGTCTCCAGAGACACAATGTCACCCTCAGCTCCCAATGGGGCCAGTCCTTGAAGAGACAAGCAGGTAGGTTAGGCCCCCCTGCCAGAGATCCCCTTCAAAGGAGTCAAGATGCAGCCATCTTCAGAGTGGATACCTTTCCATGGCAGCAGGTCTCCATCGCAGAGATCGGTCCCTAACCCATCTGCTCCACACTGACCAGCACCCCCTTAATGCCACCCTGGGGTCTGTAGACAGAGGGAACCGGGCCCGCTCCTCCCACCACCCTCCCCACAGCCCTGCAGTTTCCTTGGGCTCTCCTCTCCGGGCACAGACCAGCCTGGCCCGGCTGAGCCTGGGGCCTGGCCCTGAGCGCGGGCAGAGCATAACTAGGAGGCGCTTGCTGATTCAAGGGGCTCGCAGCGCAGCCTCTCACCGGGGCGTCCGTTCCTGGTCAGGTTCCAGGTGATGTTGGGGGGCCCGGGCGGGTCTGTAACACAAACCAGACAGGGGGGATCAGGGGGACTGGACAGCACCGGGGGGGAGCGTGTCGCTAGTGATCACTGAGCCTAGACATGGACCCTCGCTGTGAGCTCAGCTGGGGAACGGGAAAGTCCCTGGAGTGACACAAGACCCGTGGGAGGGGAAGGGAAGCGACAGACCCAACTGAGCCTGACCGAAGAGACGCCCGACGGAACCCAGGGGCCGGACTAGGGCTGTGCCGGGGAACCAGAACTGTGGGAAATGGAAACCCAAGGGACCAAAAGCAGTGGGTCAAAATTCAGCCTAATTGGTGGAGGCACTAACGAGGGGCCGGGCTGCTCAGGCCTGGATACTGGAGCGAATGTCGGTGCCCCCATCTGCTGGGCGCCCGGGCGTTCAGCGACCTGCTCCCCAAACATGTCCTCCCAAGAGTGGGCCAGAGCCAGGGGTCTAAATAACCTCTTCCCCGGCTCTGGCTGAGCTCCAGCCACCACCAGGGACATCAGACACCCCCCTCGTGGGTCCCTTGCCTTCCCCCCTCAGTTCATCTCTCTCCAGCCCTCTCGTTTTGCCCCCGGGCTTGGCCAGCCAGGCTGGATATTTTGTACCCCAGATGCCTGGCTGCGCCCAGAGGAATGGCTAAAAGCAACACCCAGAACTCAGAGCCTGGGTCCGTCGGGTCGGGCTTACGGGGCTCGGGCTGCGGGTCTCCGATTGCAGCGCGGACGTTGCCTCCATGGCCTGTGTAGACGGGGGGGGGGGGGGGCGGGGCTCAGACACGGGGGGGGGGGGGGGGGGGGGGGGAGTTTCCCTCAGTCCGATGGTAACAAGGGCTGTCCATACACTGATGCCTGATTTGATCCTTCACATTGCAAAGGCGGCCACTGATTTCCCCTCTGGCCTGGATCTGCAGCGCGAGGGTCACAGGCCATTTAACGGGGGGTTGCCCTGGGGCAGGGCAGGCCGAGGTCTCTGGGCATCGAGCCCGGAGCGTGTTTAGTGCTGGACAGTGACTGGGTCCCATTAACACTCTGCCCCCTATAGAGCATCCACCGATCCCGGCAGAAAGGGGAGGGGGGAGGAGACACAGTGGAACAGCCTGGGGGGATCTCAGGGGGAACCGGGGTGGCTGGTGTGAGGGGAAATCCCAACAAGGGGGGGACTGGAGGGGGGGGGTGGATTCCAGCACAGGAGGATTCTGAGGGCAGGGCAGGGTAAAGAGGATCCGAGAAGAGAAGGGCCTGGGGACCTGGGGGTGCAGATGGGAGGGGGGAGCTATAGCCAAGGGGGGCAGGAAGGGGTGAAGATCCCAAGGGAGAAGGTGCTGCAAGGTGTGGAGGGAAGGGGCCTGGAGTAGAATTGGCTGAGGGTGCATGGTGGGGGGTGGGGATCCCAGCACAGGGCTGAGTTGGTGGAGGGGCCGGAGGGCAGAGGTGTGGATCCCAGCAGAGGGAGCTAGGGGCTGGTGTGGAGGGGCTGGGTGGATCACTCACAGACAATATGGAGCCGGATGGTTCTGCGGGTGGAAGGTCCCCATGGTGGCCTGTAGCTGGTGCTGCAGATGAGCTCTTTGTCGTGGTCCCCCAAGGAGGGTGTGAAGCAGAGCTTGGAGCTGTGGGCCCAGGTGCCATTCGCCAGCGGGGCTGAGACGTCCCGGGCTGTGTCGCTGAAGGGCCCTGTCCAGGTGACTCGGGGAGGGGGCCCGGAGCAGCGCCCAGGGGCCGTGCAGGTCACAGACACCGGCTCCCCAGCCAGCAGCGTCGCTGGCAGCCCCCGCGCCGGTGAGATCTGGATCTCTGGCTCCTCCGTCAGCCCTGAGACATGGGGAGAGAATCATTTGGGGACACGGGTCCTTTGCCCTCTAGGGGCATGGCCCCAATCTGGCCCCAGGGCGGGGATTGGCTGGCTCAGGGGGGGCTGCTGAGCGGTGACTGCGGCTTCTCTTACCTGTCACGGAGATTGTGAGCATTGCGTCAGTGCCATCGGAATTGGAGCGGTAACTGTATTTAAAGTCTCCTTTCTCAAATCTAAAGAAATATCTCCCCGCATCCATCTGCTGGGCATTGCTGATTTGCAGGGAGCAGTCGCCACTTAGCAGATCCCCCGCCAGCCGGAACCGGCCCTGGGTCTCCTGCGACACCCTCCGGCTGGAGTCAGTGCTGGCCACGGGTGGCTCAGAGTCCACAATGGCTGGATCCTTGTACCAGTATCTGTAGAACCGGGTCCGGGAATTGTAGGTGTCCAGCGAGGCTGGGAACATGAAGTTGCAGGGGATGAGAACGCAGAGACCCTCCTGCACCGACACCGACTGCGGCACCGCCAGGGTAAATCCGGGCTGCTGGGACAGGGACCCTGCAGGGGATGGAGAGAGATTGAAGTGGGACCCATAGAGAGCAGAGACCAACCCTGAGCTCCCCACACAGCTGTGCCGGTGCCCCTCACTCCCAACCTGCAGCCCCTTGCGAGCCCAGCCCTGGGTCCTTGACCAATTCTCACTCCATTTCCTTTCCAGCCTTCCCTACATTGAGCCCTCTGCCCGCTCCCTCAGCACCCCCCCCCCCCCCGCCCCACTCTGGGGAATTGGGCTCCTCTCCCTCTCCGGCCAGTCTCCCTTCCAAGTCCTGTGACAGACCTGGCCCCGCTTAGCGCGGATTCTGCCCTTCCCCCTGCACTGGGGTTGCAGATGCTGCTTACTTACCTCTCCAGAGCAGGGTGAGGATCAGGACCCTCAATTTGGCTGCAGGGAGGGCAGGACCCCCTGCTCTCCCGGGCGGGCCCTGAGCCGGGAGCTCTCCTTCCCCGGCATCTTGCTGTGGTGGCAGGGCTCTTCCCATGGCTGGGGCGTCCGGCTGGGACAGATCTAGAGACAGACGGGGGTGAGAAGTGTGAGAGCAGAGGCTGTTTGGGGGGACAGATCAGCCTGGAGGACCATCAGTACTGCTGGGCTCTGCAGGGGGCTGATCTGGGGCTGCTGGCAATGCAGTGACCTCCCCACCCCAAATCCCCAAATCACCAGATGGTCCTGAAAGATCGTAAGCTAAAAAAATCCTTAAATTGGCAAAAAACCCTGAGATTTTCTCCAGAAATTGTGAGATTGGCCAGAAAATCCCGAGCTGGTGACAGAAGATGGTGGGAAGGCAGCACTGCTCAGTGCCTGCTTTGCTTCAGTCTTTCCACATAAAAACAACATGTGAGCGGGCGACCAGCGAAGTTACCACAGACAACAAAGTGGAAAGGCTGCAGATCGGGATAAGTAAAGAACACGTCAGAGATGTTCCGACCAATTTGAATTCAAATCAGTGGGGCAGGAAGCTGTTCAACCCAGGGTGCTGAAGAAATCTTGGAGCCACTGGCAATAATATTTGCAATTTCATGGATACCAGGAGAGGTCCCAGAGTACGGGAGAAGGGCTAACAGCGTGGCCATCTTTAATGGGGAAAAGGAGGAGACGGGGAACTATAGATCAGTCCAGGGCCGGCTCCAGGCACCAGCGAAGGAAGCAGGTGCTTGGGGCGGCCAATGGAAAGGGGCGGCACATCCGGGACTTTGGCGGCAATTCGGCGGCTGGTCCCTCAGTCCCTCTCTTCCTCTTTGAGCTGCCACCGAAGTGCCACCGAAGATGAAGAGAGGGAGCGAAGGACCTGCTGCCGAATTGCCACAGAAGAATGAAGCAGCGCGATTGAGCTGCCGCCGAAGTGCCACCGAACGGCTTTATCTTTTTTTTTCTTCTCACTTCGCTGCTTGGGGTGGCAAAACAGCTGGAGCCGGCCCTGGACCAGTCAGCCTGACCTCAACACGTGGAAAGCTACTAGAGCAATGTATAAAACCTTCAATTTGTGAGGACGAAGGGGTGATCACCAGCATGGATTTATCCAGAACAAATTCTGCCAAACCATCTTGATTTCCTAAATTGACGAGGTAATTGGTTGGGGGCTGGGGGAAAGCGGTGGACATAATATATCTGGACTTCAGCGAGGCTTTTGACACAGTCCCACATGACATTCTCATAAGTAATCTGGAGAAGACTTCTGACGGAACTCAAATGTGAAATTGCAGAACTACTAACTCTGTTATGTAACCTATCATTTAAATCAGCTTCTGTACCAGATGACTGGAGGATAGCGAATGTGACACCAATTTTTTAAAAAAGGCTCTGGAGGTGATCCCAGCAATTAGAGGCCACTAAGTCTAAGTTCAGTACCGGGCAAACTGGTTGAAACGATAATTATCAGATGCAGAGATAAACACGATTTGTTGGGGAAGACTCAACATAGTTTTTGTAAAGGGAAATCATGCCTCATCAATCTACTAGAATTTTTTAGGGAGTCAAAAAGCATGTACACAAGGGTGACCCAGTCATTGTACTTTGCCCTGGTCTACACTGGGGGGGGGAATTGATCTACACTACACAACTTAAGTTACGTGAATAATAATAATAATCTGGGAAAAGGGGCAAACAGTGAGGTGGCAAGAGAGTTAATTTCAAAGCTGACTGTGAAGCTCTACAGAGGGATCTCACAAAACTGGGTGACTGGGTAACAAAATAGCAAATGAAATTCAATGTTAATAAATGCAAAGTAATGCACATGGGAAAACATAGTCCCAACTATACATTACCTGTTACCACTCAAGAAAGAGATCTTGGGAGTCATTGTGGATAGTTCTCTGAACACATCCACTCAATGTGCAGCGGCCGTCAAAAAAGCAAACAGAAAGTTGGGACTCATTAAGAAAGGGATAGATAAATCCATGGTATGCACACATTTTAAATACTGCGTCCGGTTCTGGTGGCTCTATCTCTAAATGGAATTGGAAAAGGTTCAGAAAAGGACAACAAAAAGATTAGGGGTGTGGAACAGCTTCCATATGAACAACAAGGAGTCCGGTGGCACCATACACCATGGAACAGCTTCCATATGAGGAGAGATTACTAAGACTGGGACTGTTCAGGTTGGAAAAGAGACGACTAAGGGAGGATATGATTGAGGTCTATAAAATCCTGACTGGTGTGGAGAAAGTAAATAAGGAAGTGTTATTTACTCCTTCCCATAACACAAGAACTAGGAGTCCCCGAATGAAATTAATAAGCAGCAGGTTTAAAACAAAGGTAAGGAAGTATTTCTTCACACAACACACAGTCAACCTGTGGAACTCTTTGCCAGAGGATGTTCTGAAGGCCAAAACATTAACAGGGTTCAAAAGAACTTGGGAAATCCATGGAGGATAGGTCGATCAATGGCTATTAGCCATGATGAAAAGGGATGGTGTCCCTAGCCTCTGTTTACCAGAAGCTGGGAATGGGTGACAGAGGATGGATCACTTGATGATGACGTGTTCTGTTGATTCCCTCTGGGGCACCTGGCATTGGGCACTGTCAGAAGACAGGATACTGGGCTAGATGGACCTTTGGTGTGAGCCAGTCTGGCCATTCTTATGGAGAAATGTGGGCTCAAGGCAACTACCAATAAGTGGATACATAATTGGTTAAAGAACCACAAAAGAGTAACTGTTACTGGAAAGAAGTTGGATTGGAGGGAGGTGCCGAGTGGGGCTCCAGAGGGATCTGTTCTGGGTCCCGTGTTGTTTAACATCTTTATCAATGACCTGGATGTAGGACTAGGGAGCAGACTGATCAAATCTGCAGATAACACAACCTAGTGGGGGTTGCCAACACTTTGGAGGATGGAGCTAAAATTCAGAGGGATCTCGAACTGGGCTGTAGATGACACAATGAAATTCATCAAGGAGAAATGGAAGGTGCTCCACTTAGGGAAGAAAAACCAAATGCACAAATACAGGATGGGGAAGAACTGGCTCGGCAGCAGCACTGCTGAAAAGGATCTGGGAGTTGGGGTGGATCAGACCCTCGACATGAGTCAGCAATGCGATGCTGTTGCAAAAAAAAGCAAATGCATTTTCAGGTTGCATTACCAGAGGCAGAGCATGCAAGTCAGGAGAAGTGACAGTACCGCTCTACTCAGTGCTGACTAGGCCTCAGCTGGAGGACTGTGTCCACTTTTGGTCACCAATGTATAGAAAGGATGTAGAGAAACTGGAAAGGATCCAGAGGGGAGGGATAAAGATGATCAAAGAGATGGAATGGAAGCCCTGGGGGCACAGCCTGAAGGAACTGGGCATGGTTAGTTTGGAAAAGAGATTGGGGGAGGGGGACATGATCACAGTTTTCAAATCCTTGAAAGGCTGCCATAGAGAAGCTGGAGAAAAGCTGTTCTCTCTCGCCCCAGAGGGCAGGACAAGGGGCAAAGGGTTCAAACTGCAGCAGAGTCGATTGAGATTAAACCTCAGGGAAAACTCCCCAGCTGTGAGAGCAGTTGGACAATGGATCAGACACCCAAGGAGGTCATGGAAGGTCCTTCACTGGAGAGTTTCGAGCGGAGGCTGGACAGCATCTGCCTGGAATGGGTTAGACCCAACAAATCCTGCATCTTGGCAGCGGTTGGACTAGGTGACCCCTGCGGTCCCTTCTCACCCTGTGGGTCTGTGATTCTAGGATTCGCTAAAGAATCCCGAGATTTAATGTGAACATCATGACCACCCCCCGCCCCAAAATTTCGCTAATAAATCCCAAGGTTTGCTTTAAAAATCCTGAGATTGGCTTTTAAAATCCACAGCTTTCTGCTTTGTCTCCAAACACCTTGTTTTTTGCAGCCCGTTGGCTCATACCGCCCCCCCCCCGCTCACCCCACAGTGCTGGTGTCGCCTCCACATGGTGAGTGCCTCCATTCTGCAGGGACCCAGTGGAGCTGGATGGCCCAGATGTGGGTAAAGCATCCACGAGGCAGGGGAAGGGAGCAGAGAGCTGATGGTTCGCCCCTCCGCTGCCAGCGCAGGGCACTAATCCTGCCCTCCCTGCCCCACAGCTGTCTCCCCCGCCCCCACTCCACCCTGCTCCTCCTGCTATCTGGACTCTCATCCCCCCATGAAAATGGTACTGGCCACTCCCTCCTCCCCACTGTTCTGAGAATGGTAGGGGCCAGTCCCCCCGCACCACACTCTTGTGAGAATAGTATGGGCCTCCTCCCCACTCCTCACATGTGAAAATGGTATTGGCCACTCACACCTTCCCCCCCCTTCTCAGCTGTTAATATGATTTGGGGTCTCTCCCTCTTACCCCTTCCTCACCTGTGAGAATGGTATGGGCCACTCACTTTTCTCCCCTCCTCCCCTATGAAAATGGTGTGGACTACTCACTCCTCACCCCTCCTTTCCTTTTAAAATGGTATGAGCCACTCCCCTCCTCCCCATTCCATTTCTTTGCAAATGGTACAGGACAAAGGCTCATCGCACCCCCATGAAAATGGTACAGGCCGCGCCCTCCTTTCCCTCCCCTACCTAAAAACTCCTCTCCGCTCCTGAGGGGGGAGCTGCCTCACTCCTGCAGCACTCCTAATTGACTGCCCTTCTCCAGGAGGCGGGACAAGTGGGCAGGGCAGCCAATCAGAGGGGGGTTCCCCCTCTGGGCAAGGCTGGAGTTCTCCAGCCTTGGGCTGGTCACTGGTGCAGTGAGCTGGGTGGGTCTAAGCCTGGATCCCCCATGGCCCATGCACCATCCCCCTGCCAGAGCAGGGTGGGACAGGCCTAGCTGCCCAGGGCTGGAGGGGCAGGGGCCAGCCCCAAGATATCCAGCCTCCATCCCCATCTGTGCGGGGTTGCCCTGCCCTGTGAAGTGTCTGAGAGCCCCAGGGGGTCTGTTGTCCACACAGCCCCATGGGGGGCAATGGGGTGAGCGCAGCTGGAGGATGGGGAGAAGTTTGCACGTATATGCTCCCCCTGGGGTATCTATAACTGTAGTAGCAGGATTCTGAATTTTGTATAAATTAGAATGAAGGACAAAGAATAATAATGTAGCGTGCATTAAATGTATTGATGTATGATTTGACGATATTCTCCCAGCCACCCTTTCTGAAAGCAGGAAGGAATGGCCTCTGTGCCATTGGTAAAGATGCATCAGCCAGAATCTTTTCTCTGAAGCTGATTTCAAGGCAGCAATAGGCCTTTAGGGTCACCTACTTTGTTGTAGGTTTAAAATTAGCATTTTGAAATAAGTAAAAGACTGCAATGATTGTTTTCTCCTACACTGCAATTTGATGTTCCTGTTCAAATGTTCTGTGTAAATCAATCCTGTTTTGCGTGTGAATGAGGAATGTGTGTGTTCGAAGATAAGTCTGAAGGCCATTACCAGACCAGATGTTCTAAGGAAGGAGCTGAGGATAGACGTAAAGGCACCAGTAGATTGCAACACGCCCCCCATTGAAATGTCAAAGGAGGGCAGATTGACGACGCTAAAAGATGGGGCAGGCACCTATCAATGGGGACAAGAGAGCTGTGATCAAAACAGGTATGGGGTAACTCCCTGAGAGACTGATAAAAGAACAAGATAAAGGATGAGAAGAACAATTTAAGAAAACAAGCACTCGTCAAACAGCGATTTATTACAGCATGATAGTACACAACTCATTGGTCCCAATGAAGGAAGATCACTATATAAACAGGGTGCTTTGCCATGAAACTTTGTGTTCGTCCTGCCAAGACTTCCAAGGAGCATCATATTGCGACCAACAGAACCCGGCTCCTCCCTACCCTTGATCAACCTAGCTGGCCACTAGATTGATCCGGACTCTGGACTGGTAACTATAACATCGACTGGTGGGACAGTTTGTGTGTGTGTGGGGGGCGGGGTATGTGTGATTGAATGCATATACTAATTGTTGTATGTCCAATAAATGTAGCGTATTGCCTTTTCCCCTGAAGAAGATGCCTTGTGCTTCTTATAAGCATAACATAACTGCCCCCTCTGCAATGCCCTCCCTTCCCTCCAAAACCGCCCCCATGGGGAAGGGGAAACAGGCAGCAGTTCCATTTCCCGCCATCCCTTTGATACCCTCAGGTGCTCTCGGGAAGGAGGCGGAGAGATGAGAGCTGGGGAACCCCCTGCTGTATGTGGCCCCCTGAGCTGATGACTCCAGTGTGGTCCTTGGGGTGGGATGCTGCTCAGGCTTGAGGGGCACCGGCAGAGTTGGCGGGGGGCTAGCCCAGGGCTGGGATAGCAAAGGCTGCTGGTCGGGATTAAAGGGCCACCCAGTCTCCACAGACCATCCAGCTCCCTCCCCCACCCTAGTTCCACTCACCCCTAGACCTGCAGAGGGGGGCCTGGCACCTGGCTCTTCGACCCTGCGGCCCAGGTTCCCCACAGTTTGTGACTCAGAGCCTAGGGAGCTGACATGCACAGTAACCTGAAAGCAGAAGTGGGTGCTAACGGGGATCATCGAGGAAGATGCTGTCTCAGAAAGCGCAGCACCAACATCCTGCCAACATCCCCTCCATCTGGCGGGGGCTGCCCTCGGCTCCCCTGCAACAGGGCAGACTGCATATTGCTTGTGGGGCAGGAAATAGAACCCAGGAATCGGAGCTCTGAGCCCGTCTACACCTCAGTCTCCTCCCAGAGCTGGGAAAGAATCCAGGAGTCCTGACGCCTGCCTCCACCCCCCACTCTAAACCACTAGACCCTGCTCCCCTCCCAGAGCCAGGGACGGAACCCAGGAGTCCTGGTGTGACATTGCACTCCATATGTTTATGGAAATATGCTCATGAGTGTGAATCTAATGTAACTGGAATATGCTTTAAGCATAAGGTCTCTTGTAAGATATCATTACAAAGCTTATAATCCACTGAGTGTGTTCATCTTATTTGTATGACTGTATCATTCTTGTATATGAAGCTAGAAATATGAAGTATTACTCTGAAGTCCTATTGTAATTATGCAAACTGTGGGCTATTAATGGTGGTTCAGAATTTTGATGCCTCCCACTGACCAGGAAAATTGGTTGTAAATGGCTCTGTTTACTTGTAAGACTTCCTGTGTTCCTGTGAGTGAGGCCAAAAGGAATGGAGGCTTTGGGGTCTCACAGGACATGTGACCATGTCACCTGGTACTGGAATCCATCTTAAACCTGGTGCTTTTCCATTTAGAAGGAGGGATGGGGAGCCAGAGAGACAAAGGATTCCCACCTTGTGCCAAAGCCATAAAAGGGGGTGGAACAGAACAAAGAGAGCTGCAGGCATGAGAAAACCCCTAGTTACCACCTGACTAACAAGGACTGTACCAGGGGACAGAATTGGGCCCAGACTATGAAGGAGTCTAGTCTGTGAAAGAAGCTTATTGGAACATCTGTGAGGGTGAGATTAAGCTGAACTCAGTTTCTTAAACATATTAGGCTTAGACTTGCATGTTTTCTTTCATTTTGCTTGGTAACTTACTTTGTTCTATTTGTTATTTCTTGAAACCACGTAAATCCTACTTTTTATACTTAATAAAATCACTTTTGTTTATTAATTAACCCAGAGTAAGTGATTAATACCTTGGGGAGCAAACAGCTGTGCATATCTCTCTATCAGTGTTATAGAGGGCGGACAATTTATGAGTTTACCCTGTATAAGCTTTATACATAGTGAAACAGATATATTGGGGGTTTGGATCCCATTGGGAACTGGGTGACTGGATTCTGGAGATAGGTAATCTGCTGAGTGGTTTTTGGTTAAACTCTGCAATTTTGGGAGCGTGGACCAGACCTCATTCTGTGTTGCAGCAGACTAGAGTGTCCGTCTCAACAAGGCAGCGTTCTGGAAACCCAAACTGGCAGTGGAAAACGGGCTCAGAGGTCGCTTCAGCACATCCGGTGACTGTCCCAAGGGGATCTCTGTGACAGAACCCATCACACCTGGCTCTGAGACCATCTACATCCCAGTCTCCTCCCAGAGCCATGGATGGAAGCCAGGAGTCCTGGCTACCTGCCTCCCATCCCAGCTTTATCCCTTTATTACTGTTTTTTTCCAGTAACACAATAATATTTTAACACTAGCAGCTCACACCTCTTCTCGTATTGTACATGCTGCAGACATAAATCACTCACCAGAAGTTGAGATGCAGCTGCCTCCGGGGTGGGACAGCTGGGGAACAGCCACACAGCAACACAGCCCGGGGGTTGCTCACCCAGACCAAAGATGTGTCTGTCTCTGGGGTCGGGGGGCTGGGAACAGTGCACTGGAACAGGAGATACCTGGTTATGATGGCTAGGGAATCCCGAATCCAATGGGAAGAGCCGGGTGCATGTGGAGACCTGCCTGCGAGAGAGCGGGTGCGAGTGTCAGGGCGTGGGCTGAGGCGAGACGTGAGATTTCAAGACAGGAAGGGGAAGTCAGCATATGAATCTGGCCCTAGACCGTCTTGCAGAAGCCCCGTTCCAGTGGCTGGAGATCTTGGTGCCATCGATGCAAGACGGAGATTGTCAAAGATACAGGCCAGGTCCCACAGACAGCCGGCTTCCGGCCACACCGTGGGTGGACTGGCTGAGGGTGAGGGGAATGGAGCATAGGGCCTTTCCCCTCTAGGGTGCACCGGCTCCGATCTACCCCAGGGTGGGGCACTGCTGGCTCTGGGGGGTGGGAATGGGACCAGGGGTCCTTCCCCTCTTCGGTCTCTCAGCAGGGGAGACGCCAGCAGATTGTAGCCGGTTCATTGAGCACAGATGTTTGTTTTCTGTGTCTCAGTTCCTTAAACGCCTCCCGGGTCACTGAGTCTGGGGAGTCCCTTGTGATGGGACCTGGGTCATCGGTTGTATACGGAGAGGCAGCTGGATTCCACAGAATCCATCCTTCGACATAAGAACTGACACGCAGCTAAATTTGGCCTGGGTCAAGGGGGCTGTTAACACAGGGACCTCTCCCCAGTGCTGATGTGGCTGCCTCTGGGGTGGGGCATGTTTATACAAGGACTCCTCGCCCAGTGTTGAGATACGCAAGGGTTTGGAAGAAACCTAGAACTAAAAGAAACACAGCGCCCCCTGGGACATTGGGACCAGCCCCGATGGCCGGGCCCTCCCGAGTCTCACACCCCATCAAGACCCAGGCCCACTCTGCCCCAGGCCAATGGCATGTCAGCTCTGCTCCCCTGTGTGTGGGCACCAGTGGCTTTGCTGGGATGCTGGCTGCAGAGAAGACCTTGTACAACAGGAAGTTTCCAATTGGTGAGTTTGTTCTACCTCCAGCCGGTAGGCCCCAGTTCGGGATCGAGCGAGACCTGCGGAGAGCAGGTGAACGGGTGTGATGAAACAGGGCTTTTTGTTTTGTTTTTTCAATGGTTTGCATGCGGGGTGGGGGGACTCAGTTTCCCTGTGTGTTACTGCTTTAGCGAGGTGGTGGGAGAGGGAGTTTGTTGTTACAGAGGCCCAGCAAGGGAACTTCGGACCCCAGCCAATGGCCTGGAGAATGGATACCACAGCAACTGGTCACCTGGCGACCCGGAGGCCCAGCTCAGGCGTTGCAGCCGGTTCTGGCCAGTGGGAGGACAATGGGCTGCAGAGAGAGGACCCCGGTGACCTGACCAGCCGGTTCCAGCCAGAGGGGGACAGAGGACAGATGAAAGGAGAGGCTGAGAGGAGAGAAGGCCCAGGCAACCCTGTTTACCTGGAGAGAAGACAATGGACAGAGGTGGGGCTTGGGGCCGGTGATATTGGATGCCCAGCTGGGAAGCACCGGGCCTGTGGGCTGGAGAGGGGGAGCAGGCAGAGCCCACCTGGATGCAGGGGAGACTTGGATGTACTGTGCTGAGGGAGGCCAGGCCTGAGGCCCTGAGAGTTTCCTGTGCTGTGTTCAGACGTTCAATAAACCCTCCTCTTTTACACTGGCTGAGAGTCACTGCTGGCTAGAGATCAGGGTTGCATTATTCCCTCTGGGAGTGGAGACCCCGGGGGTCCAGAGCAAGTGAACTCCCTGAGGGGGCCCACGGCGAGAGACAAGCGTGCTAAGGCTCAGAGAGGTGCAGTTCCAGGAGACCGAGCGGGCACCAACAATCCAAGGGGCTGCAGTCCATACGGCAGTCCAACGTGCTTGTGGAGAGTCTCAATGAGACCCTAAAGATGCTGCTGCAAACATTTATGGACCAGCACCCGCAGGACTGAGACAAGTATTTACCCCACCTGCTGTTTGCATACAGGGAAGTGCCCAGGAATCCACAGGGTTCTCCCAGTTCGAGTTGCTGTATGGGAGGAGAGTGAGGGGACCCCTGGACTTTATGAAGGATGAGTGGGAGGGGAAGACCACTCCTGATGAAGAGTCAGTGGTGGAGTATGTACTGACTTTCCCAGAGAAGCTCACTGCGCTCATAGGCTTGGCCAGGGAGAGCTTAGTCAGGGCCCAAGGCATGCAGGACTGACTATAAAAGCTGGAAAGTGCAAGGTGGGAATGGCAGAGGCCACCTAAAGCCAGAGCCATCTAAGTCGAGGCAATCAAGGACTAAGGAGCAGGTCCAGGCTTTCATTGGGATGGCGGGGTACTACTGGAGGTTTGTGCCCTATTTTAGCTCCCTGGAAGCTCCCCTTACAGAGCTTTGTAGGAAGGACAAGCCAGACAGTGTGGTCTGGACTGAGCGGTGTCAGAGGGCTCTCTGGGCACTGAAGGAGGCTCTCATATGTAGCTTGGTGCTGGTAAACCCAGATTTTAACAAATCCTTCCTGGTGTTCACTCAGACCTCAGACACCGGGCTGGATGCGGTGCTGATGCAAACGGATACTAAGGGGGAGAGACACCCCGTGTACCTGAGCAAGAAGCTGCTGCCCCGGGAGCAGCACTATGCGGCCATAGAGAAGGAATGCCTGGTCATGGTGTGGGCCCTTAAAAAGCTGCAGATGTATCTTTCTGAGTGTGCACTGACCATTCACCCCAACGTGGCTGCACCAAATGAAAGGGGCTAATGCCAAGCTCCTGAGATGGAGCCTGCTCCTCCAGGGGTATGACAGGGAAGTGGGCCATGTGAGGGGGAGTGCCAATGTTATAGCCAATGCCTTATTGGGGCCCCTGAACTTCCCCAGGTAACTGGCTAAGTGACCCCTCTCAGTTCAGACTCAAAACGGGGAGAGATGGCATGAAGTGGGGCGGGGGAGAGGAAGGTCTTGGTTTTTGCAATGGTTTGCATGTAGAGGGGGTGGGACTCAGTTTCCTTGGGAGTTACTGGTTTAGCGAGGTGGTGGGAGAGGTAGTTTGTTGTTACAGAGGGCCAGCAAACGGCCGGGAGAATGGACACCCCAGTGACTGGTGACCGGGTGACAAGTGTGACATTGCACTGTATACGGTTTTATAAAAATATGCTAATGAGTGAATATAATGTAACTGGAATATGCTTCATGCAAAAGGTCTCTTGTAAGGTATCATTACAAAGCTTATAATCTACTGAGTGTGTTCATCCTGTTTCTATAAATGTATCACTCTTATATCTGAAACTAGAAATATGAAATATAACTCTGAGGGCCTACTGTAATTATGCAAAGTGTGGGCAATTAATGGTGGTTTGGAATCTTGATGGCTCCCATCAACCAGGACAATTGACTGTGGATGGCTCTGTTTGCAGGCAAGCCTGCCTATGAGTCAGGCTGGGAGGAATGAAGGCTTGGGGTCTTACAGTGACATGTGATCATGTCACCTGAACTGGAATCCATCTTTAACTTGGTGCTTTTCCAGTGAGGAGGGGTGGGAACCCAGAGGGACAAAGGATTCCCACCTTATGCAAAAGATATATAAGGGGGTGGAACAGAACAAAGGGGAGAGCCATCATGAGGAATCCCCTAGTTACCACCTGAGCTGGAACAAGGGATGTACCAGGGAAAGGATTGTGCCCAGACTAGGAAGGTGTCCAGTCTGTGAAAGAAACTTATTGAAACATCTCTAAGGGTGGGATCTTATCAGTATTCAGTTTCTTACTGTATTAGACATAGATTTGCATGTTTTATTTTATTTAACTTAGTAATTCACTTTGTTCTGTCTGTTACTACTTGGAACCACTTAAATCCTACTTTCTGTATTTAATAAAATCACTTTTTACTTATTAATTAACTCAGAGTATGTATTAATACCTGGGAGGGGGGCAAACAGCTGTGCATATCTCTCAGTGTTATAGAGGGCAAACAATTCATGAGTTTACCCTCTATAAGCTTTATACAGGGTAAAACGGATGTATTTAGGTTTAGACCCCATTGGGAGTTGGGCATCTGAGTGTTAAAGACAAGAACACGTCTGTAAGCTGCTTTCAGGTAAGATTGCAGCTGTTAGGGGACATGATTCAGACCTGGGTCTGAGTTTGCAGCAGGCTAGCGAGTCTGGCTCAAACCAGGCAGGGCACTGAAGTCCTAAGCTGACAGGGCAGGAGAGCAGGGGCAGAAGTAGTCTTGGCACATCAGGTGGCAGCTCCCAAGGGGGGGTCTGTGATTTAACCCGTCACAGGACGAGCCCCCATATTAAATACCGAAAGTAGGATTTAAGTGGTTCCAAGTAGTAACAGACAGAACAAAGTGACTTTACATCTTTGCCCCATAGACACTGCTTTACCTCAGCCTTACATATGCTTGAGCAACAAAATCCAACATTCCCTCAAAACTTGCCACCTCTTTCCCCCTCACCCATTTCCCCAACAAATCTTTCCTTTTGTTTACGTATTCCCCATGACTCATCCCAATATCCCTTTTAAGGTTCCTAAATTTACCTCTATATGTTTCGGGGGTAATCTGAACACTTCACAAAACAGCATTTTTAAATTTACAATAGTCTAAAGCCTCTCCAATAGGCATTCCATTGACTACATTTCGAGCTTTACCAGTTAATTTCTCAATAAGGGCAGGAACTCTCTTATCATCGGGGATTTCATGTATTACACGCAGCCTTTCAAAGGTAGTCAAATATTCAGCAATATCGTCCTCCTCTCTGTATGCAGGACATAAGTGTTCCCACGTGTGGATTTTTGGACTGATGGGAGTGGTTGGGGGTTGGGGGCCTCTGGTCTGCTTCTCTAGCAGGTCCAGCTGGTGTTTTCTCTCTTTCTCTCTCTCTCTCTGCCATAGCCAATGTATGCAGTCTCCTCCCTGACTGCCTCTGCCTCCATACCCTTCTGTGAGCAGCCTCCTCTTCTTTGAGCCTCATTTCTGCCTGCCACATTTCAAACTCGCGGTCCTTTTCCTTCTCTGCCACTTCCACTCTGGCCAGCTCTAGTTTTGTAGCTGCCTCACTGGTAGTCATTTTTCTCCTTTCTTGTGCTTATTTCCCTCACCCGAAATAAACAAACAGAAAATAACAAAACGGTGACCCCCTCCTGAGTGCTCTTAGCCACTGAACTTAAGATTCACTTAAAATCACAAATATCAGTGCTTAAAGCGTGAACTCCACTTGGAGTAACAAACCACACATATACCCTGCTGGCTGAGCCACCGTGACATTCCCCTGGTGTTATCTGGCCCGGTGATCTACTAGGTCACTCCAATCCTCGACACTGGGAGCCAGCCTTACCCTGCTCTGCTGTGAGAATCCCACTCCCGGGCTGTTCACACACGGTCTCTAGCATGTAAGCTGCTCCCAGCACATGAGTGAGCACTTTTGGCCACTGCTTGGATTGTGCATCTGAATGACACTAGCCAGTATCTCCACTCCCAGACACAACCCTAGGAACCTTCATCTTGCAGTGTCCAGTTATGCCCGCTGGATGCTGCAAGCTTATATGAGTTTGTCAATTTAACAAAGAAATTGATATGTATCGGGCTTGTTATTCCAAGGGGAGTCTTTGACACACTTCAAACCAAACGCACTGCCTTCGCTAGAATAAACAAACAAATTTATTAACTGCAAAAGATAGATTTTAAATTATTATAAGTCAAAGCACAACAAGTCAGATTTGGTCAAATGAAACAAAAGCAAACAGCAAAACAAACAAATGCATTAACTACAAATGATAGATTTTAAGTGATTATAAATCAAAGCACAACAAGTCAGGGATGGTGTCCTTAGCCTTTGTTTGCCAGAAGCTGGGAGTGGGTGACAGTTGATGGATCACTTGATGATTACCTGTTCTGTTCATTCTCTCTGGGGCACCTGGTATTGGTCACTGTTGTAAGACAGGATTCTGGGCTAGATGGACTCTTTGTCTGACCCAATATAGCTGTTCTTATGGAGAAATGTGGGCTTGGTGGAACTACCATTAAGTGGATATATAATTGGTTAAACAACCGCAAACAACGAGAAACTGTTAATGGAACGATGTGGGATTGGAGGGAGGTCTCAGGTGGGGCTCCACAGCGATCTGTTTTGGGTCCGATATTGTTTAATGTCCTTATTAATGACTTGGATGTAGGACTAGGGAGCAGACTCTGCAGATCATTAAATCTGCAGATCATAGAATCATAGAATATAAGGGTTGGAAGAGACCTCAGGAGGTCATCTAGTCCAACCCCCTGCTCCAGTCTTTCTAGAACTGCGGACACCAGAACTAGACACAGGATCCCAGCAGCAGTCGCACCAGAGCCAGATCCAGAGGGGAAAATCATCTCCCCGCTCTGATTCCAGAGGACCTCAAAGGATGGAGATTCTACCACCTCTGTAGGTAACCCATTCCAGTGCTTCACCACCCTCCTAGTGAAATAGCTTTTCCTAATATCCAACCTAGACCTCCCCCACTGCAACTTGAGACCATTACTCCTTGATGTGTCATCTGCCACCACTGAAATCAGCCACGCTCCATCCCCTTTGGAATGCCCCTTCAGGTAGTTGAAGGTTGCTATCAAATCCCCCCTCACTCTTCTCTTCTGCAGATTAAACAAGCCCAGTTACCTCAGCCTCACCTCGTAAGTCATGTGCCCCAGCCCCCTAATAATTTTTGTTGCCCTCCACTGGACTCTCCAATTTGTCCACATCCCTTCTGTAGTGGGGGCCCAAAACTGGACGCATTACTCCAGGTGTGGCCTCACCAGTGCCGAACAGAGGGGAATAATCACTTCCCTCGATCTGCTGGCAATGCTCCTACTAATGCAGCCCAATATGCTGTTAGCCTTCTTGGCAACAAGGGTAAACTGCTGACTCATATACAGATTCTCATCCTCTGTAATCCCCAGGTCCTTTTCTGCAGAACTGCTGCTTAGCCAGTCGGTCCCCAGCCTGTAGCGGTGCATGGGATTCTTCCATCTAAGTGCAGGACTCTGCACTTGTCCTTGTTAAGCCTCATCAGATTTCTTTTGGCCCAATCCTCCAATTTGTCTAGGTCACTCTGGACCCTATCCCTACCCTCCAGCGTGTTATGCTTATAAGAAGCACACAGGATCTTTTTTCAGGGGAAAAGGCAATATGCCACATTTATTGAAGATACAACAATTAGCAAATGCATTCAATCACACCACACACACACACACTGTCCCATCAGCCGATGTTATAGTTGCCAGTCCAGAGTCTGGATCAATCTAGTGGCTAGCTAGGTTGCTCATGGGTAGTTAGGAGCCGAGTTTTGTCGGTCGCGACACAATGCTCCGGGGAAGTCTTGGCAGAATGAATCCAAAGTTTCCTGGCAAGACAATAAAGAAGGAAAGCTAGTGCCAGTAGCATATGAATTTAGGAAATTACAAGGAGTAGAAATACATTTTGATCCCTGTGAACATGAGTGCCTGGCAGCCCTCTGGGCAGTACAATCTTT
>NC_048318.1:18908918-18929865 GCF_013100865.1 Trachemys scripta elegans | reverse complement strand
GGTCAAATCTGCCCTGCTCCCTGCTCCGTCACAGGAGGTGTGGGGTCTAGGAGGGAGTTAGGGAGGGGGAGGGGGTTCTGACCTGGGGCAGGGGGTTCGGGGTGCGGGTGGGGGAGGTGTGGGGTCTAGGAGGGAGTTAGGGAGGGGGAGGGGGTTCTGACCTTGGGCAGGAGGTTCGGGGTACGGGCTCTGTCCGGGCGGCACTTACCTCAGGCGGCTCCCGGGGCTCGGGCAGGCTCCCTACCCGGCTCCGCGCGGCTCTCGACAGGGACCGGCATGTCCGGCCCCAGGCGCCGGGGCAGGGGGTCTCCGCATGCTGCCCCCGCCAGAGCGCCATCGCCCCACGGTGGGCGTTATGACATCATTGCTGCTGATGTGATGTCACAGTGGGCATTGTGACATCATCACTGGCACCATGGCTTCATAGTTTCTGCGTGACAGCGTCACAGGCATGATATATCGTATCAGAGGCTGTTGTGCTGTGACATCACGGTGTGTTATGACATCATCAGAATCTGTGTGACATCATTGTGGGGGGGTTATGAAGCCACAGGTGGATGACCTTATCACTGGCTAGTACTGTGAGTGCCGTTGCCATGGGGACGGATCCAAGATGGCCGACACCATTGTTGCTCGGGGCAACGCGTATGCACTCCGCCCTCAGGGCCCGCCCTCACCACCAAGTTGAGTTGCCCTACACCCCCACTCAAACCGACGGCTCACTTAGGGGCGGGATTTGATGTCTGTCACTCGAGGAAAGTAACAAATAGGCTGGGAGATTGGGCAAGAGGAATGGAGATCGAAGCCAATAGTCTGATGGGGGAGGCGGGTTTAAGGGTTTTTATCCAATAGGATTAAGAAGGAGGCTGGATTGACAGTGACACAGTATCCAATGGGATTGGAGAGCAGGCAGTCCTGGGTATCGTTCATCTAATTGGATATTAATAAAGGTGGGATTAGGTCGGGGAATTAGCCAATGGCGTTATGGAGGAGACGGGGCGACTGCACCGAGAACCAATGAGTATAGAAAATGGGCGGGAGGAAGGCGTGGCATTAGCCAATAATAATTCAGAGGATTGGTTAAACTCTCAACCAATGGGATTCCAGTCCAGATTCGGGTGCCAGCCAATGGCGTGACAGGAAGGGCGAGGCTAGTGCCAAAGCAGCCAATGAACTGCGACAGTAGGCGGGACTATAGTCGCCGCCAGCCAATGAGCGCGGAGCCGCCCCTGCAAAGCGGCCGAGGCCACCCCGCGTTTTCCTTAGTACCGGAGCTGGGAGCTAAAATGGCGGCCGCCGATGGAGATGACTCGCTCTACCCTATCGCGGTGCTGATCGACGAGCTGCGCAACGAGGACGTCCAGGTGCTGGCCGGTGGGGGGAGGCTGGGCTGCGGGGATCCGCACGGCGAAGGGAGCCCGGGGTCCGGCGTCCAATCACAGGCCGCCTCTCATCCCCAAAGCCGCGCTGCGGGCGTGAGAGGAGACGCCTGATTGGATGGGAGTGCCACATCGGGCTGAATGGGAGTCTGGGGGCCAATGTGTGTGTGCGGGGTTCTCTGACCCCCCCCCCTCCCCCCAACCACCCCTGTGGGTCTGATGAGATATAGCCGCTGATTGGCTGAACGTCTCCCCCATTCATGCCAGTGGGGTCTCTCTTCGTGGGATCAATGACCCCTGACCCCTGATTGGCTGTGGGGTGCCCGTAGAGACAGTCATGGGGTTTGGCTCACGTGACCTGGGGTGTGGTGTGAGGGGGTGCCTGGCTGGCTCCTTCCCAGGTATGTCCCCTATAGCCAATGACAGGCCATGCCTTATCCCCCAGGGGTGAGGTGGATGACAAGAGGTTGCTGATTGGCCAGATTTGGGGGAGGTGGGGGGACATGGTAGACTGGGGAGTCGGGGAGCCAATCAGAGAAGCTCTTAAAAGCGTATTTTGCAGGCTATACCCCGATATACCACTGAGCGGGGGCTCCCCTGTGTTATATAGAGTCGGGGTGGGGCCTGTGAGAGCCAATCCTTAACCTCTCTCTGTGATTGGCTGGGGGAAGTTTCTGTCTTGGGGAGCTTGGTCTGTGGGAGCCAATCCCTGCCACTGGCCTGTGGTAGATCTGGAAGTGACCAGTGACAGCCAATCCTGGGCGTCCCCTAGGAGATGGTGAATGTGGTTGGCCTTGGCACACCCCAAGAGAGTGTGATTTACCACAGCCATTCCTAGGGCTTCCTTGTCATGAGTACCTTGTGGTTGGTCCTTACTAGCCTCCTCCATGACTAATGCTGGCCAAAGCTTGTAAAAACCAATTTCAGGGCTCCCCTCAACAAGCTGCTGCATGCAAGTGGCTGGGAAAGGCTGTGGTGTGGTGGGGGCAGGCCCCCCCCCCAGGGGACCAATACTGGGATTAGCCTAGGAAGCAGCTGTGTGATTGGCTGGAAAAGTTCCATATAACCATGGTATATATGGGGAGAGGGCACAATCCTCTGATCTCTTCCTTTTTGGGGAAGAGGGGGCTCGGGCTTGGTTCAGGGGGTGCTCCGGTAGCTTATGAGCTCAGGCTAAGGATGAGGGTGGGTGAGGATGGAGGATATGGGAGCAGAGGTGAGGGGGTTGTCTGTGGGGTGAGGGGGCCTGGGGGGGGGGGATTTGATCAACATATGGCATTTTAGGACCGCCACAGGGCTCTAAGCAGGGGTGGGCAAACTTTTTGGCTCGAGGGCCACATCTTGGTATGGAAATTGTATGGTGGGCCATGAATGCTCAAGAAATTGGGGGTTGGGGTACAGCAGGGGGTGAGCGCTCTGGCTGGGGGTGTGGGCTCTGGGGTGGGGCCAGAAATGGGGAGTTCAGGGTGTGTGTGGGGGGCGGGCTCTGGGCTGGTTCAGGGGGTTGGGGTGCTGTGGGGGGGGTGAGGGCTCCGGCTGGGGATGAGGAGTTGAGGATGCAGGAGGGTGCTCCGGGCTGGGACCGAGGGGTTCGGAGGGCAGGAGGGGGGATCAGGGCTGGGGCAAGGGGTTGGGACATGGGAGAGGATCAGGGGTGCAGGCTCCTGGCGGCGCTTGCCTCAAGTAGCTCTTATTCGGAAGCATGGCCAGGCAGCTCTGCACATTGTCCTGTTTGCAGGCACTGCCCCTTCAGCTCCCATTGGCCATGGTTCCCGGCCAATGGGAGCTGTGGGGACGGCGCTTGGGCCAGGGGCAGCATGTGGCTCCCCCTGGCTGCCCCTACGTTTAGGAGCCGGAAGGGGGACATGCCGCTGCTTCCGGGAGCCTTGCGGTCTGGGGCAAGCCCTGGACCCTGCTCCCTGGCGGGAGCTCGAGGACCAAATTAAAATGTCTGGAGGGCTGGATGCTGCTTCTGGGTCGTAGTTTGCCCACCCCTGCTCTAATCACATACCTGTGAGGATGTACTGGGGGTGGGGTGTCTGTTCTATGACGGGGCCTTTTCTACCTGGCTATCTCCGGGGTGTGGCTCCCAGGGTGGGTATATCAGGCAGAGTAGGACTGGCCAGACAGGATGCCCCAGTGGTGACACAGCAGAAGGGGTGTGGGAGTAGATCTTGTGAAGGGGAGGGGCTCTGGGCTGCATGTGAGGGGGAGTGTGATTTAGGGGTTGGAGCAGAGGGAGGCCTGAGAGCCAGGATTTCTGGGTTCTCTCCCTGGCTCTGGTAGGGGAGCGGGGTCTAGTGCATTAGATCACACGACTCCTGGGTTCTGTTCCCTTCTGAATGTGAACATTGGCCCAACTTCTATGGAGAGTGGCGTCTGTGTAGATTGGAAGGGGGACCAACCTTCTCAGGGATTGCCTGGATTAGTCAGGAGGGTGTTAAACTAGTAACGAAAGGGGAGGCTAAAAAGAGGGAAGATACGAGCCCTGAGCACAGAATTGAGATGTTGAGAACAAAATCAAGGAACGGAAGGGCGGGAAGAGAAGAAATTCTTGACTTGCCTTTACTGCAATGCTAGGCACCTGGGTTACAAACCAAAGGAATTGGAATTACTTGTTTATGAGCAAAAGCTCAATCGAGGTGGTATTATTATATCCCGGTGGGATGATTTGCACAACTGGAATGTTAAGATCATTGGTCATAAACCAGTGGTTTTCAGCCTGTGGGCCACAGATGCCTGGGGGTCCGCAGACTATGTCTAAGATTTCCAAAGGAGTCCGTACTGCCATTTGAAAATTTTTAGGGGTCCACAAATGAAAAAAGGTTGAAAACCCCTGTTATAAACTATTTAGGAAGGATCGAGTGGGCAGGAGGGGCGGGGCACTGTCAAAATGGCATCACCTGTTTCTGAATCACTGATAACTCGGAAGAAAATAATCTTGAATGCTTATGGATAAATGTCCTAACAGAGGAAGCACAAGATGCTATATTAGTTGGGGTTTACTATAGACCACACTGGGGAACAGGAGGACAGATCTATAATGTGCAGGGGTAAAAAGTGTGCGATCCTGAGAGGCTTCAATCTGATTGACGTATGCTGGAGCGCTCAGGCTGCCAGTACTAAAACATCCTTGGAATTTATAAGTTAGAGGACCATTTCCTAACTCAAAAAGGGTTGCATCCAACGTGGGGGAATTCTATATTAGAGACCTAAAAACTAGTGGTAACTTAGGTGCAAGTGATCATGATTTGATCACATTTATAATGTACAAACAGACCAGTGAAGGCCAGACCAGTGAGAGATTTTATTTGGTGCTTTAAAAGGGCCAGTTTCACAAAGCCAAAAACAGTTGAGCCAAATCAACTGGGGGGGAGGAGGGGGAATTGAATTAGGAAATGTGACTGATAATAAGCATTGTTTATGAACCCCACTGGATGCCTGAAAAGCCCCAATCAAGGAAGAGAGCCATATTGGTTTAAAAAAACAAAACAAAAACCCCATGTGATTTAGAAGGAAAGTGAAGGCAGCTATAAAAAATAATAAAACAAAGAAAATATATAGCAGTGGAAGAAAGGGGAACTGTAGAGAATTGATAAGGGAAGCAAAGGGGCACAAGAAGAAATGTGTGTGTCCAGAAGTGTAATCGCTGCCCTTTGACCGTCTCTTGCATGTCATCAGTGCTGTTCCCAGCAGGGCAGGGGCCAATATCAAAAAAGTTGCCCTCAGGAGGGAGGTCTGAGGTAGCCGCAGTCAGAGATCAAGAGTTGAAATCAATTCTTGTCCCAGCAGCGATGCTCATGTGGCTACAGGGTTGATAAAGAGTGATGTGTTTTTATTTTGTTTAAATTAGAATAACTTTTTTTCAAATAAACTTGCTTAAATGAAATGAGTTTTATACGTTTAATATGTTCAGGCCTGAACTAAGGAGTCTCTTAAAACTTTTAAATAAAAAACAAATGCTGAATCTGTGCATCTGTCGCAAACTTTGACTGAATGGCTGCTTTTCTATATAACGAAAGAATCGGGGGAAACATCTAACTTCTGCGGTTAAGCTCTGTAAATATGCCTCAGTGGGTCATCTACTGTATTAAGGACTTGCTCCTGTGGGGAGCCGAGGACTTGCTCTTCTGCGTGAGAGATTATTTAGTACAAATAAATTGTACATGCTGTTTTGTGTGTGTAATTAAATTCCACTCGCCGTCCTAATGCAGCTCCACATAAATCACGAGAAAGAAGTGAATTAGCTAGTGAAGGAGCCACAGATCAGTCACTTTTTCTAACGTATTACAAATGTCATTAATAAGCATCTGAAAATACCGTGCTCTAGAATTGCTTAAATCAACGTATATAGTTAATGTCCCCTCCTAAGCAGCAAAAAGATATACCAAGTCTAGGCTGACGGCTCCATTTAGCTGTAATTGACATTTTTTAATGGTCCCATCAACCAGGGCAAATGCGCCTTTCTTTAGAACATCACTGCAGTCCAAATGGAAAAGTGATTAAACTTGATGATTGAAATCGAGGCTTCCCACCTGGCGATTTAACCACGATTTAAAGCGAGGCAATTGAAATCACCCAGTGGAAAGCCTGCATTGCAAATTGTCTTGCTTTAAATCGCCAAGTGGGAAGCCTGGATTTCAATGGGGATTCAGATCACCAGGGTCTGACCTAGGTTTTCGCCCAGCGTCCCCCTCCCCTGTCTGCACCGGTCGCCTGGTTCTCACCCACGCTCCTCTCCACACAGCTACGTCTCAACAGCATCAAGAAACTCTCCACCATCGCCTTGGCCCTCGGCGTGGAGAGGACCCGCAGCGAGCTCCTGCCTTTCCTCACAGGTAACCAGAGGGCTCCAAACTGGCCTCCAGGACTCCTGGCTTCTCTCCCCGGATCTGGGAGGGCAGTCGGGCTAGTGGGTTAGAGCAGGGGGCTCTGGGAGTCAGGACTCCTGGGTTCTACCCCCACTTTGACCTTGGGTAAACTACCTCCGATGGCTGTGTTTTTTAAATGGTGGATAGCAACAGCCAGCACTGGTGGCGGAGGGCAGGGCTGTTGGTGTGTGTGGGGGCAGGGGCCTTGCAGGGCTGGAGCGAGGGCTGTAGGCTTTCCACCCCCCTTCAGGGCAGGAGTGGGCTCTGGAACGCTTCTGCTGAAACCCTGTGTCCAGGTGAGTCAGGGAGACAGCGCCCTGTGTGCAGTCAACTAGCGGCTCTCGATGCCCCTCTGAACCCACGCGTCTGGCTTTCGAAGGTGTCCACCACCTCGTCCTCTCCCTGCTCACCCGCCGCTTCTCTTGCAGACACGATTTACGATGAGGACGAGGTGCTGCTGGCTCTGGCTGAACAGCTGGGGACCTTCACCGCTCTCGTTGGGGGACCCGAATATGTGCACTGCTTACTGGTAGGTCAGACCCCTGCCACCTAGGGCATGGAGCATCATCATACGGGCACTGGGGGGGTCAGGACACCTGGGTTCTCTCCCCAGCTCTGGGAGGGGAGTGGGGTGTTGTGGGTTAGAGAGGGGGGGAGGTGGGAGCCAGGACTCCTGGGTTCTCGCCCCACTCCAAGCCGGGGTGGGATCAGTCCATCCCTGATCTCACTGCCCCCCGCAGCCTCCCCTGGAGAGCCTGGCGACGGTGGAGGAGACGGTGGTCCGAGACAAGGCGGTGGAGTCGCTGCGCGCCATCTCCCACGAACACTCGCCCTCGGACCTGGAGGGACACTTCGTGCCCCTGGTGAAGCGCCTGGCGGGGGGCGACTGGTTCACCTCCCGCACCTCGGCCTGTGGCCTCTTCAGCGTCTGCTACCCTCGCGTGTCCAGCTCGGTCAAGGCAGAGCTCCGGCAGTGAGTGAAGCCCCTATGGGGCCGATCGTGCGGCTGGGGGAGACCCTCGCAGGGCTGAATGCGGGGCTGGGGGAGAGCCCCTGGGTCAGTGGGACCCCCCGTGGGCGGATCGCGGGGCTGGAAGGGACCCTGGGTCAATGGGACAAGTCCCTGTTATCTCTCATAGTCCCCTTCATAAATGGGATCAGTCTCCAACACACACACAATCCCTCCACTCCGATTGGAGGCAGTTGAGATTCACCCTCCTTTGACTGGTCTGATCCGGGGCGGGATACCAAGCTAGATGGGCCCCTGGGGCTGATCGGGAGGGGGTGGAATACTGGGCTAGATGGGCACCTGGGGCTGACCCGCCGTGACAGGGAGGAGCTGTTACAGGCGTCTCACTCCCCCGTCCCCGGCAGGTACTTCCGGAACCTGTGCTCTGACGACACCCCCATGGTGAGGCGGGCGGCAGCCTCCAAGCTGGGCGAGTTCGCAAAGGTCCTGGAGCTGGAGCATGTGAAGGGCGAGATCATCCCCATGTTCTCCAACCTGGCCTCCGACGAGCAGGTGAGAGCCGCGCAGGGGAGGGAGCTGGGAGCCAGGACTCCTGGGTTCTCTCCCTGGCTCAGGGAGGGGAGTGGGGCCTAGTGGTTAGAGCAGGGGGACTGGGGCCCAGGACTCCTGGGTCGTCCTCCTGGCTCTGGGAGGAGAGTGGGGTCTGGCGTTAACCCATCCCTGCCTCTCGCCCGCAGGACTCGGTGCGCTTGCTAGCCGTGGAGGCTTGCGTCAATATCGCTCAGCTCCTGCCCCAGGAGGACCTGGAGACCTTGGTGATGCCCACACTACGGCAAGCGGCCGAGGACAAATCATGGCGGGTCCGGTACATGGTGGCTGATAAGTTCACAGAGGTGAGCGCTGCTTCCCTCCTCGCTCCAGTGATCTGTGGTGACCTAATGTTGCGTGGGCTAGCAGGGGGCTGTGAGTCAGGAGTGAGGGGCACTGGTAGAGCTTTGGGGGAGGGGGGAGCCCAGGGCTGGGACTGCCGGTGGGGATTGAGATCTGTGCACAGTGTCGATGCTTGTCAATTTCCCCTGTGCTGAAATTGACGGGCTGTTGTTGATCTGGTGACTCCCCATCTGTCTGGGTCCTGGATCCCTGGAACGCTCTGACATGTAGATCCCCTGCTGACCCACTGCCCTTCCCCCCACAGCTCCAGAAAGCCGTCGGGCCTGAAATCACCAAGACCGACCTGGTGCCGGCTTTCCAGAACCTCATGAAGGACTGCGAGGCCGAGGTGCGGGCTGCTGCCTCCCATAAAGTCAAAGGTCAGCCTTGGTGCCCCCTCTGTCCATGTGGGAGGTTGGGATCGCCCTCTGGAAGGACCAGAACAATCTCTACGGCCAGAGGGGGTCATTGTGGGGAGGAACTTTTGGGTAGGATGGATGGATGGGGGTTGTGGGTGAGGCTGAGTGTGGGGGATATAGTCTCCCCCAGGGACTGGCTGGGAACCCTGTGGCCGGAGCCCTGGGTAATTGGCTGGAGCTGGGATGGTCATACCGGTCTCATGGACTGGATAGACAAGAGGGGGTGGTCCTGCCCTGCCGAGTGTGGGGTATTGATCTCGGCTGATCCTGGCCCCTTGGGGGGGGGGGGGGGGGGAGAGTCTTATTGGGAGGGGAATGGATGGTGGGTATGATCCTGGCCCTTTCCCCTGCTGGGGGGAGATTTGGGAGGGAATAAATAGATTTGGGGAGGGGGGGGGCAGGTCTCTTGCTGCATGTCTGAACTCCCGTCCCCTGTGCCCTGGGCTGAGCTCCTGAAGCAGCTGGCCCCAGCCCCCCGTGGGAGCTGCTTCCCCCTCGTTAACCCCTCGCCCTGTTCACCATCTGCCCTCCCCAGAGTTCTGCGAGAACCTCTCGGCCGACTGCCGTGAGAACGTCATCATGACCCAGATACTGCCCTGCATCAAGGTACGGGGGTGGGGGGGGGGCTCGGCCTGATCCCCTTGCTGCTGGCATCCCCCCCATGGGGGGAAAGTGGATGGGTGGCAGGGGAGCATAGGGGCACAATGGGATGGGGTAAGCATGGTGTGGGGGGGAGGAAGATGTGAGAATGGGGGGCACAGGATGCAGTGGAAGGGCAGGGGAGCATGGGGAGAGGGATGTAGAAGGCCTGGGGGGCAGGGGCGTAAGGGGATGGTGGGGGGAGGGGTCAGGGGTGCCACCAAGGACAGGAGTGTGAAGGGTAGTGGATGGAGTGGGAGGTTTTGGGGGTGCAGGAGGCATGGGGGGCTTAAGGGGAGTACAGGGGGTTTGGGGGGGCAGCCCTAGCAGTTCAGTGCCATCAGGCTGGCGTTAGCCCGTCTACATTAACCCCCCCCACCCCCCTTCTCCCCGAGCAGGAGCTGGTGTCAGACGCCAATCAGCACGTCAAGTCGGCTCTGGCCTCCGTCATCATGGGGCTGTCACCCATCCTGGGCAAGGACAACACCATAGAGCACCTGCTGCCGCTCTTCCTGGCCCAGCTCAAGGACGAGGTGAGTGCCCCACCCCAGAGGTGGCTGCATTTCGGGGCCGCTGTGCTCCTGTCTTGTTGGTATCGATTTTTCTCTTTGGGAAGAGATGTCAGTGGGGTTTAGTGATTAGAGCATGGGGAGCTGGGAGCCAGGACTCCTGGGTTCAGTTCCTGGCTCTGGGACAGGAGTGGGGCCTAGTTGTGGGGGGATGGGAGCACAGGACTCCTGGGTTCTGGCTCTGGGGAGGGGAGTGGGTCCCAGTGGTTACAGCATGGGGGAGCTGGGAGCCAGGACTCCTGGGTTCCATCTTGTGTGGAAAGCCTTTGCTCTGAGCTCTACCCCTCTCCCTAGTGCCCTGAGGTTCGGCTCAATATCATCTCGAACCTGGACTGCGTCAATGAGGTGATCGGCATCCGGCAGCTGTCGCAGTCGCTGCTGCCGGCCATCGTGGAGCTGGCCGAGGATGCCAAGTGGCGCGTCAGGCTGGCCATCATCGAGTACATGCCCCTGCTGGCTGGGCAGCTGGTAAGGAGGCCATGGGGAGCGTGGGGGCTTCGGGATCAAAGGCCTGGAAGGATCAGGCCCGGCTGGTGGTGTCTCTTGCTAAGCAGGGAAACGCCTGGTCAGGATTTGAATGAGAGGGTTCAGGCTTCCCACTTGGTCAGGACTGGCCCCGGTGCCCCAGCATAGCACTAGGGGGCGGGGTGGGGGCTCTCCCCTGGCAGTCAGAGCTAGCCCCGATGCCCTGGGTGGTGCTAGGGGGCACTGTGGTGCAGGGAGCTCAATTCATCGGACCTGGAGTTGCTGGGAGTTAGGACTCCTGGGTTCTCTCCCCAGCTCTGGGAGGGGAGTGGGGTCTAGTGGGTTAGAGCAGGGGGCCTGGGAGACAGGACTCCTGGGTTCTCTCCACCAGGAGCATCTCATCTGTGAAATAAGAACAGTGCCTGTTTTCCAGGGGCCCTGTCTCTCCCACAAAGTCCCGGGTCTGGCACAGAGTTCCAGGACTAACAGTCTCTTCCTTTCCAGGGGGTGGAGTTCTTTGATGAGAAGCTGAATTCCTTGTGCATGGCTTGGCTGGTGGATCATGGTGAGTGTCGCTCAGGGGACCCGCCCTCCCAGGGCTCCCCCTGTGGCCAGTGCTGGCTCCAGGGCCCTTGGTTTGAGTGGGGACTTCACCGCTGCAGGGTGGAGCTCCATAACTCTGACCGAGCAATGGTGCATCGTGGGAGATGGGCTCTAAGGTCCTAGAAGGCAAAGGCTGGTCTTGAGACTCACGCGGAGGCTGGGTGTCCGGATTCCTGGGCTCTGTTCCTGGCTATGCCATGGACTGGGGTGTACCCTCCAGCAAGTCGTGGGTGTGCTTAGAAATCAAGGCTCTGACCCCTTCCTTTGTTCGTTTAGAGTGCGCTCTTCAGGGCCAGAGCGGTCTCTGGCGGTGTCTGAGCAGCGCCTGGCACTACAGAGGCTGTCGAATACAAACAAATTAACCTCACTGATTAATTGCCCTTTTGGTCTATTGGCTTATAAGGGCTCCCAGATCCTCTGCTTGGGGTTTTATAGCCCCATCCACTTGATCCTAGCTGTCGCAGCCACATGACACTGACAAGATCTAGGTCACTTTCCCCCAGGGAAATCCAATTAACAAGAGTCTGGTCAGTTTCAGGACAGCTTTGCAGTTGACTAGGCTCTTCAGCTGTGTATCTCAGCTCCATGCTCTGGGGTGAGCAAGACGTAGTCCGTTTCACTCTGCCACTGCTCTGGAGGGGGATGGGGGGGCTCTGCAGGGGGAAACCACTCCTGAAAGGGGTTATGGGGGGGGCGGGGGAGGTGAGAATTCCCCTCAGCTGCAGGGCAGTGGGTGGGACAGAGGGCTAGAAATGGAGCATCCTAGGCCTGCGTGTGTGATTCCGCTTGGGGTGAAAATGGTGGGGCATCCTCAGCTCTAGGGCACCCCTTGTATCTGGACATGGCATTGCATAAGACTTTGCCTCTTGTACCCTACACGTACCCCTCCGGTGGCTGTTTCCAGTCCCAGCCGGGGTCTTCTCCCAACTCCATCTCTGGGGAGTCGGTGGCTCGGGTCTCCGCCTGTCCCTTCACTCCCCTTCCGAGATAGCAAAAGGTCCTGCTTATGCCTAACACAGGTGCCCAAATTAATAGTTCAGCCCCTTTCGGGCTCCACTGAAATCCTCTGCTGCTTTGCCTGGCCCAGCGTCTCTCGCCTTGCGTCTTCCCCAGCAGCGTTCTCCCGCTGCTTCCCTTCGCCAGCGACTCCTGCAGGTCATCTCTTCCTGGTCCGTGTGGGCCCTGTCTCGGGACTCCACCCCTCCACTCCCCCCAGAGCCTGCTCTGCTTCCTGGGGGTGGCTCAGTCTGGCTTTCTCAGGTTCTTCCCAGAGGGGAACCACCTTGTCCCCACCAGAAAAATTCCTGTGAGAAGTAAGGCCCAGGTCCAGACTGGAGGCCTCTCTGGAAGATGCTCTTAGCCACACACAAGTTGAAGGACTCAACGCAGGGGGAGCTGGAGGAAATGGAACAGCCTTCGCTATGCGGCAATCACACCGGATGATCTAATTCCGCACTTCTGGACTTGGATCATGCAAAAATCCCAGCTCTTGTTTAAGAACAGCCACTTCTTGGCCACGAGAAACCCCGAGCCCTGGGGCTGGTGGGGATTTCTAATGGCATCTGATGGGGATTGTTATGGACAGTCAGTAGCTCTTGTGCGGCAGGGAAAGCTGAAGCAGAAGGTGCCAGTGTTTTAAATGAGAATTCCCAAAAACACAGAGGGAAACCTCGCCAAATATCATGTTTTCCTCAGTGTTTTGTGGGGCGGCTGCCGAAAATGGGGAATAAACAGGGCACCCGGTGAACGTGGGCTGGTGGGGGCAGGGTGAATTGTAACCCCTGCAGACTCAAAATCCAGAGGGTGACTCTTCCTAGCCCAGATCTCAGGTTGGAGGGATCGGGGTTAGCGTGCCGCTGTTGGTAGCCAGCAGCCAGGATTGGCCCAGAGCCCCGGCCACCCCCGGTGATGCGTTTTCTCCTCCCTTCCCAGTCTACGCCATCCGGGAGGCAGCCACCAGCAACCTGAAGAAACTGGTGGAAAAATTCGGCAAAGACTGGGCCCACGCCACCATCATCCCCAAAGTGCTGGCCATGTCGAACGACCCCAACTATCTGCACCGCATGACCACGCTCTTCTGCATCAATGTGAGTGCCCCTCTGGGGGCAGGGGGAGCCCAGATGCCAGGGGGTGGGGGGGGGTCTAGGGGGTAGACCGGGGGGGGCTGGGAGCCAGGACTCCTGGGTTCAACTCCTGTTTTGCGTGATCGGCACAGATTCAGCGCTGGCATAACGCTCTCCTCCTGTCCCCCAGGTGCTTTCGGAGGTGTGCGGGCAGGAGATCACTACCAAACACATGCTGCCCACTGTGCTGCGCATGGCGGGCGATGCCGTGGCCAACGTCCGTTTCAACGTGGCCAAGTCCCTGCAGAAAATAGGACCAATCCTGGACAACAGGTACAGCCAAGGGGCGGGGACAGGCCGGGCCAGGGGCCCTGGCACTGGGCAGGGTTGGATGGGGGAGGAGAGGTTGGGATCTGCTAGGGGAGTGGGGATGGTGGAGGCAGGGCTGGGGGCACTGGGGTGGGGAGGCAGGACTCTCAGCTGCCATTCGCCTCCACCTGAGCTGCTGTGATGGTAAGGGGGCGAGAATTCCCCGGGACAGGGTTCCAGTCTGCTCTGCCCCCCGTGTCTCTTGCTCTGTGGGTCCCTCTAACTGCCCCACTGCACCCCGCAGCACCCTGCAGAATGAGGTGAAGCCCGTGCTGGAGAAGCTCACACAGGACCAGGACGTTGACGTCAAATACTTCGCACAGGAGGCCCTGACCGGTACGGGGAGGGGCTGGGGTCAGGTTGCACACTCAGCCCCCTGGGGCCCTCCCTCTTGGAGGGCGTGGGGTGTCGCTGGGCCGTGCCCGACTGATTCAGCCTCGTGGGGCCCTGTGTGGTGTGGGGGTGGGGGGTGCTAGGCGGGGTCTGTAATCATTACCTCCTGTCACCAATCCTCCCCAGCTGTGGGAGGACTCAGACCTGCTGGGAGCGTGGGGTTTGGGGGTGTCTTGGTCAAAGACCCCTTCTCTGCTGTGTGCGGTGGGGTGACCGTAGCAGGGGGCTCCTTTATGGAGCAGGGAGACATCCAAGTGGTGTTGGGGTTCAAAGGGAAGGTTCCAGATGTCCTCTTCTCCCCCCGGGGCAATCAGCAGCCCCCCCATGTCTGAGTGAATTCCCTGCTCCCCTCTGATCGGTCTCTGTCTTGTCCCCCTCCCCCATGTCAGATATGGGGCAGCATTATATGATTAGGGCTCTGTTGGGGGGGGGGCTTCTGGGTTTCCCCCTCTCTAACCCAAGTGTGGGGTGTGCCTTGGGGATACCCCATCTGGCTTCTGGGATTCTCCAGTTGTGGGGGGATGGGCCTGCAGGGAGAACCCCCCCCATCCAGAAAGGGGGGGGAAGGGCCTCTGGGGCTGAGAGCCGTGGCCCTGTGATCTGACCCCCTCTCTCTCTCTCTCTCTCCTCCCCACAGTGCTGGCGCTGGCCTGACCCTGAGGATGTGCCCTGTCGTCTCCCTGACCTCCAGCCGCTGTCGGCCCCTCGCTCCCCAGCCCCTCCCCAAGCCTCTGTGCATGTGTATGAACCCCTGTTGGGTGGGAGTGCCTGATGGCCCAATACAGACACCCCCCCCCCCCCATATTCCAATCAGCCACCTGCTCGCCGGGGCATCACTGCCCTTCCCCTTCCAACAGTTCATCTCCCGCCTGGTCACTCACCAGGGGCGCAGCACTCGGCCCCCCAGTATTCTCCCCCACTCAAACACTGCAGTTTGGGGGGCTGCTCGTTGCTCCCTGAGTCCCCCATCCCTGCGCTGCCTCTCCCTCTGGATGGCTTGTTGCATCCCTTCTCAGCAGTCCTTGCCCACCCTGTGATCTGAGTGTGAGGGGCACAGGAGGAGATGGGGGTGGGGGGGTCGGGGCTGCTTTCAGCTGGTTTTATGGAAGGCTCTGTCCGTGGGCTGTACTATTTCACAGCCACCAGTCTCCCTGCTCTCCTCCTTCCTCTTCCTTTATCCATCTGTTTTCTCACTCTCCCCTCCGCTGAAATCCGCCTCGTTCTCCTCTTCCCCTGCAGCATTAAACACCCTCCAGACTCCGCCTTGCCATCCTAGGCCCCCTTCCCTCCCAGACAGCCCCCCATAGCTCTGAGGGGGGGTTAGTAAATAGTGCTCGCCCCCCAAAATCAAAACCCCGAAGCGCCTCTCCCCCGGGGCAAGTTGTAAGCAGAGAAGAGACCAAACCTCCCTGTGGAAACAGGTTTCTTTAATGTCAGTTTTGGCGCTGGTCAGTTTCACGCTGGAGGGGTGGGGGGGGGTCTCCTTTGTCAGTTTCACCTCTGGGCAGGTTCATGCTGGCAGGCGCCTGCCTGATGCCAGCCTCAGGGAGGCTGGCAACACTTCTCAGCCCTGGGGCAAAGGGCTTTCAAATCCAAATGCTGGAGCCTGAAACCCCCTGGGGCGATCTCTCCAGGGTGTGAGATGCTGATTAGAACATGGGGCGGGGGGGCATGTGGCAGCAGGTCAGCCGACATTCTCAAATCCTCTGTGCCCATCAACCCTCACAAGGGTCTGAGCCCCTTTCCCCAGCCCCCATGGGGAGCTGGGTTGGGAGAATTAAGCTGGGATTTTACAGGCAACGTTTGGGGTGGGAGAGGAGGGTCATGACCATGATCTGGCTCATGGGGGGATAAAATCTGCTCCGAGTTCACCCCATGGCCTCTCAGCGGGGGTAAGAAAAAGCTCCCACCCTTCAGGTGACTGGGCAGGAATTAGATCAGGATTTCCCCTGGGTTCTAGCCCCATGGCAGTCAGTCCTAAGTTCTCGGGGGTTGTGCCCCTCACCTGGAAGGGGCGGGGCATCACAGAGCTGTCTAGTGGGGAAATGGGATGGTCTCCATTTGACCCCTCACACTCACCACGCAAACACCTGTGCCCCAGCGTGACCCTTCCCTTTGCTGCTGCCCTGGTGGTCATGCACTGAGCAAATACAGGGGGATCTGTACCCCCCACACCCTTTAACACAAGTCCCACCGTCTCCCCTCCTCCACACCGTAAGTGAAATGTCACTTTCAAGCTAATGGTTTTTTTTGTGAAAACTTGTTTTATTATTTTTTTTCTTCTCCATGATTAATAAAATGCTCGATCGTTCCTGCGTGGTTGTGGTGTGGACAGAGCCGCGGGGTTCTCAGGGCAGGGTGGAGGGTGGAGCAAAAGGATCTTAAAGTGCTGAAGCAACTTTAGGTGTGGGTGGGGTGCAGAGGCTGGTTATACGGGGATCCCTCACCTGCTGCTGAGATGCAGCCACCTCTGGGGTGGGGCACGGGCTGGTTATACAGGAACCCCTCACGCGGTGCTGAGATGCGACCAGCTCTGGGGTGGGGTAACTTTATCCAGCTCCAGAGGAAGGCAGCTGCAGCAGCTGAGACAGACTGTCATGGAAAATCCTGTGTCCCCGTGGGGACTTGTGGGCGGTGGAAAGGATTTGAGCTGGGGCTGGCAAGTCGAGGGCCTCAGGCCAAGCGCTGAGGGTTGTGTGACCCTTTCCCTGGAATTTGTCTCCTCCCAGACAAGTGCTGCAGGAGCCGGGGACCCCCTCTGAGCCAGTGAGTCCCCCAGCCTGGGGCTCTGCCCCCTATAGGGGAAAGGGTCTGTGTTCCATTTCCTGGGCCAGCCAGTCCCCCAGCCTGGGGCTGCACCCCTTAGAGGGGAAAGTCCCCTCCACAATCACCTGGAGATCAGCCTGTTAGGGTTAACAAATCCCTTCCTTCTCTCCCTGTAAGTACCGTGACTGTTGGGGGTAGAGACGGGTCTGTCACCCCTCGTGGGGCTCTTCGTACCCACAGCGGAGGCTGGCCCCTCCGCGAGAGCTGGCTGAGGTTTTCCAAAGGGCGGCGGCTGTGTCAGAAAACGCAGCTCGATTGAAATCGACACAAGCTGGGGAACGCGTCTGTTTAGAGACAATTCCCTGGCGGGGGAGGCAGGTCCAAACGGAATGGACTGAGCGGAGTTGTTTCATTTCAAAACGACCCTTTTTTTGGTTGCCGGATGGATTTGATGATTTTGCTGTTTCTAAGACAGGAACCAAAGCAGCGACTGACCTGGGTTGGTTGTGCAATGGGGGAAATGGAAAGTCCAAAATGGGGTCTATTGGGTTTTTTGTAATACATAAAAGGCAAACAAGTCCCCGTTTTTGTATTTTTTTGGGGGGGGGACGGGGGGCAGTCATGTTTTGGCCAATAGTCTATTTTTATATGATAAACAATGAATTGGTATTTTATCAATTGTCTCAATGCACCCAAACCAACCTTGGGTTTTTTTTTCAGAAATGTTGTGGCGAGTTTCACAATCTGGTATCTTTATATATCTCTTTTGTTTCCATTTCGGAACCAAGTTGGGGGGATTTCCTTCCAAAGCGCACTTGTGCTTCCTGGCCAGCTCCCAGCCGAGGCTGGTAGAGATAAGGCAGGACATGGGGCTTGAGATCTTGGTTCTAGCCACGTCTTTGCCCCCAGCCTAAGAGGAAAGGACCCGGGGTAGGTGACAGGGGAAAATGTCCATGTCCCAGGCAGCATCTCTGGCTCATAAGGGGGAGAGTGCCCCCCAGCCCACTCCCTGAAGCACAGCACCCCCTAGCACCACACGGGCATCAGGGCCAGCCCTGACTGCCAGGGGAGAGCTCCCCCAGCCGGTTCCCTGCAGTATGGTGGCTCCCCCTTCACACGTGAGTTGGCGGCGCTTCCTCGAAGGCTGCCTTGAAGGCCTGCACCAGCGGCCTCCGCACGGCGTCCTGGAACTCCCTCCCAGCAAAGACGTAGAGCAGGGGGTTGATGCAGCTGTTGAACATGGCCAGGCACTTGGAAAGAGGGATGGCCACCAGGCGGACGGCGCTGGGCATTTGGGCCGTGGAGATCCTGGCTAAGGCCAAGGCATGGTAGGGTGACCAGCAGAGGAAGAAGCAGAAGATGACTCTTGTGACCACCAAGAGGGGCTTGCTGGACTTGGCCAGCCTCTTTCGCCTCATGGCCACCACCAGGATGGAGTAGGACACGGAGATGATCACCAAGGGCAGGAGGAACTGAGAGAGGAAGATGAACACGGTCAATATCTCGGCCTCTTGGCGCCTCCAATCTTGGAAGACATCCAGGTTGCTGCAGGAGCTCCGGTTCCTCTCGAAGGAGAGCTCGGAGAAGAGGAAGGAGCTGGGCACGAAGGTGGCCAGCGACAAGGCCCAGATAGCGGCGCAGGCCACCCAGCTGAGCCGCGGCGTGCGGTGATTGCGGCACCAGACCGGGGCCACCACTACCACACACCGGTCCACGCTGATGGCGCTGAGCAGCAGGACCCCACTGCAGAGGCTCAAGCCGAAGAGGCAGTTGGCCAACTTGCAGGCCACGGAGCCGAAGGGCCAGTCCAGATCCAGGGCCAGGTACAGGACGGTGACCAGGATCAGAGAGGTGGAGGCCACGTCGGCCACAGCCAGGTTGAAGAACCACACGGTGTTAGGGGTCCAGCGCAGCTTCCAGCCTGTGACCCACAGCACTGCCCCGTTCCCGGCCGCCCCAGCCAAGAAAATGAAGCCGAAGGCGACAGCCGTGGTGACCTTCATGGCCTGGCGCAGTGTGGCCTCCCCAGATGTGGCGTTGATGGGCAGCATCGCCCTGCTGAAGAGACAGTGTAGGTTGTGAAAGGCCCTACGCTTGGGTTCTCTCCCTGGGGGTAGGATTGGGGGCTGGGAGCCAGGACTCCTGAGTTCTATACCTGACGCTGGGAAGGGAGTGGGGTCTGGTAGGTTAGAGCTGGCGGGGGCTGGGAGCCAGGACTCATTAACTGGGCCACCATTGAGGTCCCAGTCTCAGATGAATGCTGGGATGATCCGAACCTCCACCTCCACCATTACCCATGTACTAACTAAACTAATGGTTGTGGGCACTGTGTGTCCCCCTGCTGGAAGGAGAGTGTGTGTGTGTGTGTGTGTGTGTCTGTCTGTGTGTCTGTGTGTGAGAGAGAGAGAGAGAGAGAGATGGCTCCCCCCACCCCCGTCCCTCGCTCTAAGCCCCGCTCACTTAGTGACGCTAATGGGCGCAGTTGCATTGACCGCAAGCCCCCCTCCCTGCTTTGTTCCCAAACAACCAGCTGGGCCCAATGCTTCCATCCTAATGCGTCAATTTCCCAGCCCCGTGGGGGTGAGAGCTCAGCTGGGTGCTGTGCCGGCAGGGGGCCCAGGGGGCTGGCGTCGCTCGGCACTGGGCAAGGAGCCAGCTCCCCAGGCCCCCTGCCCCTGTGGGGGGTGGTTAGGGCTTGAGCATGGCTGCTCATCACTCCCGTTGGCTGCTGGGGCCCAGACCCCTGTGCCAGCTGGAGGTGGGGGCAGAGTGAGGGGTTGGGATGGGAGAAGGGGGAGGAGGTGGGGTGGGAGAATTGACTCCATCTCTAGCTCTGGTAGGGGAGTGGAGTGGGGTCTATTAGTTGGGGGTGGGGGCTGGGAGGCAGGACTCCTGCTTTCTATCCCCACACCTGAGAGGGGAGTGGGGTCTAGTGGTTAAAGGGTGGGGGATGGGGGGGGGGAGAGACTGGGAGCCGGGACGCCTGGGTTCTATCCCCAGCTCTATGAGGGGAGTGGGGTGTAGTGGTTAAAGGGTGGGGGGAGACTGGGAGCTGGGACTCCTGGGTTCTATCCCCAGCACTGGGAGGGGTGTGGGGTCTAGTGGTTAGAGCAGGAGGAGGTTGGGGGGGGGGCGGAGGCTGGGAGCCGGAACTTCTGGGTTTTATCCTGAGCTCTGGAAGGAGAGTGGGGTCTAGTGATTAGAGCGGGGTGGGGGGAGCTTGGGAGCCAGGACTATGACTCCTGGATTCTCTCCCTGGGTCTGGGAGAGGAGTGGGGTCTAGTGGTCAGAACAGGGGGGGTTGGGAGCCAGGATTCCTGGGTTCTAGCCCTGGCTCTGGGTGGGTTTAAGGTTGCCAACATCATATTTCAAAAATAAGGGACTGTTTTCTTAGCCCCCCTGCCCCACCCCACCCCCCCGATATTGCTATTATGATTATTATTATTATTAACAACCCTGAGCAGGACTCACCTACATTCGCCAGGAGGATTTTCTTGCTGCTTTTTGCAGAACTCAGCGAGCCCAGAGCTTCTTGCAGGGAAATGAAAACCCTTGTACTAAGGGCTGGTCGGCAGCCCTGCCTGTGGATCAGAGCAGGGGGGCACTGGGAGCCAGGACTCCTGGGTTCTCTTCCTGCCTCTGCGACTGATTCGCTGAAGGAGTGCCTGTCGCTCCTTCCTCTTCTCTGGCGTTTACGCCTCTGTATAAATACTATCCCCCAGCCCCCCCTGCTCTAGCCACTAGACCCCACTCCATGCTCAGAACTGGGGAGAGAACCCAGGAGCCCTGGCTCCTACCCCCCGCCCCAACCACTAGACTCCCACTCCCCTCCCACAGCTGGGGCTAGAACCCAGGTGTCCTGGCTCCAAGCCCCCCCTCCTCCCAGCCAGGAACAGAACGTACCTTCCCTCCCCTGCCGCCAGTTCCCACCGCCCCCTGGCAGGACCCGTTCACCTGTCCCGCTTCTCCCCCCCCCCCCCCCCCCAATTTTCCCCGACACACCGTACAACTGTAGCCAGAGCAACGGCATCCATCCTCAAGGTCTCAGCTACAGAGAAGGGGGGGGGGGAGCGAGGGAGGGGAGTGGGAGGCAGAGCTGTGAATAGAACCCAGGAGTCTGGCCTATTCTCCCACCCCACTCTACTCTGCCCACTAGACCCCACTTGTCTCCCAGGAGTCCTGGCTCCCAGCCCCCTGCTCTACCCCACTTGTTCCCCAGCCACCCCGGAGGCTGGGATAGAACCCAGGAGTCCTGCCTCCCAGCGCCCCCCCATCTAAGCACTAGACCCCAGTCTCCTCCCAGAGCCAGGGGTGGAAGGACCTCTGGAGTCCTGGCTCCCAGCCCCCCTGCTCTAACCCATTAAATCCCAGCTCCCCCTCCCCCCCAATTCCCCAGAGCAAAAGCAAAATCACTCACCTGAGGCGGAAGGATTCTCCAGGGCTTAGAGTTGGCGAGGGGGTTGCGCTGGGAGCCAGGACTCCTGGGTTCTATCCCTGGCTATGGGAGGGGA
>NC_048318.1:18892984-18908818 GCF_013100865.1 Trachemys scripta elegans | reverse complement strand
GACTCAGGTTGGGCGTAAACAGAGCCCTCACCAAACCAGACACTTATCTCACTGATAGCGGCGCCTCCTCAGCTCCCAGATGGACGGCTTTTGTGGGCATCAACAATGCTCAGAGTCTCAATGCTCTTGCTCACTTTCCATCGCATGAGTGCGGTAGACTCTGAAGCGTGACTTCGTTTTCCTTGGTACTAAACCTAACAGAGGGTGGGAAAACCAAAAAAATTAGCATCTCCGTCTGCAATGTCGCGTAGTCTCTTCATTTCACATCTCCACCCTCAACCCATCTCCCATTACTATGTTACAACTGCAACTAGAAGGTACCCATTGTAACGGCACTCAAAATACTCACTTTCCTCAGGAGATTCTTGTCCCTTCTCCCTTCATCCCAGAGCCTCATACCCAACGAGGAAGCACAAGGCCTGTGAAGAAAACTACAGTGAGTACAGATGAGGAATTCACAGCACTGACCTCTTACTCACAGCCAGCGATGCAGAAGGCAGAAACATGAGGCCTATTCACGTCTCCTTAGAAGGATGTCCAGACTGCTCAGGTCCACTTCTGCCATATTCCTGTCCAGCTAGGGTCTTGGACAATTCCTCTGCAAACTAATAAAACCAAGCAATAACTATCACTACACAGAGCTCTATTGGTGTGTTGAATCTTGCCCTCATCCCTGCCTCTGTCTCCCATTCCATCTACATCAGCCCCACTCGATGAACAGAGACCGAGTAACCACAAACAGTCACAGCTCCACTTTAGCGCCCACTGCCCCGCATGGTTTTCGTCTGCTCCTACTTCTCCGTGGCTCCCAAGACCTGGCTAGGATGCACACCTAGGACGGATGCTCGTGGTCCTACGAAGGGAGACGGCATGAGGAGAGGAGAGGAAAGAGACTGAGAAAGTTGTCCAACACACTAGAGGAGAGAGAGAGACAGAGAAAAAAAATGGGAGGAACGCAAGCAACTCACCACCTGAGTCATCCTCCTGGATGCAACCTTCCGCTGCCGAGGATGCACCACATCTGGGCAGAGAAATGAGCAGCCCCTGAAAATGGGGACCTTGTCTCTCTCGTAACCACAGCTGGTTAGGAACCATTTCTTACTAACCCAGCCCCAGCTAACGGGGCATCCCTACTTGGAGCCAGTGGGGCCCTACGCAGACCCCTCACCAAACCACACACTTATCTCACTGACAGTAGCAACTGCTCCACTGCCAAGTGGACGGCTCCAAACTTGCATCAACAATGCTCATAGGCTCACTGCTCTCGCTCGCTTTCCATCCGACGAGGGGAGTAAACTTTGACGTTTGATTTCTTTTCCCTTGGCACTAGACCCGGCACAAGGAGAAAAAACAAATAAGTTACCACCTCAGTGGGCAGCGTCGCGTAGGCTATTCTTTTCGCCTCTCCCCCACAGCAGCGCTGCGCACCGAACCCTCCCCCGCATAATACCCTTAGCACTAGAAGTGAAAAGCACCCCTTGCAACGGCATCCGAAATAATCACTCTGCACAGCAGACTCTGGCCCCTCCCCAGCTGTAAATGCACAGAACCCCGTACCCAAGAAGAAAGCTCACGGCCTGCAAAGACTACAACAGCGAGCTCAGATGGGCAATTCAAAGCACCGACCGCTTACTCACAGCCAATTATGCGGGAGTCAGAAAGCTGAGGACTGTTCATGTCTGCTAACAAGGATGTCCAGTCTGCTCATGTCCACTTCTGCCACTTTCTCCTCAGGATAGGGCTCTTGGAAAATTCCTCTGGAAGCGCAGCTGCAAAAGCCAAGCATGAGCCATCACTACTTAAAGCTCTATTTGTTGCTTCAAATCTTGCCCTCATCCTGGCCTCCCTCTCCAACCCCATCTACATCAGCCCCACTCGACGAACAGAGACAGAGATGACACCAACAGTCACAGCCCTGGATGATTTTCGTCCCCTCCAACTTCTCCATGGCTCCCGAGACACAGCCTGTGGGGATGCACACATTACACAGCTGCCCGTGTCTTACGAAGGGAGACAACACGAGGAAAGGCAAGGACAGAGAGAGAGATAGAGGGTGTGTGTTGGCCAATGTACTAGAGAAGACAGACAGAGAGAGAAAAACATGGGAGGAAAGCAAGCAACTGACCACCTGGAGTCATCCTCCTGAATCCAACCTTCCCCTAGGGAGGACACACCGTTCCTGGCCAGAGAAATGAGCAACCACTGAAAATAGGGAACTTTTCTCCCTCGTAACCACAGCTAGTCAGGAACCTTTTCATACAAACCCAGCCCTACCGTACTGGGCTTCCCTACCTGGACTCAGGTTGGGCATGAGCAGAGCCCTCATGAAACCAGACACTTATCTCACTGACAGCGGCGTCTCCTCGGCTCCCAGATAGATGGCTTTTGCGTGACATCAACAATGCTCAGAGTCTTGACTCTCTGGCTCGCTTTCCATCCCATGAGGGCAGTAGACTGATGTGTGACTTTGTTTTCCTTGGTACTAAATCCAGGTTGGGGGGGAGGAGGGGGGAGATTAGCACCTCCGTCTGCAATGTCGCGTACTCTCTTCATTTCACATCTCCCATATCCCACGGCTCCACCCTCAACCCATCTCCCATTACTAAGTTACAACTGCATCTAGAAGGCACCCATTGTAACGGCACCCAAAATACTCACTTTCCTCAGGAGACTCGTCCCTTTCCCAGCTTTAATCGCAGAGCCTCGTACCCAACGAGGAAGCACACGGCCTATGAAGAATACTACAGCGAGCACAGATTGGGGAAGGAGGCCAGGATGGGGGAAAGATTTGAAGCACCAATACAGCTTTGTGTAGCGATGGCTCATGCTTGGCTTTTGCAGCTGCACTTCCAGAGGAATTTTCCAGGAGCCCTAGACCGAGGAGCAAGTGGCAGAAGTGAACATGAGCACACTGGACATCCTTGTAAGCAGACATGAACAGTCCTCAGCTTTCTGACTCCCACATAACTGGCTGTGAGTAGGCGGTCAATAGTCTGAATTCCTCAGCTGTGCTCGCTGTATTATTCTTCACGGGCCGTGTGCTTCCTCGTTGAGTACGGGACTCTGCGAGATTACGGATGGGGAGTGGCCAGAGTCTGCTGTGCAGAGTGACTATGTCGGGTGCCATTGCAAAGGGTGCTTTTTGGTTGCAATGCTAAAGGTGTAAAGGGAAGAGGGTTGAGGGCGGAGCCCCGTCGTGGGGGAGAGACAAAAAGAAGGGCCTACGAGGCGTTGCCTACTGAGATGGTAACTTGCTTGGGTTTTTTTCCCCTTGCACTTGGTTTAGTACCAAGGAAAAAGAAGTCGCGCGTCAGAGTCTACTGCCCTCACGTGATGTAAAGTGAGGGACAGCAGCGAGCCTGTAACCCCTGTGGATGCCAGGAAAGAGCCGTCTATCTGGGATCCGAGCAGACGCCACTCTCCGTGAGATAAGTGTCTGGTTTGGTGATTGCTGTGCTCGCGGTCCACCTTGCTTGTGCTAGGGACGCCCTGTTAGCTGGGGCTGGGTTTGTAAGAAATGGTTCCTGACAAGCTCTGCTTACTAGAGAGACAAGGTCCCCATTTTCAGGGGCTGCTCATTTCTCTGGCCAGGAGTGGTGTGTCCTCCGCCACAGAAGCTTGCATCTAGGAGGATGACTCCAGGTGGTGAGTTGCTTGCCTTCCTCCCATCTTTCTCTTTCTCTCTCGGCCAACACACAGCCTCTCCCTCTCTCTCTCTGTCCTTGCCTTTCCTTCTGCTATCTCACTTCTTAAGACAGTGGTAGGCATGCTAGGTGTGCATCCCCACAAGCCAGGTCTTGGGAGTCGCAGACGAAAAGCATGCTGGGCAGTGGGTGCGAGAGAGGAACGGTGACGGTCGGTGTTATCTCAGTCTATGTTCATTGAGCGGGGCACAGTGAGAAAGTTGGCCAACACACTAGAGAAGAGAGAGAGAGGAAAAAAAATATGGGAGGAAAGCAAGCAACTCACCACCTGAGTCATCCTCCTGGATCCAACCTTCTGCTGCGGAGGAGACACTGTTCCTGACCAGAGAAATGAGCAACCTTTGAAAATAGGGACCTTTTCTCCCTCGCGACCACAGCTAATCAGAAACCTTTTCATACAAACCCAGCCCTACCGTACTGGGCTTCCCTACCTGGACTCAGGTTGAGCGTGAGCAGAGCCCTCACCAAACCAGACACTTATCTCACTCACAGCGGCGTCTCCTCAGCTTCCAGATGGACGGCTTTTGCATGGCATCAGCAATGCTCAGAGTCTCGACGCTCTGGCTCGCTTTCCATCGCATGAGGGCAGTAGACTCTGACGCGTGACTTCGTTTTCCTTGATACTAAACCCAGCAGAGAGGGGAAAAAAACAAAAAAAAATTAGCATCTGCAATGTCGCGTCGACTCTTCATTTCACATTTCCCATATCCCACGGCTCCGCCCTCAACCCATCTCCCATTACTATGTTACAACTGCAACTAGAAGGCACCCATTGTAACGGCATCCAAAATACTCACTTTGCTCAGGAGACTCTCGTCCCTTCCTCTGCCTTAATCCCAGAGCCTCAGAGCCAACGAGAGAGCACACGGTCTCGGAAGAAAATGACAACGACTACAGATGAGGAATTGAAAGCACTGACCTCTTACTCACAGCCAGTGATACAGAAGGCAGAAACATGACAACTATTCACGTCTCCTTAGAAGCATGTCCAGGCTGCTCAGGTCCACTTCTGCCATATTCTTGTCCAGCTAGGGCTCCGGGACGATTCCTCTGCAAACTAATAAAGCCAAGCAAGAACTATCACTACACAGAGCTCTATTGGTGCTGAAAATCTTTCCCTCAGCCCTGCCTCCCTCTCCAGTCCCATCTACATCAGCCCCATTCGATGAACAGAGACTGAGTAAACACAGACAGTCACAGCTCCACTTTAGTGCCCACTGCCCCACATGCTTTTCGTCCACTCTTACTTCTCCATGGCGCCCGAGACCTGGCTTGTAGGGATACATACCTAGCACGTCTACCACTGTCTTACGAAGGGAGACAGCAGAAGGAAAGGGAAGGACAGACAGACAGACAGAGGCTGTGTGTGGGCCAAGAGAAGAGAAAGATGGGAGGAAGGCAAGCAACTCACCACCTGGAGTCATTCTCCTAGATGCAACCTTCTGCGGCGGAGGACACACCGCTCCTGGCCAGAGAAATGAGCAGCCCCCAGAAATGGGGATCTTGTCTCTCTCATAAGCGCAGCTGGTCAGTAACCATTTCTTACAAGCCCAGCCCCAGCTAACAGGGCATCCCTAGCAGGACCAAGGTGGACCGTGAGCACAGCAATCACCAAACCAGACACTTATCACATGGAGAGAGGAGTCTGCTCGGATCCCAGATAGATGGCCCTTGCCTGGCATCAACAGTAGTTACAGGCTTGCTGCTCTCCCTCACTTTACATCGCATGAGGGCAGTAGACTCTGACGCGTGACTTCTTTTTCCTTGGTACTAAACCCAACACAAGGGGGAAAAAAACAAGCAAGTTACCATCTCAGTAGGCAAGGCCTCGTAGGCCCGTCTTTTCGTCTCTCCCACACGACTGGCCTCCGGCCTCAACCGTCTTACCATTACACCTTTAGCATTACAACCAAAAAGCACCCCTTGCAACAGCACCCAAAATAAACACTCTGCCCAGCAGACTCCGTAATCTCTCAGAGCCCCGTACCTAACGAGGAAGCACACGGCCTGTGAAGAATATTACAGCGAGCACAGATGAGAAATTTAGACCATTGACCACTTACTCACAGCCAGCGATGCAGAAGGCAGAAACATGAGGACTATTCATGTCTCCTTAGAAGGATGTCCAGGCTGCTCAGGTCCACTTCTGCCATATTCTTGTCCGGCTAGGGTTCCTGGACGATTCCTCTGCAAACTAATAAAGCCAAACAAGAACTATCACTACACAGAGCTCTATTGGTGCTGGAAATCTTGCCCTCATCCCTGCCTCCCTCTCTAGTCCCATCTACATCGACCCCATTCAATGAACAGAGACCGAGTTAACACCCACAGTCACCACTCCACTCTCGCACCCACTGCCCAGCATGATTTTTGTCCGCGACTCCCAAAACCTGGCATGTAGGGATGCACACCTAGCACGCCTGCCCATGTCCTACGAAGGAAGACGGCACAAGGAGAGTAAAGGAGAGGAGAGACAGTGAGAAAGTTGGCCAACACACTAGAGAAGAGAGAGAGAGAGAGAGAGAGAGAGAGAGAGACAGACACGGGAGGAAGGCAAGGAACTCACCACCAGGAGTCATCCTCCTAGATGCAAACTTCTGCTGTGGAGGACACACCGGTCCCGGCCAGAGAAATGAGCAGCCCCTGAAAATGGGGACCTCGTCCCCCTCATAACCACAGCTAGACAGGAACATTTTCTTACAAAGCTAGCCCCAGAGAACGGGGCATCCCTACCAGGAGGAAGGTGGGCCGTGAGCAGAACAATCACCAAAACAGATACTTATCTAACTGAGAGTGGCGGCCGTTTCCCTCCCACTTCGATGGCCTTTGCGTGGCATCAACAATGTTCGCTGTCTCATCGCTCTGTCTCGCTTTCCATTGCATGAGGGCTTGAGACTCTGACGCATGACTTCTTTTTCCTCGGTCCTAAACCCAGCACAAGGTGAAAAACAAATCCATTACCATCTCACTTGGCAACGTCTCATAGGCTCTTTCTTTCGCCTCTCCCGCACGGCGGGGCTCCTCCCTCAAACATCTTCCCATTACACTTTTAGCATTACAACCAAAAAGCACCCCTTGCAACGGCACCCGACAGTCACTCTGCACAGCGGACTGACTCCTCCCCAGCCGTAATCTCACAGACTCCGTGCCCAATGAGGAAGCACACGGCCTCTGAAGAATACTACAGCGAAGACAGATGAGGAATTCAGACCATTGACTGCTTACTCACAGCCAGTTATGCGGGAGTCAGAAAGCTGAGGACAGTTCATGTCGGCTGACAAGGATGTCCAGTCTGCTCATGTCCACTTCTGCCACTTTCTCCTCAGGATAGGGCTCTTGGAAAATTCCTCTGGAAGCACAGTTGCAAAAGCCAAGCATGAGCCATCACTACTTAAAGCTCTATTTGTTGCTTCAAATCTTGCCCTCATCCTGGCCTCCCTCTCCAATCCCATCCACATCAGCCCCACTTGATGAACAGAGACTGAGTTAACACCGACAGTCACAGCCCTGCATGATTTTCGTCCCCTCCAACTTCTCCATGGCTCCTGAGACATGGCCCTTGGGGATGCACACCTAGCAGGCCTGCCCATGTCCTACGAAGGGAGACGGCACGAGGACAGGAGACGAAAGAGAATGAGAAAGTTGGCCAACACACTACAGGAGCGAGAAAGAGAGAGAGAAAAAAATGGAGGAAAGCAAATAACTGACCACCTGGAGTCATCCTCCCGGTTCCAACCTTCTGCTGCAGAGGAGACACCTTTCCTGACCAGAGAAATGAGCAGCCCCTGAAAATGGGGACCTTGTCTCTCTCGTAACCACAGCTGGTTAGGAACCATTTCTTACAAACCCAGCCCCAGCTAACGGGGCATCCCTACTTGGAGCCAGTGGGGCCCTACGCAGAGCCCTCACCAAACCAGACACTTATCTCGCTGACAGTAGCGACTGCTCCACTGCCAACTGGATAGCTCCTAACTTGCATCAACAATGCTTGCGGGCTTGCTGCTCTCACTCGCTTTCCATCCGACGTGGGGAGTAATCTCTGATGTTTGATTTCTTTTCCCTCCGTACTAAACCCAGCACAAGGAGGAAAAAAACAAGCAAGTTACCATCTCAGTGGGCAACGTCTCATAGGCTCTTCTTTTCGTCTCTCCTACATGACGGGGCTCCGCCCTCAACCCTCCCCCTAACACTTTTAGCATTACAACCAAAAAGCATCCCTTGCCACAGCACCCAAAATAATCACTCTGCCCAGCAGACTCCGGCCCCTCCCCAGCCGTAATCTCTCAGAGCCCCATACCCAACGAGGAAGCACACGGCCTGTGAAGAATACTACAGCGAGCACAGATGAAGAATTCAGACCATTGACCGCTTACTCACAGTCAGTTATGCGGGAGTCAGAAAGCTGACGACTGTTCATGTCTGCTTACAAGGATGTCCAGTCTGCTCATGTCCGCTTCTGCCATTTTCTCCTCGGTCTAGGGCTCCCGGAAAATTCCTCTGGAAGCGTAGCTGCAAATGCCAAGCATGAGCCATCACTACACAAAGCTCTATTGGTGCTTCAAATTTTGCCCTCATCCTGGCCTCCCTGTCCAATCCCATCTACCTCGGCCCCACTCGACCAACAGAGACCGAGTTAACACCGACAGCCACTGCTACGCATGATTTTCGTTAGCTCTTATTTCTCCGTGGATCCTGAGACCTAGCCTGTAGGGATGCACACTTAGCACACCTGCGCGTGTCTTACGAAGGGAGACGGCACGAGGAGAGGAGAGGAAAGAGAGTGAGAAAGTTGGCCAACACACTAGAGAAGAGAGGGAGAGAGAGAAAGATGAAAAAAAATATGGGAGGAAAACAAGCAACTCACCACCTGAGTCATCCTCCTGGATCCAACCTTCCGCTGCGGAGGAGACATTGTTCCTGACCAGAGAAATGAGCAAGCTCTGAAAATAGGGACCTTTTCTCCCTCGTGACCACAGCTAGTCAGAAACCTTTTCATACAAACCCAGCCCTACCGTACTGCACTTCCCTACCTCGACTCAGGTTGGGCGTGAGCAGAGCGCTCACCAAACCAGACACTTATCTCACTGACAGCAGCGTCTCCTCAGCTCCCAGATGGACGGCTTTTGCGTGGCATCAACAATGCTCAGAGTCTCGACGCTCTGGCTCGCTTTCCATTGCATGAGGGCAGTAGACTCTGACGCGTGACTTTGTTTTCCTTGGTACTAAACCCAGCAGAGGAGGGGAAATACAAAAAAAAATTAGCTTCTCCGTCTGCAATGTCACATCGTCTCTTCATTTCACATTTCCCATATCCCACGGCTCCGCCCTCAACCCATCTCCCATTACTATGTTACAACTGCAACTAGAAGGCACCCATTGTAACGTCACCCAAAATACTCAGTTTCCTCAGGAGACTCTCGTCCCTTCCTCTGCCCTAATCACAGAGCCTCGTATCCAAAAAGGGAGCATCCGGCCTGGGAAGAACACGACAGCGACTACAGATGAAGAATTCAAAGCACTGACCTCTTACTCACAGCCAGCGATGCAGAAGGCAGAAACATGAGGACTATTCACGTCTCCGTAGAAGGATGTCCAGGCTGCTCAGGTCCACTTCTGCCATATTCTTGTCCGGCTAGGGCTCCGGGACAATTCCTCAGCGAACTAATAAAGCCAAGCAAGAACTATCACTACACAGAGCTCTATTGGTGCTGGAAATCTTGCCCTCAGCCCTGCCTCCCTCTCCAGTCCCATCTGCCTCGGCCCCGCTCAATGAACAGAGACTGAGATAACACCGACCGTCACCGCTCCACTCTCGCACCCACTGCCCCGCATGCTTTTCGTCCGTGACTCCCAAGACCTGGCTTCTGGGGATGCACACCTAGCAAGCCTGCCACTGTCTTACAAAGGGAGATAGCAGAAGGAAAGACAAGGAGAGAGAGAGAGAGAGAGAGGGGCTGTGTGTTGGCCAAGAGAAGAGAGAGAGAGAGAAAGAGAAAGATAGGATGAAGGCAAGCAACTCACCACCTGGAGTCATACTCCTAGATGCAACCTTCTGCAGCGGAGGACACACCGCTCCTGACCAGAGAAATAAGCAGCCCCTGAAAATGGGGACCTTGTCTGTCTAGTAAGCACAGCTGGTCAGGAACCATTTCTTACAAACCCAGCCCCAGCTAACAGGGCGTCCCTAGCAGGAGTAAGGTGGACCGCGAGCACAGCAATCACCAAACCAGACACTTATCTCATGGAGAGTGGCGTCTGCTCGGATCCCAGATAGACGGCTCTTCCCTGGCATCAACAGGGGTCACAGGCTCGCTGCTGTCCCTCACTTTACATCGCATGAGGGCAGTAGACTCTGATGCGTGACTTCTTTTTCCTTGGTACTAAACCCGGCACAAGGGGGGAAAAAAAAACAAGCAAGTTACCATCTCAATGGGCAACGTCTCATAGGCTCTTCTTTTCGTCTCTCCCACAAGACGGGGCTCCGCCCTCAACCCTCCCCATAATACCTTTAGCATTACAACCAAAAAGCACCCCTTTGCAACGGCACCCGACATAGTCACTCTGCACAGCAGACTCAGGCCACTCCCCAGCCGTAATCTCACAGAGTCCCGAACCCAACGAGGAAGCACACGGCCTGTGAAGAATACTACAGCGAGCAAAGATGAGGAATTCAAAGCACTGACCACTTACTCACAGCTAGTTAAACAGGAGGCAGAAAGCTGAGGACTGTTCATGTCTGCTTACATGGATGTCCAGTCTGCTCATGTCCACTTCTGCCACTTTCTTCTCAGGATAGGGCTCTTGGAAAATTCCTCTGGAAGCGCAGCTGCAAAAGCCAAGCATGAACCATCACTACACAAAGCTCTATTGCTGCTTCAAATCTTGCCCTCATCATGACACCTCTCTCCAGTCCCATCTACATCAGCCCCACTTGATGAACAGAGACCGAGTTAACACCGACAGTCACAGCCCTGCATGATTTTCGCCCTCTCCTACTTCTCCATGGCTCCCGAGCCATAGCCTGTGGCGATGCACACGTATCACGCCTGACCGTGTCTTATGAAGGGAGACAGCATGAGGAAAGGCAAGGATAGACAGAGAGAGATAGAGGGTGTGTGTTGGCCAACATACTAGAAAAGAGAGAGAGAGAGAGAAAAAACATGGGAGGAAGGCAATCAACTCACTACCTGGAGTCATCCTCCCGGAGGCAACCTTCTGCTGCGGAAGAGACACTGTTCCTGACCAGAGAAATGAGCAACCTCTGAAAATAGGGACCTTTTCTCTCCCGTAACCACAGCTAATCAGAAACCTTGTCAAACAAACCCAGCCCAGCTGTACTGGTCTTCCCTACCTGAACTCAGGTGAGGCGTGAGCAGAGCCCTCACCAAACCAGACACTTATCTCACTGACAGCGGCGTCTCCTCAGCTCTGAGATGGACGGCTTTTGCGTGGCATCAACAATGCTCAGAGTCTCGATGCTCTCGCTCGCTTTCCATCGCATGAGGGCAGTAGACTCTGATGTGTGACTACTTTTTCCTTGGTACTAAACCCAGCAGAGAGGGGGGAAAAAACAAAAAATAAATTAGCATCTCCGTCTGCTATGTCGCATCGTCTCTTCATTTCACATTTCCCACATCCCACGGCTCCACCCTCAACCCATCTCCCATTACTACGTTACAACTGCAACTAGAAGGCACCCATTGTAACGGCACCCAAAATACTCACTTTGCTCAGGAGACTCTTGTCCCTTCCTGAGCCTTAATCTCAGAGCCTCGGACCCAACGAGGAAGCATATGGCCTGGGAAGAAAACTACAGCGACTACAGATGAGGAATTGAAAGCACTGACCTCTTACTCACAGCCAGTGATACAGAAGGCAGAAACATGAGGACTATTCACGTCTCCTTAGCAGCATGTCCAGACTGCTCAGGTCCACTTCTGCCATATTCTTGTCCGGCTACGGCTCCTGGACGATTCCTCTGCAAACTAATAAAACCAAGCAAGATCACTACACAGAGCTCTATTGGTGCTGGAAATCTTGCCCTCAGCCCTGCCTCCCTCTCTACTCCCATCTACATTAGCCTCACTCGATGAACAGAATCCGAGTAAACACAGACAGATAGTGACAGCTCCACTTTAGCGCCCACAGCCCCGCATGCTTATGTCCGCTCCTACTTCTCCATGGCGCCCAAGACCTGGCCTGTGGGGATGTACACCTAGCATGCCTGCCTGTGTCCCACTAAGGCAGACGGCACTAGGAGAGGAGAGGAAAGTAGAGTGAGAAAGTTGGCCAACACACTAGAAAAGAGAAAGAGAAGAGAAAGATGGGAGGAAGGCAAGGAACTCACCACCTGGAGTCATCCTCCTAGATGCAACTTTCTGCTGCGGAGGACACACCGCTCCTGGCCAGAGAAATGAGCAGCCCCTGAAAATGGGGACCTTGTCTCTCTCGTAAGCGCAGCTGGTCAAGAACCATTTCTTACAAACCCAGCCCCAGCTAACAGGGCGTCTGTAGCAGGACCAAGGTGGACCACGAGCACAGCAATCACCAAACCAGACACTTATCTCACGGAGAGTGGCGTCTGCTCGGATCCCAGATAGACGGCTCTTCCCTGGCATCAACAGGGGTCACAGGCTCGCTGCTGTCCCTCACTTTACATTGCATGAGGGCAGTAGACTATGACGCACAACTTCTTTTTCATTGGTACTAAACCCAGCACAAGGGGGGAAAAAGCAAGCAAGTTACCATCTCAGTAGGCAACGTCTCATAGGCTCTTCTTTTCGTCTTTCCCATATGATGAGGCTATGCCCTCAACCCTCCCCATTACACCTTTAGCATTAAAACCAAAAAGCCCCTCCCCAGCCGTAATCTCACGGAGTCCCGTACCCAACGAGGAAACACATGGCCTGTGAAGAATATTACACCGAACACAGGAATTCAGACCATTGACCGCTTACTCACAGCCAGTTATGCGGGAGTGAGAAAGGTGAGGACTGTTCATGTCTGCTTACAAGGATGTCCACTTCTGCCACTTTCAACTCGAGATAGGGCTCCTGGAAAATTCCTCTGGAAGCGCAGCTGCAAAAGCCAAGCATGAGCCATCACTACTTAAAGCTCTATTGGTGTTTCAAATCTTGCCCTCATCCTGGCCTCTCTCTCCAGTCCCATCTACATCGGCCCCCACCAAATAAATGCCGACAGTCACAGCTCCACTTTATCGCCCACTGCCCCGCATGCTTTCCGTCCACTCCTACTTCTCCATGGTGCCCGAGACCTGGCTTGTGGGGATACACATCTAGCATGCCTACCACTGTCTTACGAAGGGAGACAGCACAAGGAAAGGCAAGGACAGACAGAGAGAGAGAGATAGAGGCTGTGTGTTGGCCAAGTGAAGAGAGAGAGAAAGAAAGAGAAAGATGGAAGGAAGGCAAGCAACTCACCATCTGGAATCATCCTCCTAGACGCAACCTTCTGCTGCGGAGGACACACCGCTCCTGGCTAGAGAAATGAGCAGCACCCGAAAATGGGGACCTTGTCTGTCTAGTAAGCACAGCTGGTCAGGAACCAGTTTCTTCTGCCACAGGACAGCACTCCTCCCCCAACCGTCCCCCACATTAAGCCTTCAGCACTACAACCAAAAAGCACCCCTTGCAACAGCACCCGATATTATCACTCTGCATAGCAGACTCTGGCCTCTCCCCAGCCGTAATCTCACACAGCCTCATAGCCAACCAGAAAGCACACGGCTTGTGAAGAATACTACACAGAGTACAGGTAAGGATGGCTTTTGCGTGGCATCAACAATGCTCAGAGTCTCAACGCTCTCGCTCGCTTTCCATCGCATGAGGGCAGGAGACACTGATGTGTGACTTTGTTTTCCTTGCAACTAAATCCAGCAGAGGGGGGAAAAAACAAAAAAAATTAACATCCCCGTCTGCAATGTCCCACAGATGAGGAACTGAAAGCACTGACTTCTTACTCACAGCCAGTGATGCAGAAGGCAGAAACGTCGACTATTCATGTTTCCTTAGAAGGATGTCCAGGATGCTTAGATCCACTTCTGCCATTTCTTGTCCGGCTAGGGCTCCTGGACGATTCCTCTGCAAACTAATAAAGCCAAGCAAGAACTATCACTACACAGAGCTCTATTGGTGCTGGAAATCTTGCCCTCAGCCCTGCCTCTGTCTCCCATTCCATCTACATCAACCGCAGTCGAGGAACAGAGACTGAGCCCACACTGTCAGTCACCGTTCCACTCTATTATCCACTAATCCACATGGTTTTCGTCCGCTCCTACTTCTCCGTGGCTCCTGAGACCTGGCCTGTGGGGATGCACACCTAGTACCCCTGACTACGTCCTACGAAGGGTGCGTGTTGGGGAGGAAGGAGAGAGAAGGGCTGAGGGGCCCCATGGGTGGAAGGAGGGACTGGGGGAAAGGGTAGGAATGGGTGCAGGTTGGGGAATGTTGGAGAAAGGAGAAAAGGGCACTGGAGGGCCCACAGATCTAGGGACAGAGTGGGGTGCAGGTTGCGTTGGGCTGAGAGTGTTGGGAGGGAGGAAAAAAGGGGGCTGAGGGGCCCAACAGATGGGGAGAAGAAGTGGGGGGGGGCTGTTGGGGAGGAAGGGGGGCTGAGCAGTCCCTACAGATGGAGGCATGGATGGAGGTGCAGGCTGTGGTGAGCTGGGAGGATGTTGGAGAGAGATGGGGGCTGAGGAGTCCCATGAGTGGAGGAATAAACTAAGGGATACAGGTGTGTGGGTTGGGGAAGGTTGTTGCAGACTGGAGGGTGTTGGGGAGGGAGGGGGGCTGAGGGGTGGTATGGGAGGAGGCATGGATGGGGGAAAGGTAGGGATGGGGTCCAGGTTGGGGTGGCCTAGATGTTGGAGGGAGAAGAAAGGAGGACTGAGGAGCCCAACGGATGAGGGGATAGACGGGGGCAGGTTGGTTTGGGCTAGAGGAATGGGGGTTCGGGTTGGAGAAGTTTGCAGGCGTGGGGGGGGGGGGGCTTGGGGACCGGGGAAGTGGATTGGGGAAGGTTGCGGCAGGCTGGGGGGGGGAGGGGGATGAGGAAAATCGTGGCGGGCTGGGGCTGTGGTGGGCCTGTTGGGGAAAGTTGTGGCGGGCTGGGGGTGCAGGGGGGACAAAGAAACTTGTGGCGGGCTGGGGGTGCGGGTTACAGAAGGTTGCGGTGGGCAGAGGGTGCGTGGTGGGGAGGGGTGCGGGTTGGAGAAAGTTGTGGCAGGGTGGGCGTGCGGGGGTGTCAAACATACAGTTAATGGTTAATTCCTCTTTTACCTGTGAAGGGTTAAGAAGCTCACATAACCTAGCTGACATCTGACCAAAAGGACCAGTAAGGGGACAAGATACTTTCAAATCTGGGAGGGAGGAAAGTCCTTGTCTGTCTGTTGTGTGTGTTTTGCCGGACACAGATCAAGGGAGCAAGCAATCAAGCTCCTATAGAGTTAGTGAGTATTTAGCAAGGAAATGCATTGATTTACTTTTATTTTGGCTTGTTTTTTCCTTGTGAGAGAGAGAGGGTATTCCTGGTTTTCTTTTTGTAACTTTAAAATTTTGCCTAGAGGGAACCCCTCTGTGTTTTGAATCTGATTGCCTGTGATATTATCTTCCATTCTAATCTACATTCACCTTTTTTCTTTAATTAAAATTCTTCTTCTAAGAACCTGATTAATTTTGCATTGTTTTAAGGTCCAAGGGTTTGTGTTTGTGTTCACCTGTACCAATGGTGAGGATATTATTCTCAAGCCTCCCCAGAAAAGGGAGTGCAGGGGCTTAGGGGGATATTTGGGGAAGGTAGGGCTCCAAGTAGCTCTCCCTAAATGTTTGTTTAAATCACTTGGTGGTGACAGCATTACCTAATCCAAAGTACAAGGAAGAATTTGGGGAGTTTTTAACCTAAGCTGGTAGAAATAAGCTTAGGGGGTCTTTCATATGGGTCCCCACATCTGTACCCTAAAGTTCAGAGTGGGGAAGGAACCCTGACGGGGGGAGAGGGTGGAGAAAAGTTGTGATGGGCTGGAGGTGCGGAGGGGGACGAGGAAAGTTGTGGCAGGCTGGGGGCGTGGGGGGGACAAGGAAAGTCACGGCAGACTGGGGGTGCGGGGGGGCCG
>NC_048318.1:18867155-18888076 GCF_013100865.1 Trachemys scripta elegans | reverse complement strand
TGGGGAAAGTTGCCGTAGGCTGGGGGTGCGGGTTGGGGAAGGCCAGGGGTGCGGGGAGGGAACGAGGAAGGTTGTAGTGGGCTGAGGGTGCGGGGGGCGAGGAAAGTTGTGTTGGGCTAGGGGTGCGGGGGGCCGGTTGGGGAAAGTTGCGGGGGGAGACAAGTAAAGTTACAGTGGGCTGGGGGTGCGGGGGGCCGGTTGGGGAAAGTTGCGGCGCGCTGGGGATGCGGGGAACGAGGAAGGTTGGGGCGCGTGGGGAGGAGGGTGCGGGTTAGGGAAGGTCGCGGCGGGCTGGGGTCACTAGCTGAGGCGTGCAAGTACCAAACATACCTGAAGAAGCAGCAATTTAAAAACTACAACTCCCAGGATGCGTCACTCATGACGGGAGCAACTCGCGTAGAACAGAAGTCGAGCCGCGTTCCGACTGCTGATATCACTTCCTCTTCCGACAACTTCCGTTTCCGGCCCCGCTTTGCAAACGGAAGCTGTAATGCCAAAAGCGCCTCCCGCCCAAACAGAGGGCTCTGGGCCCCGCCCTGGCCGCTGCGAGAAGCGGGCACCGGACCCCGCCTCTCCCACGGTGCCGCTGAATCTGCGGTGGCTGATGGGAGTTGTAGGCCGGGGCACACTACATCTCCCACAAGCCACTGCTTCATTCCTTCCCTCCGCCCCCTTCCCCCCCTCCCAGCGGGACTTAGCTGGGCACATGGCAATAGTGGGGGCTATGGATGGACGCCGAGGGTCGGGGTCTTCCGAGCGGGAGGGTTGTTACTAGGCCCATCTGGGTTGAAGTGGGGACAGGTTGCTTTAGGATCCGCTCAGGGGGCATGGGAATGGGCAGGAGCAGGAAGAATGCAGGGGATAGGGGAAAGTAGAAGACTTTGGATGAGGGGGATTGGGGTGCAGGTGTCCCGGGGGAGGGAATGAGAGGGATTAGGGGCTTTATCTAGGCGAGTGGAGGAGGGTGAGTGCCCCGGGGGTTGGGTAGGTTGCAAGAGCTGAAGTGGTTTCAGAAGAGGAAATTGAGGCACATAAGCCAAGGAGGGAAAGCAAAGTTGATGGGTGGGGGGTGGGGGGGTGGCTAAGGGTGCCCCACTGTGACCTACTGTCCCCAGTCAGGGGAGGGGTCACCCATCCCCCTCCCTGTGAGGTTGGCTGCTTCCACTGGCAGCACAGCTGAGGGATGCTCCCTCTGTGACTCACTGTTGCTCATATAGAGGGCACGTCTCATAGCAGCTTGTGCTTCTCACCACCCCCTGGCAGCTAGAAGTTTCTGGCTCCTCACTCCATAGTAGGAGAAAACACAGGACACTCCTGTCGGGGATTCGAACCCAGACGGCATGGTTCATTGTCTGACTGCAGAGAGACAGGCAACACCAGCAAGGTCCAAACACAAGCTCTTTATTGAAGAGTGCACACAACAATAGAGACCGGCCCGTCTCCACTGAGAACCAGCCCCGATTACAATAACTAGTAAAGTTATATAGACAATTCCGTCGCGTCATAGTTAAAACAACCCAACCCCCCTTTATTAGTTAGAAAGCTTCTAATATTCATGCATATCTATCTTCTTTGACACTACAAACAATTCATGATGCCTCAGCAACTTCTTATGAGCTTTGTTGTTATGCACCAGAAACTAGGAGAAAAGAGGGAGTTGAGTACAGATGAAGAACAGAAACAGGGAGTGGAGACTGCAAGTCTCCATATGTCCAAACAAACCATTCCTAGTACATCTGGTACAAGAATGTGCCCCCGCCCCTTATCTCATTCTTTGAAGCCCAAGCAAGCATGTCTTCATGTTTCACAGAGAGACAGGAATGGCCCAGCAACTACTGTTAGCCTCACTTTGGCTAAGCTGGCCAAACAACCTGTTCTATACTCCATTTTCTTGGGCCTAACACTCCCATCTCACCTCCATACCTTTTTCTCCTCGATCCAACCCCCTGCTTAGTGCCTTGCCCCTGCTGTGACATCTCAACATAGAGATGGGGCAAAAGGGTATCTGCAAAAATCCTGGGATATCTCCCCTCCAGCATGGTACATGTGGTCCAGAGTGAAGGGAAAAGGGAGTAGCCTGCCCCCTTTCCCCACATGTTTAGTAGTTTGTGATGTAAAAAAACCTGCTGTGACAGTACAAATGGAGAAACAGATCTTTCTATACGTTATTACAGAGATTAAGTGGCACTGTTATGCAAAGGTGCGTTGGAGTTAGAGATGCTAGAATGCACAATCCACCACCACACATTTTTATTTCAAAAAACACTACCAACCTATCAGAATACATTCTTACTCCTTAGAGTAGGCTGTCCGTGTGATAAGTGAAGGGTTAAAATCCATGCGCATTTTATATAACAACCTGGTATATGGATTGTGCCAGCTCTTTTCCAGACCCAAAGTCCAGAGTTTGGTTAAGAGACCAGAGGCCTAGCAATAGTGATCAGCTAAGAGAAAGCTGGGGTAAACAGATAACATTGCCTTTGCTAAGATATGCTTGGTCAGTAGAAATACCAGATGTTGAAGCAATAACTGAATAATTATGTTTCATCCAATGTTTCAAATTGAACAAAGGATCCCTATTCCTGTTGTGTTTCTCCAGAAGGGAAAACAGTCTTCCCACAGATCCAACCTTGAGTTTTATGAAAATTGGCACATGTCAGTATAAAGATATGGCATCCTTCCATCTCCCTTCCCAGGGACCAATGCCCTGCCTTAACACATAAAGGAGATAATTTGTATTATCATATCCTTTCACTGTTTCTTTGCTTTAACCCCTAGACATGGACCTGTTGGACAATCAAAGGAGTTGCTCCATTCCTATGGACCCCAAATCAGAATCCAACATGTATATTTTATACTACTAACATTTTATCAAAGTATTAATTAAATGTTAACTTGCTAACTTGAGACCATGGGCGGAGACATTATGTAACCTTTTAACCATTGGCTAATGTGCTATCTTGTCTTGCTGCAAAACCTATCCCGGGGTGTGGAACTGCCTACCCCGTTACTTTCCCCCGCCCATGGAAAAGCTATATATTCCATTGTAATCAATTGATTGACAGTGTCTCTGAGCCTAATAAGCCAGGTGACACTCCGCCAGCGCTGTGTGTAATAAACTCCTATGCTTGACCTCTACACGATGTGGATTTATGTCCTTCAATAAACATGACTGAGATACTAAAGAACTCAGAGTTATATGTCGTTAAAATTTCCTGTATTGTTCCATGGTGCGATGGTTCAGCCTCAACCGTGCTTGTTTCCCCATCTGTAGAAGGTTAAAGATTACATCCTCCTCCCAGCCAAAATATTGTGTTTGAAGCAGATTTCAGGCAGTAATAGACCTTTAGGGTCACCACTTTGTTGTAGGTTTAAAATTAGCATTTTGAAATAAATAAAAGAATTAAATAATTGTTTTCTCTTGCATTGCAATTTGATGTTCCTATTCAAATATTCTGTGTAAATCAATCTTGTTTTGTGCATGAATGAGGAGTGTGTGTGTTAGAAGATAAGTGTGAAGGCCATCACCGGACCAAATGTTCTAGGGAGGACAGACATAAAGGCGCCAGGAGATTACAACATGCCTCTATTGAGATGTGAAAGGAGCGCAGATTGACAACTCTAAAAAATAAGGCAAGCATCTATCAATTGGGACAAGATAGCTGTGATCAAAACCAGCATGGGGTAATTCACCGAGAGACTGATGAAGGAATAAAATAAGAAATAAGAACAATTTTAGAAAACAAGCACTCATCAAACGGCAATTGATTACAGCATGATGATGCAAAACTCATTAGTCCCAATGAAGTTAGATCACTATACAAACAGGGTGCTTTGCCATGAAATTTTGGGTTTGTCCTGCCAAGACTTCCCCGGAGCATCGTATCACAACTGACAGAACCTGGCTCCTCCCTACCTGTGATCAACCTAGCTGGCCACTAGGTTGCTCAGGACTCTGTACTGGTAACTACAACATCTACTGGTGACATAGTGAGAGTGTGATTGAATGCATATGCTAATTGTTGTATCTCTAATAAACGTGGCGTATTGCCCTTTCCCCTGAAAAAGATCCTGTGTGCTTCTTATAAGCATAACACAGTAGGGGTGGGATAGTGGAAGAAACGGGAAGGGAGGCATTCTGGGGAATACATTTTCAATGCCCAAGTGGGTCTTTGCAAACTTGTCAATATAATGTATTTATGTATTTTTAATCACACCTCCAGCTGCACCAAATAGCACATAGGGCAGCACATTCTGCAAACAAAGGTAAGAGACTACAATTCCCCTGCTGCATCAAGGAACACTGCACTAGAAACACAAGTGAGAAGCAGCAGCAGCTTTAAGTCCTTGTTCCACACACACACACACACACACGATCTGCACAGAGAGCTATAGATGTCTATGTCTCAATCACCACTGGACACATGTAGGTGAACATGTCTATGAAGGGAGGCTGTAGACCAACAGGCAAGAAGAGAGAGCATGTTGGCCAACACCTTAGAGAGATGTAACGAAGGAAGAACAAACTCAACACCTGTAGTCACCTTCCACCTTTGCTCAGGAGGACATGCAAACATGCAGACAGGAGATCAGAAACTCCCAAGATGGGGAAATTCTCTCCCTGCACCCAGAATGAGCCAAACTGCAGCTAGAGGGAGCAGGAGTCTGTACTCAGCCTTTATTTATCTTAGAAGCCAGTCAGTGTAATGCACGGGTGAAGTTCCCAGAGCAGCAGTGACACCCAGTAGGTGGGCAGTCAGGATAATGCACGGACTGCATCTGCCCTGGAGCAGCAGTGACACCCAGTGGACACTCAGAGTAATGCACAGACTGTTTATTCAGGAGCAGCAGTGACACCGCCGGCTAGTCAGAACTGCATGAACTGTCCCTTCCATGGAGCAGCGGTGACACCCAGTGGCAACTAAAAGTAATGCACAGAGTGTTTCTCAGAAAAAACAGTAACACCCCTTGGCCAGCAGTGGGCAGCGCCAGCCTCTTCTGGTGGCGGAGGATAAGACAGAAAATGGTGGCAGCTGCAACCCTCCTTGCCATGAGGCCCTGCCCCTCCTGTGGCTCCACCCCCTGCTCCTCCTCAGTGAAGTGCCAGCCCTGCCTCCTCTCCTCCAAGGCTCTGGCCCATGGCCATGTCAGAGGCCAGAAGCCAGAGTCGGGCAGGGTGAAGCAGTTGCTGCACTAGCTGATGTCAGAGTGCAGGCAGCCGCAGAGCTTCCCCATCTTGTCCTCCTGCTGCTTGGGACCCCAGGGCTGTGGCTGCTCCTCAGCTCCCTACTGCCCTTTGACTGCTCACCACCCATAAGAGCCTCCCTGGTGCGGGGTCCAGCTACGGGGCCAGCACAGCCTTCGGGGAGCAGGACTCAGGAACCCAGGCCAGAGCACATCAGTCCGGGATGCTGTGCTGAGCCTTGGACCCTACACCTGCCCTGGGTGGTACACCCTTGTGAGCAGACACACGGACCAAGGGCTACTCTCGGTCACCCCGCTCACATCCTCTGAAGCAAGCCAGAGTCGGTAGGGAGGAGGACTAGAGTGGCATGACCAGGGAAGCTCACTCAGTGATGTAGAAGGAAGAGAGTTGAGGACTGAGCATCTCTGGTTACAGGCAAGTTGCTCTCCACATAGTTACCGTGCTTCAGGAAGACTCCATAGCACCGGACAAGTCCTTGCAAAGGCCTTTTCTCAGAGACCCACCCCATGCTGACAAGAGTTCTTGCAGTCCTCCCTCAATACGTAACTTAAGCAAATTTCTATTTACTCTGACTCCACAGATCACTGTCTGGTTTCCATCTCCCTGGATGGTTTCAGGGTGGCTGCTCCTTTTGGTCTCTGCCACAGGTTGGTCATTCTCTCATCTACCCAAAATCAATAGGAACTGAAAAGAGAGAGAGAAAACACTTGTAAAGAGTCTGCTGGACTCTTTCCAACTTTTTTCCACATCCTTCTTGTAGTGTGGGGCCCAAAACTGGACACAGTACTCCAGATGAGGCTTCACCAATGTCGAGTAGAGGGGAATGATCACGTCCCTTGATCTGCTGGCAATGTCCCTACTTATACAACCCAAAATGCCGTTAGCCTTCTTGGCAACAAGGGCACACTGTTGACTCATATCCAGCTTCTCGTCCACTGTAACCCCTAGGTCCTTTTCTGCAGAACTGCTTCCTAGCCATTCAGTCCCTAGTCTGTAATAGTGAATGGGATTCTTCCGTCCTAAGTGCAGGACTCTGCGCTTGTCCTTGTTGAACCTCATCAGGTTTCTTTTGGCCCAATCCTCTAATTTGTCTAGGTCCCTCTCTATCCTATCCCTACCCTCCAGCATATCTACCACTCCTCCCAGTTTGGTGTCATCTGCAAACTTGCTGAGAGTGCAGTCCACCCTATCCTCCAGATCATTAATGAAGATATTGAACAAAACCGGCCATGTCTGCTTAGAAGGATGTCCAAGCTGCTCGGGTCCACTTGCTCCTCGGGATAGGGCTCCTGGACAATTTCTCTTTGAGAGCAGCTGCGAAAACCAAGTATCAACAATCACGACACAAAGCGCTAATAGTGCTTGAAATCTTGGTCTCATCCCTGCCTCCCTCTTCCATCCCATCTACATAGGCCCCACTTGATGAACAGAGACCACGTAAACACCGACAGCCACCTCTCCACTCTCGCACCCACTGCCCTGCATGATTTTCATCCCCTCTTACTTCTTCATGGCACCCGAGATATAGCCTGTGGGGGAAAAAAACTTTGAAATTAGGCTTGTGTTTGGCTTGTAGCTTATTGTTTGTTGTAGCTTGTTGCTTCTGGCAAGGAGGGGCAAAGCGGGGAGAGCATCGGGTGCACAGCAGGCCCACCACAGTCCCAGACTGCACAACAGGAGAGATCTAGTCATATACAGTGTTGGGGTTCTTAGGAATTGGCTTTTTTTGGCCTTGTTTTGAAATGGGATTAGCTTGTTTTTTGGCTTATTATGAAAGTCGGGGTGCATATTTACCCAGTGAAAGTTGGCAACTGTGACTCTGGTCCCTTCCCCAGCCTTAATCCCACAGAACCCCGTACCCAGCAAGGAAGCAAACGGCCTGTGAAGAAAATTACAGCGAATACAGATGAGGAATCCCAAGCACTGACCGCTTACTCACAGCCAGTTATGCAGGAGGCAGAAAGCTGAGGACTGTTCATGTCTGCTTAGAAGGCTGTTCACTCCTAAGGAGCTACAACCCTCCAGGAAAGGGACAATCCCAGACCACTACCAGCCACAGGCAGAGCTCTAACTTCCCCAGGACCCATCCTATAGAAATGAGAAGTATCTCTCTGCTCTCAAGGAGGCACCTCACTATGCAGATACCGGATAGAGAAATATTTCACAAACACACACACCTGCTCCTCCAAAATCACGAGAGGGCTCTTAAGCTCCACTGCCAGGTGAAACATCTAGATTGAGCAGGTCCACTTCCTCCAGATGCTCCTCCTCTATCTGGTGCTGCTCCACTGGCCTGGAGCAGGCCTCTGCAAGAACAGCAAATAACCCATAGAACAGCCATCACTGCCAAAAACACTATAGGTGCACGAAATCTTCCAATACCTGCCTCCACTCTCACACCCACAGCCCTGCATGATTTTCATCCCCTCCTACTTCTTCATGGTGCCCGAGACATAGCCTGGGAGGATGCACACCTAACACGCCTGCCCGTGTCCTACGAAGGCAGACAGCACAAGAAAAGCGAAGAACAGAGAGAGAGAGAGTGTGAATGTGTTGGCCAACACAGTAGAGAAGAGAGAGAGAAACACGGAAGGAAGGCAAGCAACTCACCTGGTGTCATCCTCCTGGATCCAACCGTCTGCTGCAGAGGACACAGAATAATGAGTAACCCCTTGAAATGGGGACCTTGTCTCCCTAGTAACCACAGCTAATGAGAAACCTTTTCTTAGAAACCCAGCCCTAGCTAATTGGGCATCCCTACCTGGACCCAGGTGGGCCGTGAGCAGAGCAATCACCAAACCAGACACTTATCTAACTGACAGCAGTGGCTGTTCCGCTCCCAGATGGACGGCTTTTGCATCGCATCAACAACGCTCACAGTCTTGTTGCTCTCGCTCGCTTTCCATTGTTTGAGGGCAGTAGACGGACGAATGACTTCTTTTTCCTTGGTACTAAACAGTACAAGGGGGGAAAACAAATCGGTTACCATCTCAGTTGGCAATGTCTTGTAGGCTCTTCCCTCCGCCTCTCCCGCACGGTGGGGCTCTGCCTTCAACCCTCTTCCCATTATACATTTAGGACAAAAAGTAGAAAGCATCCCTTGCAACAACAACCGAAAAAGCCACTCTGCACGGCAGACTCTGGACAGAAATGCCAAACCCACAGAAAAATATGTAGAAATTGGTCTTGCTTTTGGCTTAATTGGCTTGTGAGTTTTTTTTGATCGGCTCCTGGCAATCAGGGGCAAGCAGAGGCAAAGAGGGGAAGAGAGTCAGGGGTCCACAGTTGGCCCACCATAGTCCCAGACTCCACACCAGTATAAATCTAGTCACATAGAGTGTTGGGGTTCTTAGGGATTGGCTTGTTTTGGCCTTGTTTTGAAATGGGATTAGCTTGATTTTTGGCTTATTCTGAAAGTTGGGGTGCTTATTTACCCAGTGAAAGTTGGCAACTGTGACTCTGGTCCCTTCCCTAGCCTTAATCCTACAGAGCCCCATACTCAACGAGGAAGCACATGGTCTCTGAAGAAAATTACAGCAAGTACAGATGAGGAATTCCAAGCACTGACCGTTTACTCACAGCCAGTTATACAGGAGGGAAAAAGCTGAGGACTGTTCATGTCTGCTTAGAAGGATGTTCAGGCTGATCAGGTCCGCTTCTGAGATCTCTCCTCTGGGTAGGGTTCCTGGACAAGTCCTCTGCCAGCGCAGCTGCAAAAGCCATGCATAAGCCAGTAATACACAAAGCTCTGAAAGTGCATGAAATCTTGCCCTCATCCCTGCCTCCCTCTCCCATTCCATCTACATCAGCCCCACTCGATGAACAGAGACCGAGTCAACACCGACAGTCTCCACTCCACTCTCGCTACACCACATGATTTTCATCCCCTCCTACTTCTTCATAACTCCCAAGACCAAGCCTGTGGGGATGCATACCTAGCACGCCTGCCATGAAGGGACACAGGACAAGAAAAGGAAAGGACAGAGAGATAGAGAGAGTGTGTGTTGTCCAACACAGTAGAGAAGAGAGAGAGAAACACAGGAGGAAGGCAAGCAGCTCACCACCTGGAGTCATCCTCATGGATTTAACCTTCTCCTGCGGAGGACACACCGATCCGGGGACCTTGTCTCCCTCAAAACCACAGCTAGTCAGGAACCTTTTCTTACAAACCCAGCCCCAGCTGCTGGGGTGTCCCTACCTGGAGTCAGATGGGCCGTGAGCAGAACCCTCAGGAAAACGGACACTTATCTCAGTAACAGTGGTGTCTCCTCGGCTCCCAGATGGACGGCTCTTGCCTGGCATGAACAATGCTCACAGGCTCGCTGCTCTCACTCACTTTCCATCGCATGAGGGCAGTAGACTCTGACGTGTGACTTCTTTTTCCTTGGTACTAAACCCAGCAGAGTGGAGAAGAACAAAGTAAATTAGCATCTCCATCTGCAATGTCATGTAATCTCTTCATTTCACAGCTCCCGTATCCAACGGCTCCGCCCTCAACCCATCTCCCATTACTACTTTACGCCTGCAACTAGAAGGGACCCATTGTAAGTGCACCCAAAATAGTCACTTTGCTCTTGAGACTCTTGTCCATTCCCCAGCCTTAATCCCAGAGCTTCATACCCAACGAGGAAGCACACTGCCTGTGAAGAAAATGACAATGAGTAGAGATAAGGAATTGAAAGCACTGACCTCTTACTCACAGCCAGTTATTCAGAATTCAGAAAGCTGAGGAGTGTTCATGTCTCCTTAGAAGGATATCCAAGCAGCCCCTGAAATTGCGGACCTTGTCTCCCTCGTAACCACAGGAACCTTTTCTTACAAACTGCCAGTTTCTGCTCCAGCTGGGACTCCTAGACAATTCCTCTGCCAGCGCAGCTGCAAAAGCGAAGCATGAGCCATCACTACACATAGCTCTAATGGCACTTGAAATCTTGACCTCATCCTTGCCTCCCTCTTCCATCCCATCTACATCAGCCCCACTCGATGAACAGAGACCGAGTTAACACCAACAGTCACTGCTCCACTTTAGCGGCCACTGTCCCTCATGGTTTTTATCCCATGACCTAACCTGTGGGGATGTACACCGAGCACGCCTGCCCGTGTGCTATGAAGGGACACAGCACAAGGAAAGGCAAGGACAGATTGATTGAGAGAGAGAGAGAGAGTTGGCCAACACCCTAAAGAAGACAGAGAAACATGAGAGGAAGGCAAGCAACTCGCCGCCTGGAGTCATCCTCCTTGTTAGATGAAATGTACTGTTTCAATTAGCCATTAATAAGATGTTTTTAAAATACTGTTAAGTGAATCACAGACTTTAAACTGAAATTCAAAATGGAGTATATGAACTCTGACTTTGAACTCCATCTTTGAGAGGGGACTTGTTTACTACAAAGATTCTAGCTTAAACCAGTCAGAACCGGGTTTTCCCGCCAAGACCAGCCCTCAGTGTTCCATCACCTCAGAACTCTTCCCGCCAAAAAGGTTTTATAAGGACTTGTTCAGCACCTGCGTGGGGCTGTCCATTCCAGCGACAGCTTGTACACGGTCGGGTCTTCGCAGAGCTCCAGAGCTGAGATCGAAGAACAACATCTATCCCGTAGTGTGTTTGAGGAGCGACGAGAACCATCAGTCGTCTGGACTCCCCAGTGTTCCTCCTCAAGGACTCTAAATCAGCCAAGAGTTGTAGGTCCTGGGCATCACGCCTGTACGTGACATCTGCTACATCAGAGCAATAGGAAAAATGTTTGTGGGTTGGGGTATTGTTTGTTTTGTAGAATCCCATGGGAGGGTTTATGGGCCTGAGCTCCAAGCTCTCAGAGTCAGTCACTGATTCACTGTTTTACTGATTTATGGTTTTGCTGTTTACTGTGTTCTTGTATTTCTTCCCCCATTTCTCCCCAGTTTTTCTGTATCTTTTATCCCTAATACACTTACCTTTATTTGCACCATATTATCTCGTCTTCTCTTTATTTTATTCTATTTTATGTGTAGCTAAATCCACAGGTGACAGACATGGAAGGGAGCCGAGTCTGTGCTTCTGAGAAAAGGGGCTTTCCCTGTTATATCTTCCCTCTACTATCTCTCTAGTATTCCCTTTGAAGCGTTACCTTCTTCCCCTTGAGGTAACATTCTAGATACTACCTTTTGCTGCGGAGGACACTGTTGGAGAAAAATAGAGTTTTTACTATTTGTTTAGGTATAGCAAGTTAGATGCTTTATTAACTTTTACAATTGCGCAGAGGGAGAGAGTTAAGCAGGTTTTTTAACAGGTAAACAATTACAGCAAGCATTTATACTTTTTGTTACAGACAATAATGAGCAACAGTTGCATTTTGTTTATACATAGGTTATTTTGATATTTTGTTTTGCTTACTAATGTAGACTCTTAGTCTACATTCTATATTATTTACACAAGGTCGCAGCAACTTTTTACACAGTTTTTTTTTGCTTGCCTTACACATTTTTTGCTTTTACAAATCTCGTGTTATTAGAGTTACAGTTAGCCTAACTTTTGATAACGAACTGTCATGCATTGCATCCCCTTCCTGTCAGTTCTTTTTTTGCTTTTACAACCCCCCCTTTTGTACTACTAGTACAACAAACATTTTTAAATCTTTATTTGCATTAAATTTTGGAATTTAGATTTTACATTAGATGCTTTAACTTTAGGGGTTTTGATTGGATGTAATGACAATGCATGATGAGCATGGACATGAAAGGTATTACTATTATTACGTTTTTTACAACAACAATAACTTTTTTTGCACAACACAAGCAATAACATTTTTATAGCGATAATATGATGGGGTTGTTGTACAATTTTAGTCATATAACACAATACATTATACTTAGTACATAAGGTGGATACTTTATAAGCTGTCTGAAAGGCATACTTTTTAACTTGATACATATTTTGAAGCATGTGAATTTGCTTTTGTACTTTAGAGATTTTTTGAACTTTTGGTAACAGTGAAAGCAAATTTTGAAATTGATTAGGTACTAAACTAGTTTAATTAAAGGGTATTTGGAACTTAAGGACTACTTGCAAAATTTTATTTGCAGGCTAGTAAATAATATGATTGCTTGCAGTGGTAGTGAGACTAAAATGTATGTCTTGCAATGTGGTGGCATTAACATACACACAGCTATTATTAGCTTAAAAAATAAGTGTCTTGTTAGGGTAGTTTTTTGTTCTTTACTTTTTTAGCAAACATAGTAATGAAGAGTAACAACTTTTTTTGGCTTCAGTTTACGGATACACTGAAGCTGTGGGGGTTGTAACGGCCAAAATGTTCATTAACTTTTTAACTTTATTTAAATGTCAGATGTAATTTTAGGAGCACTGACTAAAAATCAATTGGGCATACTAGGAGGTCTAATTTTTTAGATGTTTCGGTGAATTACTTAATTCTACATGCATTCTTTTTATGGACTCGGCAGGATTTGATATGTGGGAGCCTACACTTTTTGAACCGGTCCATATGCTTGGAAGGAGCACTGAGAACGTCCACACTTTTACTCAGAAAGTTTTTAAGTATGTTTTCATGGCCACAGATCAGATGGTACTCCTGATGTGTCTGTAAGGGCAGTGGGCCAAGCTTGGTGCTTTAGATTATTTTGAATGGCCATTAGCTGGTCATTCAAGAAATCTTGAATCTTTGAGCATGCTAGATTCTACTGCAATGTCTTTTTAGCCTTAGTGATATTCAATACTATTTTTGTCAGTAACTTTTGGGTTACAGAACTAAGGGCGGAGATAACATGTAACTCACTAACTTTAGCTTGTACTTGGGTTAGTTGTGCTCTAGAAACAAGGCTAATGGCTTTCTTTAGTTGCCTTAATTTTTTATTATGTTTTTGGTTTTTAAAAATATTTTAAACTGCTGCTGCATTATTGGCCTCATCCCAAAGGGATTCGGTCAAGTTTTTTTTTTTTTAGAGGAAATAACTCAAGCTTTTTGTTGTGCTAATTTAATGGCAGCCCCCTGTGAGCAATTATAAATTCTTGGGGTTCACTGGTAGTGATATCATATACTTTTATTTTTACTGATTCATTTAATTGTTTGCTTATATGGGATATTTTGAACTTTAAAAATATATTTTTTTAAACAATATTTAAATAAATTACTAAAGTGTGAAGGCTTTAGTCATTGGTTTTATTAAATATATAGCATTGTCTGTATTTGGATGTGTTACAGGGGTAATAGTGTAATGGAGGACATGGCAGGGGCAATGGCAACAAGGTGCCTTTGGTACTTATTATTTAAAATTCAATTAGGGAGGGCAATACATGCTGAAGAACTTATTTAAAACACAGGGTGCAGCCTGTAGAATAAACCCCAAAATCTAATCAATACCACGTTCCCAAGCATGGGTCCTACAAGTTTTTTCCTGCTAGTGTATAATTTTTTGTTTTTTTACCAGGGTTAGTTTTTAATGTCTTTTGTAGTTAGGAATTTTTGGACTTTGTGGTTTTAATGAAGCAAGTGTTCCTTTTTTTTTTTTTTTTTTGAAACAGTGTGGTTTAGCATTATACAGGGGAGAGGTTACTAGCACATCACCTTGTAATGGTTTTGCTTTTTTTAGAAAAATCTAGAGGCACAGTAGGTCTGTCAGTGGACAAGGGAGAGGTTACTAGCACTTCACTTTGTCTTTTTTTGCAGATCTTATAGTTGCTTTTTGCTGTCTAGAAGACACAGCAGAGCTAGAAGGAGAAATAGGCTTATTATTAGTCGGAGAGTCCTTTCGAGGTGGAGGGGTCTTTTTACAGTGAGAAGCATGGGTCCGGCAGGTAGTCCTTGGCACTTCACAGTGGTGGTGGTGGTTAACAGGACTTGGAAAGGGCCTTTCCAGTGTGGAGCCAAAGCAGTCTTTCGTTGATGGACTTTACGTAGACTCAGTCTCCTTGTTTTAATGAATGGCAGGGCTGCTAAGGTCTTTGGGTAGCACTTCTTTTATTTGTGAGAAAAGAAACTTAACACATTTTATTAATGCCTGGCAGTGTTTTGCAGATCTTATAGTTGCTTGGGCACATTTAGGCCCCCTTTTTCTTGGCTGTCAGCCAAGTCTTAGCTGTGGGTAGTATTCTTGGATGGGGCCAGCGTTTTATTTTTGGACTGAGCTTGCTAGCTATTTTTTTTTTAGTTAACTTGTTCTGTTTTTTTTTTTTTTTTTTTTTGGCTTTTTTTAACTTATAAAGCAAACTTTTACTTTTTACTTATACACTTTTTTTTAACAATGAACACATACACATTGCTATTATACAGTACATTAGTCTTATTATTTAATGTATGCCATGTACACTTTTTTAGTAAAATAATTTTATTACAGAGCTTTGGAGCAACAAACCAGGACAAGCACACCCACTTTTGAGGAGTCCACTCGGTACAACTTTAGGTGTCTAATAGCTTTTTTTTCTTTTCAGCCCTCTGGCTAGAAATCTGAAGTAGCCAGAAGGATCCCATGGGCAATATGGGGAGTGGGTTAACTTTTTATGTTTTTGCTTCCAAAGACTGTTGGTATGCAAATTTTAACAACAATTTTTTCAATTAAAAAAAATCTGGCCAATGAAGTTTTTTTTTTTTACTGAAGCAACTGTATTAGACTTTAGTATATTACATTTTTTTGATTTATTTAAACACTTTTTGTATTCTAAGTTGAATAAAAACAAGTATCTGCTTTTTGATTTAACTCTTTTATTTAATTTTGAACTAGACTGTTTTATGAAAATATTAAACCCAACAATTTTGGCCACAAGACAAACACCACAAAACAAGACAAAGAACACAAAAATAATTTTTATTGTACTAGTAAATGCATGGTACATTGAATGCTGTTTAGCTGGCATCCGTTTTCTCTGATGATCTGAAAGACAAAAGAACAGAGGTTTACTTTTTTTGGGTAGTCAGTCATTGCTTAAAATATTTTTTTTATATACACACATACTTTTGTTGATTTTAGACAAAACAGAGGAATTACTTTATATTTTTTTGTATTTGTTTTATAGGCAGCCTAGGTTTCAGTGGCTTTTACTTTATTAGTTAGAAAATTGCATTAATACAGATGCATTCTGGCTTGCTTCCAGATTCAAAGCTATTCACAGCTTAAAAATTCTTATGTAAAAAGGGACACAATTAACTTTTCTAGACTTCTGATTGCTTTTTACTTTTAACTCTTGCTTTGAAACACTCAGTGATCTGAAAGAGACAACACAACTAGGTTTGGTAGGTTTGCATTTTTTTTACTTTTGCTACAATATACACTGCACATGTTTTGGGGAAAATGCACATTTTTTTCACAATTTAATTTCTACAACACTAGCCACATTAATTTTTACACAAGGTGTAACTGTTTTTTTTGTGCTTACAAAATTTTCATGCACCCTTAGTAAAGTGACAGCTCGACCACACAGAGCCAGGGGTACTGTTTTTTGTTTTTTTTTTACTAGATTTTTTATTTGTTATTTTGTTACTCAAAAACAAATTCAAATCTTTATTTTTTTTTTAACACTGGGTAAAAGCTATTTACTTAACATATAATTCAAAGGGCTATTCTTAGAAGGTTTTACTAGAGACTCACCCATCTGCTTGCTGATACTCTAACAAAAATTACACAGAGAACAGAGGGAATTATGGCCTAATAGGATTCTATTACAGGAATTTTTACTAATACTGACCGCTACAGGGGACGGGACAGAAGGATCCCAATTCAACCTCAGAGCTTTATTGCACGCGATGGCTTCCACTCTGAGGAATTACAAATGAGAGGCTCAGTTCCGTTTACACACTTAACACCTAAATGCATAAGACAGAAATTCATTAACTGGAGTCGCCAGTAACTGTTACTAAAATATCGGGTCCACCTAGCTGAGAGCCAATAACAGCCAGACAGGGATAAGGAAGAGTTGCTTTATTCAGCAGAAGAAAGGAGAGCCTTGCACTTTGGTACAAAGACTCTGTCTTACACACATTTTACTATTTCAATTATTATTTTGGGGATTTGAAATCCCCATGCTTATAATTACTTACTCCTTTTTTTTTACTATGCCTTTAAAGTTTCCAACTTGTTTTTTAATTTTTTTTTTTTTATTGCTTGCTCGCTTGGGCCCGATTTTGCTTTTTTTGCTGAACCGTCCCTTTCATGGGCACTAGCTTTTTACTACCAATTTAGATAGGAGGGTGGGCTTCTCAACTAGCCCTCACCCTTCCTAGTCTCTTTTTTTAAACATTTTTACTTACAAGGCTACCCGAGTCCTCCCTCGTGAGGCTTGCCACTTGGGCAAAACGCATGACCCATTGGCATTTAACTATTTAATTTTTTTTTGTGGCAAACACACTGCTTTTACAGCATATGCAAACACAAATGGTTAAATTCTGACAAGTCCCTGAAGGACCGGTACTTGCTTAGCCAGTGCTTCCTTTTCTGCTTGGAAGTCTTGTTTCAAGGCTTGCAACTTGCCCTGGGCGTAGGTTTGAGTTGCTGCCTGGTTCATGATTTATGCTTTTAATTGCTCAATTTTAGTTATCAAGTACACAACTTTTTTTTTTTTTCTAACTTTTCTATTGCCCAGTCTTGCTACGACTGGGGTAGATTCACTTGACACCCTTCCCGGTCAGCCGGGGTGGAAAGAGGAATGCTAAATCCCTCTCCGGTTCTCAGACTTACTGCGGCTGAGAGTAGGCACACTTTCATACTCACACACGTACGTTCAGACTGGCCACGTCTGTGTATAACGTTCGGAGAAGGTGCTGTGCAATCTCCACTTGCTTTCTGTCTTGGGAGGGCAGTTCTTTTACACCCTGAGGTCTCCTGGGGCGTCTTTTTAGTGATTCCAGTTTAGGCCGGCTGCCTGTGGCTTCTTCAGCTTCCCCAAACCACGCCGGCTCCAGGGTCGCAAAGGCAGACTGTTGAATTTCACTGGACAGTTAAGCTTTGCAAATGTAATTTCAGCACTGTAACTTGTATTGCCTTTGGTTTGACTATGTTTATATTTTTTACAGTCAGCTGGGTCCGAAAGCAGTTTTTTTTTGTACTTAGCCTGGTCTGCATTGATTTTTGACCTTGAACGCAGATTAACTTTCTTTTTATTTCTGGACTAAGCTGAATTTTAAATTAACTCGTTCTTTTTTTCAATAGACAAATTGCTCTCATTGTGTGTCAGAGGCTTTTGGTGATTAAAAGCTCCTCTGAGATATATGATCTTATTTAGATTGAAGGTACTTTTTAGTGGGCATTGTTTAGATGAATTTTTACGCGTGTAATGATTTTAATTCTCTAAATACTTGCAGGTTTTAGTACTATAATGTACGTACATGAAATAAGCTGGGGTACCCTTAGTGGGTGAGAGGGAATCCTTAGACTGTCTCCCACCCATTTTCCAATCACACACACAGGGAGGAGGATGCCCTGTCCGCGCTAGCAGCACATAAACTAAGGATCTCTTTCTACAGGGTATTCACACAGGAGAGACTAACGAGGATGGCCACGACCCTCCTACACCTCCCTTCAGCAAAGAGCGTCGGCTAGTCTCAGAGAGATGGCGCCGCTTACTTTGTTGCATCCAGTGAGATGATCAGACTGTCAGTGGCTCACACGGAGAGGAAAAGGGGAGGGAAGATGGGTTCACACACTCCTGGACCCAGGTAGCCTCCTCGCCGGACGATGCCAGGCCGAGTTAGCCCACCGTGGGTCGGATCTTCTAAAAGATCCTCTAGTTACCGGGCTTGCGTTAGAGTAGTTCTGGTCACGAGCCAAAAGACTTCGCAGAGTACTTTGGGCGTCTTCCGGTAACACTCAATTCACACTGGTGTACACACACACACAAACACACACACACCAAGGCCTTATTTCAGGTACTATTCCTAAGTACCTCCAGGTACTATTTACAAGTACTTCCAGGTACTATTCCCAAGTACTTTGATGCATCATTCGAGGCGGTAAAAACCCTTCCTGAGGCGGTAACAACCCCTCAATACCGGTGCAAACCCTATGCACCTAGCATATGCATACAGGGGGCGGCAACAATTCCCCTAAGCCGCTCAGCATCTGACCTTGCTGCACAGTCAATAAGTTCGGATGGCGTGAGCCCAACAGGGACAGACGGCCCCACGGATAGTCCTCCTCCGACACCCCAATAGAGATTTCAAAAGGTCTCCTACCTCTATTGTGGCGCCATGGGGTTCAAAGGGGAACGATCCGTAACAGCTGCCGGTGCCTCTGCAGGCGTTGCCATCCCGGACGAGCCCCCAAATTGTTGGAGAAAAACAGAGTTCTCACTATTTGTTTAGGTATAGCAAGTCAGATGCTTTATTAACTCTCACAATTGCGCAGAGGGAGAGAGCTAAGCAGGTCTTTCAACAGGTAAACAATTACAGCAAGCATTTATACTTTTTGTTACAGACAATAATGAGCAACAGTTGCATTTTGTTTATACATAGGTCATTTTGATATTTTGTTTTGCTTACTAATGTAGACTCTTAGTCTACATTCTATATTATTTACACAAGGTCGCAGCAACTTCTCACACAGGTTTTTTTTGCTCGCCTCACACATTTTTCGCTTCTACAAATCTCGTGTTATTAGAGTTACAGTTAGCCTAACTTTTGATAACGAACTGTCATGCATTGCATCCCCTTCCTGTCAGTTCTTTTTTCGCTTTTACAACTGCTCCTGGCCAGAGAAATGAGCAGCCCCTGAAATTGGGGACCTTGTCTCCCTTGTAACCACAGCTAGTCAGGAACCTTTTCTTACAAACACAACCCCAGCTAATGGGGTGTCCCTACCAGGTGGGCTGTGAGCAGAGCTCTCACCAAAAGAGACACTTGTCTCACTGACTGTGGTGGCTGCTCCGCTCCCAGATGTACGGCTAATGCCTGATTTCAACTATGCTCACGGTCTCATCGCTCTCGCTCGCTTTCCATTGCATGGGGACAGTAGACTCTGACTCAAGACTTTTTTTTCCTTGGTACTAAATCCAGCGGGGGGGGGGGGGGGAGAACATCTCCATCTGCAATGTCACGTAGTCTCTTCCTTTCCCAACTCCCGTATCATCCCAGGGCTCCGCCCTCAACCCATCTCCCATTACTACTTTACACCTGCAACTCGAAGGTATCCAGTGTAACAGCACCCAAAATAGTTACTCTGCCCAGCAGACTCTGGCCCCTTCCCAGCCTTAATACAACAGACCCCCATACCCAATAAGGAAGCACACGGCTTGTGAGGAAAATACAGTGAGTACAGATGAGGAATTCAAAGCACTGACCGCTTACTCACAGCCAGTGATGCGGAAGGCAGAAACATGAGGACTATTCACGTCTCCTTAGAAGGATGTCCAGGCTGCTCGGGACCACTTATGCCATATTCTCGTCTGGCTAGGGCTCCTGGACAATTCCTCTGAAAACTAATAAAGCCAAGCAAGAACTAGCACTACGCAGAGCTCTATTGGTGCGTTTAATCTTGCCCTCATCCCTGACTCCCTCTCCCATCCCATCTACATCAATGAACAGAGACTGAGTTAACACCAACAGTCACCGCTCCACTCTACTATCCACTACCCTGCAGGATGTTTGTCCTCTGCTACTTCTTCATGGCTCCTGAGACCAAGCCTGTGGGAATGCACACCTAGCACGCCTGCCCGTGTCCTTCAAAGGGAAACGGCACAAGGAGAGGAAAGGAGGGAGAGTCCATGGGGCTGATCGATGGACAAGCTCAGTAGGCAATTTCAGGTCCATGCATCAGTGGCTTAGTCATATGAATGACTGTCTGGGATATATGGGGGTGGGGGCTGCACTGTGAGGTAGACTAGTGTAGGGTTCCCAACGTGTACTGAGGGAATATGGGATTCAGAAGCCCCAGAGAGTAAGGGCAGGGTGGAGGGGGGTTGGAGGGTCCCAGTGTGGCTGGGAAGGGGACCCCTAGCAGGTTCGAGGGGGAACAGGAATTGGAGAGGGAAACCTGGCAGGCTGTGGGTGACGTGGGGGAGCGCGGTGCTGGGGCCCAGCAATGGAGCAATAGGTTGGAGCCAATTGGGGTTTGGGTATCATGGAGGATGTTGGGGTGCCGTGAGATAGGGAAGCAGAGGAGGTGTGTGACGGGTTGGATCACAGAAACCCCCTTGGGAGCTGCCACCCGATGTGCAAAGACTACCCCTGCCTCTGTTTTCCCTGCCAGCTCAGGACTCCAGCACCCTGTCTTGCTGATCCAGGCACTCCTGTCTGCTCCAACACAGACCCAGGGTCTGAATAGCTTGCCCCAAAGCTGCAAGTTTACCTAAAAACAGCTCACAGAAGCGTGCTTGTCTTTAGCACTCAGATGCCCCATCTCTCAATGCGGTCTAAACCCAAATAAATCCGTTTTACCCTGCATAAAGCTTATACAGGGCAAACTCATAAATTGTTCGCCCTCCATAACATTGATAGAGAGATATGCACAGTTGTTTGCTCCCCAAGGTATTAATACATACTCTGAGATAATGTATAAGTAAAAGGTGATTTTATTAAATACAGAAAGTAGGATTTAAGTGGTTCCAAGTAGTAACAGTCAGAACAAAGTAAGTCACCAAGCAAAATAAAATATAATGTGCAAATCTATGTCTAATCAAACTAAATACAGATAAGATCCTCACCGGTATCCAGAATGCTCCCTTTTACGGGCTAATCTCCTTTTAGTAGGGTTACCATATTTGAATTTTCAAAAAAGAGGACACTTGGGGGGGGGG
>NC_048318.1:18834481-18867063 GCF_013100865.1 Trachemys scripta elegans | reverse complement strand
CCCCCCCAACTCCAAACACATCTAACCCTCCCTGTCCCCTGACTGCCCCAATCCCTCTTCACACCCTGCCTCCTGACAGGCCCCCCCATAACCCTTGACCCTTCCAACCCTCCCCCTGCTCCCTGTCCCCTGACTGCCCCAATCCCTCTCCACACCCCTGCCCCCTGACATGCCCCCCCCAGAACCCCTACCCCATCAAACCCCCCTGCTCCCTGTCCCTTGACTGGCCACGCTCCCTGCTCCGCCCCCACCCCAGCTCACCTCCGCTTCGCCTCTGCCTGCTGCTTTGAGCATGCAGCCACACCGCTCCGCTTCTCACCCCCTCCCTCCCAGGCTTACCGCCAATCAGCTGTTCGGCGGCAAGCCTGGGAGGAAGAGGGTGAGGAGCGGCGCGGCTGCGCGCTCAAGGCAGCAGGCAGAGGCGGAGCGGAGGTGAGCTGGGGCGGGCAGGGAGCGGTTCCCCTGCGCTCCCCCCTTACCTGCTGCGGGCAGCCCTCCCCACACCCTTCTGCCCCAGCTCACCCCCGCTTTTGGGTCTTTAAATAGCCGTCCGGGGGGGATTTGTAAAAAGCTAAAAATGTCCAGGATTCCGGACGGCTATTTAAAGACCCAAAAGCTGGACATGTCCGGGGAAACCCGGACGTATGGTAACCCTACTTTTAGCCTGGGTCCAGCAATCACTCACACCCCCTGTAGTTATTGTCCTTTGTTCCAGTTTCCTTCAAGCATTCTGGGGGGGTGGGGAGGCTCCTTCTTTAGGCAGCTGAAGGGGTCTCCCATGGGTTTAAATACACTTTCTCTTGTGGGTGGAGAAGTCCCCACTCCTATGCAAAGTCCACTTTCAAGATGGAGTTCTGGAGTCACCTGGGCAAGTCACATGTCCCTGCATGACTCAGTCTTTACAGGCCGAAGCCATTGTTCACATGGTATCTTGTATGTCTCCACGAAGACTTCTTATGTGGATTGGAGCATTCCAAGATGCATTGTTCCCCAAGTGCTTCCTGAGCAGGTATTTAACCTTGTGAATTCCTTCCTAAAGAAGCTGACCAAATACCTCACAAAGCTTACTTATGTAACCCCTTTGGGGTTTAGATAGCATGGCCCCGTTAAATCTTTTCATAGTGTAACTTTAGCGCCCTCGTGGCCAAGATGGAGTCTGCTCTGCAGGCAGCTCTGGCCAAGAGATGTCGCGCGCAGGAATGCAGCAGGAGAAATCCCTTCCACCCCAGGGGCACCTGTTCCAAACCCGCCAGAGTGAACGCACCCACCCACAGGAAAAGTACAATGGATATAAGAAAGGGAAATATTTATTTACAGAGGAATGAGAGGAGAAAAACAACAAGGGGAAATATAGGGGGAGCAGTAGAACAGGGTTGCATTCAAACCAAGGCCCCACAGGCCCAGTGGTAGCACAGTCTGGAAGGGCAGACACTGAGCAATGTGTCTGCACGCAGAGTTCAGGAGTCCTGAGCAAAGTTCCAGTCCAGTGGTGAGTCTTGGGTGCTCCTGGTCGTCTTCAGCACTAGTGAACTTTCCCCAACAAACCCCTCCGGTGCCCTCTTCTGCCACTCTCTGCAAAACCACACAGAGCGACCCCCTCCCCACTTAACTAGCTACAGCCTCCCTCCTTGTCCCCAATGCAGAGTCCCAAGGCCCAATACTCACAGCCCCATGCAGCTCTGGGCAGCCATGATACTGGGTCCAGCTCTGGCTTGTCCTTCTTGGACGATTCCTCCCTGGCACAGTGCTCTTCCTGGCTCCTGTCCTGGGGTGTCCCCGATCGGCCGCCCTGTCCGTCTCAGGCTTCGGGCAGGTTCTCTCTGCTTCACTTTTCCAGGGCCTCAGGCTGCCTCCCTCTCTCCCTGGAGTTTCCCTCCTTTTTTCTTACTCTCCCCCTCCCCGCTAGGAAAAAGATTTAAAGGGGCCATGCTCTCTAAACCCCAAAGGGGTTACACAGAAACCAAGCAAGCATACAGCCCATATTTTTAACCTCAAGTAGAAAATGATATATATGTACAAATAGGATGAATAGAAATAGTAGACCATAATCTTTCCGGAGATGTGTTACATGGCACAGACAGCACAAAACATACTCCAGTTATGTCATGCATACATTTATAAGCACACACACCCCCCATAAAGCCTTATGAGGTCCACTGTCACAGGGTGGACTGGGAGGGCCACGTGCAGGGGGCAGGTTGGGGTGGGGTGAGCGGAGAGCTGGCAAGTCTGGGGACGCGGGAGCAGGTTGGAGGATGTTGAATGTGTCCCGGTGGGGGGCAGGCTGGAATGCACTGAAGGAGATGATGGGGGTCCCAGCATTGAGGGGAGATGGTTGAAGTGGATTGGTGGAGGGGGTTTGGGGAGGAAGGAGAGAGAGGTGCTCAGGGGCCCCATAGGTGGAGAAAAGGACTGGGGGGAAGGGTAGGGATGGGGGTGGACATTGAAGAGTGTTTGAGGGAGGAGAAAAGGGGTCTGAGGGGGGGATGAACTGGGGGTCTGAGCAGTCCCTACGGGTGGAGGGATGGGCTGGGGGGCAGGTTGGGGTGAGCTGGGAGGGTGCTGGAGAGAAATGGGGGCTGAGGGGCCCCATGGAAGGAGGAATGGATGGTGGAAGGGGGGAGGTTGGGGTGGGTTTGGGGAGTGGAGGAAGGAGAAAGGGGGTCTGAGGGGCCCAAGGGGGCTGGGCGGAGCAGCTGGGGGCCTGAGGGGTCCATGGGGGGATGGACTGGGGGGATTGGAGGGAAGAGAAGGGGGGCTATGGAGCCATGGCTGGGGAGGTGTGCTGGGGGGGGTTGGAGGGAGGAGAAAGGGGGGCTATGGGGCCATGGCTGGGGAGATGTACTGGGGGGGTTGGAGGGAGGACAAAGGGGGGCTATGGGGCCATGGCTGGGGAGGTGTGCTGCAGGGTGTTGCAGAGAGGAGAAAGGGGGGCTGAGGGGCCCACAGGGGATGAGATGGAGGGTGGAGGGAGGAGAAAGGGGGGCTGAGGGGCCCATGTGGGGGCTGGGCTGGGGTTTGGAGGGAGGAAAAAGGGAGGCCTGGGGGGAGGAGAAAGGGGGGCTGAGGGGCCCATGGGGTGGATGTGCTGGAAAGGTAGAGGGAGGAGAAAGGGGGGCTGAGGGGCCCATGGGAGGACTCGACTGGGGGGACTGAGGGGCCATGGGGGGATGGACTGGAGAAGTAGAAGGAGGAGAAAGGGGGACTGAGGGGCCCATTGAGTGGTTGGAGGGAGGAGAAAGGGGGGGCTGAGGGGCCCATGGGCGGGCTGGGGGGAGCGGCTGGTGGGGTGAGGGGCCCATTGGGGGGATGGGGTGGGGGGTTGGAGGAAGGAGAAAGGGGGGCTGAGAGGTCAATGGGGGGATGGGCTGAGGGGTTGGAGGGAGGAGAAAGGGGGGCTGAGGGGGCCCACGGGGGGATGGACTGGGGGAGTTGGAGGGAGGAGAAAGGGGGGCTGCGGGACCCATGGAGGGGCTGGGCTGGGACTTGGAGGGAGGAGAAAGGAGGGTCTGGGGGGGAGGAAAAAGGGGGGCTGAGGGGCCCATGGGGTGGATGTGCTGGAGAGATGCAGGGAGGAGAAAGGGGGCTGAGGGGCCCATGGGGGGCTGGTCTGGAGGGAGTGGGGGGGCCCATGGGTGGGGAGGAGGAGGAAAGAGAAAGGCTGAGGGGCCCATGGGGTGGATGTGCTGGAGAGGTAGAGGGAGGAGAAAGGGGGGCTGTGGGGCCCATGGGGAGACTTGGTTGGGGGGAGCAGCTGGGGGGCCTGAGGGGTCCATGGGGGGATGGACTGGAGAGGTAGGAGGAGAAAGGGGGGGCTGAGGGGCCCATGGGGTGGTTGGAGGGAGGAGAAAGGGGGGCTGAGGGGTCCATGGGGGGCTGGGCTGGGGGTTGGAGGAAGGAGAAAGAGGGACTGAGGGGTCCATGGGGGGGGGGTTCTGGAGAGGTGGAGGGAGGAGGAAAGGGGGCTGAGGGGTCCATGGGGTGGATGTTCTGGAAAGGTAGAGGGAGGAGGAGAGGGGGCTCAGGGGCCCATGGGTGGGGGGGAGGAGGAATGAGAAAAGTGGGCTGAGGGGCCCATGCAGGGGCTGGGCTGGGGGTTGGGAGGGGCAGCTGGGGGGGCTGAGGGGCCCATGGGGGGGGGGGAGATGGAGGAAGGAGAAAGGCGTCCTAATCGCCTACGTCATGTTCTCTTCCAACCACTTCCGTTTCCGGCCCCGCCCGCACAAAACGCGCCGGGCCCCGCCCCCGGCCGCTCCCATGGTGCCGCTGGCCCCGCGGTGGCCGATGGGAGATGTTGGCCGGGGCGTACCACATCTCCCACAAGCCCCCGCGGCGCGACTCCTCCCTCTCCTCCACCCCGAGCGGGACTCAGCTGGGCCCGTGGCGGTGGGAGGGGCTGGGGCTGGGGGACAATGGTGGGGGGCAGAGGGATCGGGCCTCCGGCAGTGCTGGGATGGGGGGCCTGGGGCGAGGCCCAGAGGGGTTGGGGGGGCAGGTGGGTTTAGGAGCCGGGGTGGGAGGAGTGAGGGGGAGAAGAGGGGATTTGCGATGAAGAGGAGAGGGGGGGCAGATGCCCGGGGGGAGGGGTTAGGGGGCTTGAGCTAGGTGAGTGGGGGAGGGTGTGAGGGCCTGGGGGGTGGGGGAGTAGGAGCTGAAGTGGTTTCAGAGGAGGAAACTGAGGCACTTAAACCAGCGAGGAGAAGCAAAGTTGGGGGGGGATGGCTAAGGGTGCCCCCCTGTAACCTACTGTCCCCAGTCCCAGCCGGGGTGACCCATCCCCATCACTGAGAGGTTGGCTGCTCTCCCTGGCAGCACAGCTCACGGATGCTCCCTGTGTGACGCACTGTTGCACATACAGAGGGCACGTCTCATTCTCACCTCCTGCTGGCAGCTCAAAGTTTCTGGCTCCTCCCTCCACGGTGGGAGAAAACACAAAACACTCCATCTCCCATGCCACCTCCACAGTCCAAAAAGCGTTGTAGGCGAAGATACCCTAACTCTCTTACCCTTTTCTCCTCGATCCAAACACCTGCTTAGTGCCTGGCCCCTGTGTTGAGTCTGAACTTTTGATGAGCTTAAACTTAACCCAGACTTGATGTCTCTGTCTGAACTTTTAATCAAAGCTCTGACCTGCGAACTACTCATGACACCCCCCTCCCCTTAAGTAGTCATCTCCCCTTTTCTCTTTCTGAATTTACATTTTAACCTGTTTTATCCTGTAGAATCTTGATTGATTATACATGACCATTATGATCTGTTAATCACTTTGTTTACTTCTGTGTATAAATATTGATGCTCACCCCTAATAAACTTGCCACACTTACTCTGAAGCTTTTCAAGCTAAGGATAGTGTGAGCCCGTTGATCAACGAATTGGTGTCTGGTCTCTGACAGATTGTGAGCCCCATACCAACTCCGCACGAACTCGGGTGCTGGAGAGGTGAGTGAGGACTTGCTTTTTACCTAACACCTGCTGTGACATTTCAACACAGAGATGGGGCAAAAGAATACCTGCAAAAATCCTGGGATATCTCTCCTCCCGCACGATACATGTGGTTCAGAGTGAAGGGAAAGGGGAGTAACCTGCCCCCTCTTCCCACATGTTTAGTAGTTTGTGATGTAAAAAAAGCTGCTGTGACAGTACACATGGAGAAACAGATCTTTCTATACATGATGATATAAAATTATTCTACTTAACTGCCAGGGGGCAAATTTGTCACGTACACATGGGAGAAAGAAGAAGGAAAAAATGCAGGGTCAGCAATAGGAGTCAGGAAGTTCCTTCGAGAGGAAATGTAGCCAAACTCCAAACCTGCAGACAATGGAACTTTCTGTGCCTGTATCCTGGAGATAACTAACTGCTTGTTTTTGCAACTGTCATAGAAATTTCTGTCCGTTCCAGCTGAGGAATAAGGAGAGACGGACACATCTAATCAAGCAAGGAGCCCCGGGAGGGGCGATCCGTTTATTTCAATTGCAATTGGGTTCGAGCTCATAAGTCAGCAAGAACAAAGAAAACACTTACACCAAAGCATTATATGCAGTTGACTATGATAATCTATTGCTTTATGATTGGCCAAAATTTGCCATCATTACCATACATAATTAGCAAGCTACATGTATCTGCCCCTGTTATGACCCCTTATTGTTCATCTACTTTCCCCCTCCTCCTTGCTTATTTTGCAAACCAAGCAGTTTATCTACAGGACACAGGCACAGAAAGTTTCATTGTCTGCAGGTTTGGAGTTTGGCTACATTTCCTCTCGAAGGAACTTCCTGAGTTAAGACATAGCAATAGCTGTGCTATATATCTTCCATGTGTAGGTGACAAATTTGCCCCCTGGCAGTTAAGCAGAATAATTTTATATCACAATTGAAATAAACGGCTTGCCCCTCCCGGGGCTCCTTGCTTGGCTAGCTGTGTCCGTCTCTCCTTATTCCTCAGCTGGAACGGACAGGAATTTCTACCACAATGATTACAGAGAGTAAGTGGCACTGTTATACAAAGGTGCGTTGGAGTTAGAGATGCCAGAATGCACAGTCCACCACTGCACATTTCCTCCCTCCATTTCCCATTGTGGGGGCAGGGAGGCCAGAGCCCCATCTGGGCTCCCCTCCATTTCCCCAACCAGCTCTGAACTGAAATTCTCCAGCCCCTCCTCTGGCCTTTGTCTCTTTCCCGGGCCAGGAGGTCACCTGATCTCTTTGTTCTCCAATATCTTCAGTTTCTGTAAAGGGAAATTGTTTTACTAATCTGGGGTGGCCAACCTGAGCCTGAGAAGGAGACAGAATTTACCAATGTACATTGCCGAAGAGCCACAGGAATGCATCAGCAGCCCCCCATCAGCTCTCCCCTGCTCCCAGTGCCTCCTGCCCACCAGCTGCCCCGCCGATCAGCGCGTCCCCATCCCCCCCGATCAGCTAGTTTGTGGCATGCAGGAAGCTCGGGGGGGGAGGATCGAGGGCATGGCTGGCTCAGGGGAGGGGGCGGGAAGGGGTGGAGTGGGGGCTGGGCCTGTGGCAGAGCCAGGGGTTGAACAGTGAGCACCCCCTGGCACATTGGAAAGTTGGCACCTGTAGCTCCAGCTCCGGAGTTGGTGCCTATACAAGGAGCCACATATTTAACTTCTGAAGAGCCGCACGTGGCTCCAGAGCCACAGGTTGGCCACCCCTGTACTAATCTAATAGAGTTCTTCAAGGGGGTCAACAAACATGTGGATAAGGGGGAATCCAGGGGACATAGTGTACTTAGATTTCCAGAAAGCCTTTGACAAGGTCCCTCACCAAAGGCTCTTATGTAAATTAAGTTGTCATGGGATAAGAGGGAAGATCCTTTCATGGACTGAGAACTGGTTAAAAGACAGGGAACAAAGGGTAGGAATTAATGGTAAATTCTCAGATGAAGAGGGGTAACTAGTAGTGTTCCCTAAGGGTCAGTCCTAGGACCAATCCTATTCAATTTATTCATAAATTATCTGGAGAAAGGTGAGGTGGCAAAGTTTGCAGATGATACTAAACTGCTCAAGATAGTTAAACCCAAAGAAGACTGTGAAGAACTTCAAAAAGATCTCACAAAACTAAGTGATTGGGCAACAAAATGGCAAATGAAATTTAATGTGGATAAATGTAAAGTAATGTACATTGGAAAAAATAACCCCAACTATACATACAATATGATGGGGGCTAATTTAGCTACAACTAATCAGGAAAGAGATCTTGGAGTCATTGTGGATAGTTCTCTAAAGACGTCCACACAGTGTGCAGTGGCAGTCAAAAAAGCAAACAGGATGTTAGGAATCATTAAAAAGGGGATAGAGAATAAAATAGAGAATATATTATGTTATTGGCCCATATAAATCCACGATACGCCCACATCTTGAATACTGCGTACAGGTGTGGTCTCCTCATCTCAAAAAAGATATACTGGCATTAGAAAAGGTTCAGAGAGGGCAACTAAAATGATTAGGGGTTTGGAACGGGTCCCATATGAGGAGAGATTAAAGAGACTAGAACTTTTCAGCTTGGAAAAGAGGTGACTAAGTGGGGGATATGATAGAGGTATATAAAATCATGAGTGATGTGGAGAAAGTGAATAAGGAAAAGTTATTTACTTGTTCCCATAATATAAGAACTAGGGGCCACCAAATGAAATTAATGGGCAGCAGGTTTAAAACAAATAAAAGGAAGTTCTTCTTCACACAGCGCACAGTCAACCTGTGGAACTCCTTGCCTGAGGAGGTTGTGAAGGCTATAGTTCTCTTTTAAACCCTGTTAGATAAATTCATGAAGGTTAAGTCCATTAATGGCTATTAGCCAGGATGGGTAAGGAATGGTGTCCCTAGCCTCTGTTTGTCAGAGGGTGGAGATGGCTGGCAGGAGAGAGATCACTTGATCATTGCCTGTTAGGTTCACTCCCTCTGAGGCACCTGGCATTGGCCACTGTCAGCAGACAGGATACTGGGCTGGATGGACCTTTGGTCTGACCCAGTACGGCCATTCTTATGTTCTTAGGAGGAAAGTGGTACAAAACCCAACTGCTATTCAGCAGAACCCAGTGCAACGTGGGAACAACTGGGAATGAGGCAATCTGTCCTGGTGACTAACAATCACTGTGCAGTGGAAGGAAAAGTATAAACATGATGCTCCAAATTTGGTTAGACTAGGAAAAGTGATGGAGGTTATATCCGGTGGTGAGGAAATTTGCTACATTACCCTGGCAGCTCTATGGGCTATTTTCTTTATTGAAAAAAATAGTTGTGTTTTTATATCAGGATCGTTAACTCAATCTAGCTAACTCCATGGAAAACCCTAGTGGAGTCAAGGCCCAGGTAGATTTAACCTCCATGTACCGAGTAAAGGTCACTCCTCGTTCCCCCACCTGGGGCTGACGGACATTCCTGTTGGAGGGACACACACTTCCATGACACAGAACAAAGGAGTTGATGAAAAACACTGTGGGCTTCACTCCAAGGAAAGGTGAGCTGCAAAAGAGAAAAGCAGACAACTCACCTGAAGGAGCTGAGATGCCACAAATGCTGCCTTAAAGTTCACTACCTGGGAATTAGCAAAAGGAAAAAACAATCTTTTCTGAGACCCTAGACAAGATTTTCATGGTGTTTATCTCCCTTGCAGCTTCTCTGGTGATAAATAAGAGAAGAGTTGTGATGGAAGGTTTTCCCACACTCACAGCATTTATAGGGTTTCTCTCCTGTGTGGATCCTCTGATGTGCAGTAAGGTGCGAGCTCTGAGCGAAGGTTTTCTCGCACTCACGGCATTTATAGGGTTTCTCTCCTGTGTGGCTCCTCTGATGTGTAACAAGGCCTGACCTCTGAGCAAAGGTTTTCCCGCACTCACGGCATTCATAGGGTTTTTCTCCTGTGTGGCTCCTCCTATGTGCAATAAGGCTTGAGCTCTGAGCGAAGGTTTTCCCGCACTCACAGCATTCATAAGGTTTCTCTCCTGTGTGGCTCCTCTGATGTATAACAAGGGTTGAGCTGTGAGGGAAGGTTTTCCCACACTCACAGCATTCATAAGGTTTCTCTCCTGTGTGGATCCTCTGATGGCAAATAAGGGATGAGCTCCAAGCGAAGGTTTTCCCGCACTCACAGCATTTATAGGGTTTCTCTCCTGTGTGGCTCCTCTGATGTGCAATAAGGTGTGAGCTCCGAGCGAAGGTTTTCCCGCACTCACGGCATTTATAGGGTTTCTCTCCGGTGTGGATCCTCTGATGTGCAATAAGGGTTGAGCTCCAAGCGAAGGTTTTCCCACACTCGCGGCATTCATGGGGTCTCACTCGGGTGTGGATTCTCTGATGGTGTGAGCGCCTCCTGAACTTTTTCCCACACTCAAAGCCCGTGTTATTTCTCTCTCCCGTCAGGATTCTCTGCTGCACCGTGGTTTCCTTGAGGCCTTTGTGAGTTCCCCGATAATTAACAGATATTCCAACTTTCTGCGCTGGCTGGTTTCCCTGCCACTTCTCTGGCCTGTGCTGCCCCTGAGAGCCTTTTCCCTGCTCACAACTCCTGGACACATGCTCTTTGCATCTTTGCAACAATGCTCCATGCGCTTCCACTTGCTCCTCTTCCTGCTGAGGATTCTGCTCCATGGTCTCGCTCACCATCCCCTCACCTGCTGGGACAGAGAAAGGAAAACCTCAGAGACCGGAAAGGAAAAGGGAAGAGCAAACCAAGAGAATAGCTGGAGATGGAAAAAAATCAGGGACTGAATTTCCCCAAACTCTTCCCCAAAGTGGCGAGAGGAGGGGATCAATTCTGCATCCAGTTCCCATCCAAACACTCAGGGAAAAGGAAGTTCAGGGAGGAAACTACTGCCAGGAGTTAGTCAGGATGGATAGGAAGCCATGAACAGTATCTGCCCTGAGGATATGACACCTGCTGGGGACCATCCTGAACCCAGAGACCTCACAAGGTCTTTGTTGGGAATCCCAGCTGTTTCTTTCAAGCACTGAGTAGGTTTAATGATCCCTCACCCATGCAGCTGCCTAGCAGGATCTCGCTTTCCTCTGAGCCCTGGAGAGCTGGGGCCCACGGCTCTTCCCCTCGTTCCAGCTGGGAGATGACATCAGGTTTGGAAACTGGAAACCCTGCTCAGAGGAAAGAAGACCAATGAGATCAGGTAACACACAAAAGAAGTTACTCAATTTGTGCATTAACGATGGTTCTTTGAGATGTCTCCCCCTATGGGTGCTCCATTGTAGGTGCTATCACATTAAAAACAGCTGTGTAGACCAGTGGCTTTCCACACTATTGTACCCCTTTCAGGAGTCTACATTCATTTTGGCAGTTTCATATGCACGGCTTTTTCAAAGCCTCCTTGATTTCATCTCTCTCTCTCTCTGTGTTGCCTTATCTCAGGGTATGTCTACACTGCCTGCTGGATTGGCGGGCAGCGATCGATCCAGCAGCGGTTGATTTATCGTGTCTAGTCTAGACATGATAAATCGACCCCCGAGCACTCTCCCGTCGACTGCTGTACTCCAGCTCGGTGAGAGGCGCAAGCAGAGTCGACGGGGGAGCGGCAGCAATCGACTCACCGCGGTGAAGGCATCACGGTAAGTCGATCTAAGTACGTCGACTTCAGCTATGTTATTCACGTAACTGAAGTTGCATAACTTAGATCAATCCCCACCTCCCAAGTGTAGACCAGGCCTCAGTCTTTTTGCCCTGAATAGCAGCAAACTGAAGCCCAGTCTGTTTGTACCCTAGTTCCTGTGTCCCAAAGTGCAATGCAGTTGTGTTCTCATGTTCTGCTTCCCTTGGACCCAGTCATTACACATTAACCTCCAGTCTTTGAGACTTCCACTGTCCAGTATGCTTCATTCATATGTGGACAGTTCTTGATAGTGTTTCCATGTAAATGGAGGCAGACCTATGTTACTTCAACAGGAATTACATCCCCATCCCAGAAGTGATATTCACTCCTTCAAACCCAGTGACTAACAAAGCAAATTGAGAGGGCAGCTGACCCATGCATATTTTTTATTTTAAAAAAATACAAAATAAAGCCCCCATTCTCCAGTGGGAGACAAGGTCAAAGTGAAGGGCTAGGATAATGAATCATAAAATCACAGAAATACATGGGGTAAAAGGACCTCAAGTTGTCAGCTAGTCCATCCTCCAGCCCTGAGGCAGGACCAAGTATACATAGACCATCTGTCTAACCTCTTCTTAAAAACCTCCAGCGACCAGCATTCCACAACCTCTCTTGGTAACGTATTCCTGTATTTATCTGTTCTCACAGTTGGAAAGTTTTTCCTAATATCCAACCTAAACATCTGTCAGGGTTCCCTCCCCACTCTAAACTCTAGCATACAGATGTGGGGACCCGCATGAAAGATCCCCTAAGCTTATTTCTACCAGCTTAGGTTAAAAACTTTCCCAAGGCACAAATCCTTCCTTGTCCTTGGATGGGTACTGCTGCCACCACCAAGTGAGTTAGACGAAGATTCAGGAAAAGGACCACTTGGAGTTCCAGTTTCCCCAAAATATCCCCCCAAGCTCCTTCACCCCCTTTCCTGGGGAGGCTTGAGAGTAACCAAGGTGAGCAACAAACAGCCCTTTGGGTTTTTAGGACACTAAAAACCAATCAGATTTTTAAAAACAAACTTTATTATAAAGAAAAAGTAAAAGAAGCACCTCTGTAAGATCAGGGTGGAAGGTAATTTTACAGGGCAGTCAGATTCAAAACACAGAGGATTCCGCTCTGGGCAAAACTTTAAAGTTACAAAAAACAGTGATAAATATCCCTCTTAGCACAGGGAAAATTCATAAGCTAAAACAAAAGATGCTCTAATGCATTTCCTTGCTATTACTTACTATTTCTGTACTTTTAGATGTACACAAATAGTAAGTACATTCAGTAGAAGCTGGATTACTTGCTTGGTTTCTCTCTTTGTCTTCCGAGAGAACAACAACAGCCCAAACAAAAACCTTTCCCCACAGATTTGAAAGTATCTTCTTTCCTTATTGGTCCTTTTGGTCAGATGCCAACCAGGTTATCTGAGCTTCTTAACCGTTTACAGGTGAAGGAGGGATTTTATGCTACCCTTACCTGTATGTTTATGACAACATCCCATACTGCAGAACAAGCTAGTTACTACTTCTCCCTACCCTAACCCTAAGCAGCAGAGGATAAGGGGAGATCAGATTTCAAGAAGACGACCACGGTCAGTGGTGTCAGACAGCTAACAGATCGAGGAGGAGGCGGAGGATGGAGTGCTGGTTCTGAGCTTTGCCTAAGGACAGGTCATTAGAGACTTCAGCAAAAGCAGTCTCAGTGAAGTGCTACAATTTCTGACTGTCAGAGAGTGTGGGGGAGTGAGGGCTCTGCACCCCCTACTTCCTGCGATTCACCGGGACTCTCAGCCAGCCAGTAAAACAGAAGGTTTATTAGACAACAGGAACACAGTCCAAACCAGAGCTTGTAGGTACAGACAACAGAACCCGCTCAGTCAAGTCCATATGGGGGCGGGGGGGGAGGGGGCAGGGAGCTTAGACCCCAGCCCTGGGGCTCTCCCCCAGTTTCCCCAGCCAGCTCCAAACTGAAACTCCCCAGTCCCTCCCCTGCCCTTTGTCTCTTTCCCAGGCCAGGAGGTCACCTGATCTCTTTGGTCTCCAACACCTTCATTTTGCACCTTTGCAGAGGAGGGACCCAGGCCATCAGTTGCCAGGAGACAGGGTGTCGGCCATTCTCTGTGCAGACAGCATCACACTGTCCCTCTTGGACTCTGCAACAATCATAGCCCCTTATCCCACCACCAGATACTTAAGAAATGCATAGGGGAAACTGCGGCACCCACACAGTATTCAGTGAAAACATTATGAATATTCCCACTTCGTCACACTGATTCCCTGAATCCTTCCCTTTCTACCCCCCACCAAACCCTCCTGTGATGGGTTGGGTCACAGAGACCCCCTTGGGACTGTGACCTGAGGTGCTGGAACTACCTCTGAGCCCATAGCTCTGTCAGTTAGCGATGTGAAAAATCACATCCCTACCGGACATAAATTGCAGCAAAAACTGTAGTGTCAACACAGTTACAGTGGCAAAAAAGTCCATTAAAAAGAAAATCAATTAAATTCAACGCCCATAAAGTACATTAAGCAGAGTTAAGGTTGCCCAGTGCTGCCTCGTGCCCTTCCAGCATGTGGACGGTGGTGAAAAATAAAGCCTCTGAAAACCAGGAAATGAAGAATTAAATTACACACCACTCCTGCAATGCAACCTTAACTCTGCCCTTACTGACCTATTCCCAGTGAGATTTGCAAGCTCCAGGGTTAGGGGGTAAGGATGGTGCAAAGGTTAACAAACTACCCAAGGTAGGGGCGAATTTTACATCTCTTGAAGTCTTCAAGTCAGGACAGGATGCCTTTCTGGAAGATCTTTTCATCAAACTCAAGGCATTCAGCACACTACAAAGGTAACTGGATGAAACTCCATGGCCCGTATTACACAGGAGGTCAGACTAGATAACCTAATAGTCTCCCCTGGCCTTAAAATTTATTTATTGACAGAAGGAAGGACTAAGCACATTCCGTTGTGTGTTTTATGTTCCTCAGATTTGAATACCAGCATTTATCCGCAGGCACTCCAGCAGTGTGCACTGGGCCAGATGTAGCTTTAAATGAACTGTGGAGGGACTAGTTGGAGCAGCCTGGCAGAGCTGTGACACGAAGAGAGGCGCACGTGAAACTCGAAGGAACAGGTATTCCCTATTTCAGTGCTGAGTGGTGTAGGCAGCGTCAATAAAGGCGCACAAGGGTGTGTTCTTGCCACAAGGATTGTCAGCAGGCTGGTGTCATACGTGCTTGGGGTCTCCGGGGCTCAGTGAGGGGTAAGTGAAGGCAACAACTAAGACGGAATCCTCATTGGAAGGGTAAAGGGGTGGTGACATTATGAAAGTCTGAGATGGATTGTGAGCAGTAGACTCAGTGTCTTAGCGCAGGCCAGGGGTAGGTAGCTTCTGATCCCTACAATGGACCTAACCCCAAGTTTTGCCTTAGCAAAGAGGAGGTGTTAGTGTTTGCGCTATCCAGTGCCTGTGCTCTGTTCCCAAAGTGTTCTGTAGCAGGGAGCGTAGAGTGCTAGTCTATGTGTCATTGGCTTGTCGGGGTGTCGCTGAAACAGGGCAAAGTTGAGAGTGCACTGTGGGGTGTTGTGAACCTTAACTCTTCGTTTCCCCTTCTAAGAACCGAGGGGACAGGAATCCTTACCCAGCGAGGTCACGTTCTCATAGTTCTCCTGCATGACGTCTCCGTAGAGGGCTCTCTGAGCAGGGTCCAGCAGAGCCCACTCTTCCTTGGTGAAAAACACAGCCACCTCCTCGAAAGTCACCAGCCCCTGAAAGAGCAAGAGCCCTCCACTCTGCACCTGCTGCCCAGTGACAACCCCACCATTCACAGGGGAGGAGGGCCAATTACATGGAAGCTCTGGGAGACAGGCAGGATCCGTCCCGCTCCCCATCAGAGCAGCCAGGAGGCATCAGGGTGAGAGGAGAAAGAGAGAGAGCCCCTCACCCCTTCTAGCAGACAGAGATGGCAGGGGTCTTCACATTCAACACTCACCTACCAGCCAGAAGCTGATACAGGAGATGGAGCCCGCAGCAGGGTCCAGGGACAGCCCCCTGGTAGGAATCCCAACACCCTCCCCAGTGTCAGCAGTTGGATGTGAAGGGATGGGGTGTCTTCCCTGGGCCTCACTGGGGGTTGCCCTCTGGCTAGTAGGTTCAGACTCCAGTATTGGAGGCTGGTACGTTTCTCCAGCCCAGTCCAGGGGGGTTGTTTCCTGCTCGACAAATTAGGGAATTTCCACCCACAAATCCCATGGGTCTGTTAAAATCTAGGCCCCACCGTAAACAAATCCCAGCAGGTTTGTCACACCCTGTCCCCCTCCCTTTCTCCATCCTGTGTATTTCCTGCCCCCTCCCACCTCCTGACCACCCCCAGAAGCACCCACCTCCTATGTCTTTACTGCCCTTCTCCCGCCAACAGGAGCCCACCAGCAACTCCCCTATAATCCCTACCAGAACTGGCTCCACGGCAGCCATTTCCCTTCCCTGGTCCCTGGAAGTATGGTATGTAACGCTGCAGCCTGTCAGGGCAAGAAGGGGACTTGTCAAAACAGGACAGTAACGTCACATGACAATTCCCCCCGACTCTTTCCTCGCAGACAGATGTTCTTGACTCTGTCATGCAAATAACAGAAACATTAAAAACACAATTAGTAATGGGGGGACGGGAGGGGAGACATGGGACTTTGAATTCCTTTTCTAACAGGTGTCTCGGTAGTTAAACAAACACAAAGTGTCCAATAAGTTCTTGGAATGTGTTGGGGACACCTGTTTGCTTCAGAAGATGGAAGTAGTAACCAGGGAGACAGGCATTTAAGGGTTGATGCTGACTAACTGGCAGGAGTTAGTTAGGAAATGGAAGGTGGAAAGCAATATGGGCGAAAGTGTTCATGAAATGATGATTTTGTGATTCTAAGGCTGGTCCACACTAACCTCCCACTTCGAACTAAGGTACGCAAATTCAGCTACGTTAATAACGTAGCTGAATTCGAAGTACCTTAGTTCGAACTTACTGCGGGTCCAGACGCGGCAGGCAGGCTCCCCCGTCGATGCCGTGTACTCCTCTCGCCGAGCTGGAGTACCGGCATTGTAGGACTGATGAATGAAATTGTTTTTAATTGTTTACTTTATTAATGTAACTTCATAAGTAAAAGTTTTATGAATGAAACAATATTCATTCATAAAACCGGTTACCCCAATAACTGGCTAATTAACAATTAAGATGCTTGTTAAGAGCCATAGCTGTTCAGTCAGCTGCCTTTGTAAGTTTCACTATCAATCCAATTCCTGCTTAAATCACTGAGACTTGCACTGTTTCAGTATTGTAACTTCTGTTCACCATTTATTACACTTGCCTACAGTGTAACTTCTGTTCACTGTTTGCCATCCATTATACTTGTCTATATTGTAACTTCTGTTCACTGTTTGCCATATTGTAATTCAAACCCCATTTTAAAACGCTTACTCCATTTTGTAAGGGCTTGCTGCAACCTTCATTTTTGCAAACACTGCTGTAATCTTATTAGTTTAGTTTAGATGTGTGAATGAGGTATGTATGGATGGTGGAATCAACCTCCAGCCCCAGCCTGTCCTGATTAAATAAAGTTCAAACACCAACAGCTGAAGATGCAGACAAGAGCCCTAACAAAGTAAAAAGAATCCACCCTAAAAAGAAAAGGTACAATGGAAGGAAGATCAAAGCCCGGTCTAAGGCTGAAAGTCATGTCTGCAATTGACGGGTGATCAATCACCAAACCTGAAGGCAGCGTGACACAGCAAGACCTATAGACTCTGGATTCAAACTAAAGCCTACAAAAAGGATGGGTGTGATGGAAAACTTTGGAGGAGGGTAACATTCTGCTGCCAACATGAAAGGGCATCGGTGCATGCCCAACAGAGACCCAGTTCATCCTTGTGCCCGGCTTTCCTGGCCAGTTAGCCGCCACAAGCTACGAACCCAAGCTGCAAACTCAAGCCACAGACTCAAGCAGGACTGGTAACTATGCAGCAGCTGCAGAACATCTGATGGATGTGTGTGTGTGTGTGTGTATAGGTATTAGGTATAATGTGTGTGTATAAGGATTAAGATATTAGTTATTGGTCATAAATCAAATTGTTATCATAATAAATGTGGCATCTTTATCTTGTCCCCTTTAATAAGATCCTGCTAGTTTTTATTGGTATAACAGCGTCGACAGCGAGCACTTCCGGGATCGATCCCAGAAGATCGATTGCTTAGCGCCGGACCCGGAGGTAAGTGTAGACCTACCTTAAGAGAAGGAAGGCATTAGAGCAGGAAAATAAGGACAATGGACTTCAAAAAGGCAGACTTCAACAAACTCTGAAAACTGGTATGTGAGTGTGCCATTTCACTCCATATTCTTTATGAAAATATGCTTATGACATGAATATGAGATAACTGAGATGTACTTTGTGCAAGATGGGTCTTGTAAGATGTAATTGGAAAAAGGTTATAGATTCATAGATTCTAGACTGGAAGGGAACTAGAGAGGTCATTGAGTCCAGTCCCCTGGCCTCATGGAAGGACCAAATACTGTCTAGACCATTGGTCCCCAACCTTTTTTGTCTGGTGGGCACCAAAAAAAAAAAAAGCTGAGTGCTGCCCAGCAGAGCAAAAAAAACGGGCACCACGTTGGGGACCCCTGGTCTAGACCCTCCCAGATAGACATTTATCTAACCTACTCTTAAATATCTCCAGAGATGGAGATTCCACAACCTCCCTAGGCAATTTATTCCAGTGTTTAACCACCCTGACAGTTAGGAACTTTTTCCTTGCTGCAGTTTAAGCCCATTGCTTCTTGTTTTATCCTTAGAGGCTAAGATAAACAAGTTTTCTCCCTCCTCCTTATGACACCCTTTTAGATACTTGAAAACTGCCATCATGTCCCCTCTCAGTCTTCTCTTTTCCAAACTAAACAAATCCAATTCTTTCAGCCTTCCTTCATAGGTCATGTTCTCTAGACCTTTAATCATTCTTGTTGCTCTTCTCTGGACCCTCTCCAATTTCTCCACATCTTTCTTGAAATGCGGTGCCCAGAACTGGACACAATACTCCAGCTGAGGCCTAATCAGCAGAGTAGAGCGGAATAATTACTTCTCGTGTCTTGTTTACAACACTCCTGCTAATACATCCCAGAATCATGTTTGCTTTTTTTTTCTCAACAGCATCACACTGCTGACTCTCATTTAGCTTGTGATCCACTATGACCCCCAAATCCCTTTCCACAGTACTCCTCCCTAGACAGTCATTTCCCATTTTGTATGTGTGCAACTGATTGTTCCTTCCTAAGTGGAGTACTTTACATTTGTCTTTAATAAATTTCATCCGATTTACTTCAGACCATTTTGTCCAGATCATTTTGAATTTTAATCCTATCTTCCAAACCCCTCCCTGCTTGGTATCATCCATGAACTTTATAAGTGTACTCTCTATGCCATTATCTAAATCATTGATTAAGATATTGAACAGAACCGGACCCAGAACTGATCCCGGTGGGACCCCACTCGATATGCCCTTCCAGCTTGACTGTAAACCTCAGAACTACTCTCTGGGGACAGTTTTCCAACCAGCTATGCATCCACTTAATGGTAGTTCCATCTCGGTTGTCTTTCTTTAGTTTGTTTATGAGAAGGTCATGCAAGACAGTATCAAAAGCCTTACTAAATTCAAGCTCTACCACATCTACCGCTTCCCCTCTATCCACAAGTTTGTTACCCTGTCAAAAAAAAAAAAAAAAAAAAAAAAGCTATTAGGGTGGTTTGACACAATTTGTTCCTGAGAAATCCATGCTGACTGTTACTTATCACCTTATTATCTTCTAGGAGTTTGCTAACTGATTGCTTAATTATTTGTTCCATTATCTTTCTGGGGAATTAAAATAAGCTGATTGGTCTGTAATTCCCCGGATTGCCCTTACTCTCCTTTTTATAGAAGGGCACTATATTTGCTCTTTTCCAGTCCTCTGGAATCTCTCCCATCTTCCATGACTTTTTGAAGATAATCGCTAATAGCTCAGATATCTAGGGTGCATTTCATCAGGCCCTGGAGACTTGAAGACATCTAACATAAGTAATTTTAACTTGTTCTTTCCCTATTTTAGCCTCTGACCCTACCTCATTTTCATTGGCATTCATTAAGTTAGATATCCAATTGCTACTAAACTTTTTGGTGAAAACTGAAACAAAAGTCATTTAGCATCTGCCATTTCCACATTTTCTGTTATTGTTCCCCCCCCCCCCATTGAGTACCATGAGCAGGTGGGGACAAAATCAGAAAGATTAACTCACAAAATAAGTTACACTAGCAAGGGACATAGGCAATAAGTAGGGTACTACTTAAATCATGGGGGGGAAGGGAATCATATGATTTTCAAGGGTTGGTCATGGCATAAATAGTGAACTTTGCAGATGTGTTATACACCTATACAATTTGCTATTTATGTGGTGAGTAACCCACAAAAAAGTGTGATTTCTCCACAGCATTTCTCACATCAGCGGCCCAGACCCAAAGGGTGGTTGCAAGCCCACTAGTGGGTCGCAGTATTGTCACCCTTACTCCTGAGTTGATGCTGGCAGCGGCACTGCCTAGAGCTGGGTGGCGAGAGAGCGGTGGATGCTGGCCAGTGCCCGGTTCTGAAGGCAGAGAAGTAGGGGTGACTTAGAATTGCCGCCCTTATTTCTATTCTGTGGTGGCGTTGCCTTTAGAGCGAGGCACCCAGCCAATAGCTGCCATTCTCCACTCTGCCTTCAGAGCCGGGCAGCCGGAGACCAGATTTCATGGTCTGTGACGCAAATTTCCACCCTCATTTTTCTGCCCCAATTTTCTACTCCCCAGCCCCACTTTGTGCCCTTGGTGGCTGCCCCACTCACCCCACCCATGTTATGGCCCTGTAGCTGCACCAAATTGTCTGGTTACCAAAAAAATTCACAGGCATAATGTAATAGTTGAGTGTTTATATTATGCCAGCAGATTTTTCTTAAACAAATAGGTCTGCTGTGGCTTTTCCAAATTACGGCAATTAATAAAGGTCCATTATTATTTTTCTGCAATTTTCCAAGTCTTCTTTGCATCTCAGCTGCAATTATTTGAAGATCATCCCGCGGTTCAGGTAGGGTCTTAATTATTATTATTAACCAAGAGGAGGAAGAAACAGAAACCACAATAGGGAAAGAACAGGTTAAAAATATGTAGATACATTATATATATTAATGTCAGCCACGAAATTAATTTTAGGGTGCTCAAGGAATTAGCTGAGGCAATCTTGGAACCATTAGCAATTATCTTTGAGAACGCCTGGAGAACGGTGAAGGCTGGAGAAGAGCAAACATAGTACCCATCTTTTAAAAGGGGAACAAAGAGGACTGGGAAATAAAATCAAGCCTACCTTAGATACCTGGAATGAACAAATTATTATACAATCAATTTGTAAGCACCTAGAGGATAGTAAGGTGATAAGTTATAGCCAGCATGGATTTGCAAAAACAAATAATGCCAAGTCATAGTGAACTAGGGAAATGTGGTGTACATGAAAGTGGTATAAAATGGGTGAAAATGTTGTTGGAAGGTGGTACTCAGACAGTAATCATTAGTGGCTCACTGTCCAACTGGGAGGATGTATACAATGGGGTGGCCAGGGGCCAGTCCTGGATCTGATATCGTCAATATTTTCACTAATTACTTGGATAATGGACTGGAGAGCATGCTGTCTAAATATGCAGATAACAGCAGCTGTGAGGGGCTGCAAGCACGTTGGAGGACAGGATTAGCATTCAAGGTAACATTTAAAAATTAGAGAAGTGGGCTGAATGAACATGATGAAATTCAATAAAGAGAAGTGCACACTACTAGGTTTAGGGAAGGAAAACCAAATGCACAACTACAAAGTGGGGAATAGCTGGTTAGGGGTAGAACTACTGAAAATGATCGGGGGCTATAGTGGATCACAAATTGAATCTGAGTCAATTGTGCAAAAACTTAATTAAGCACTGGAATAGATTAGCAAGAGAGGTGGTGGAATCCCCATCATTGGAGGTTTTTAAGAACAGGTTGGACAAACACTTCAGTGCTGGGACTAGATGTCCTCTCAGAGTTCATTCCAGCCCTACAGTACTATGATTCTATGCTGGGGAAATGTTTGGCCACTTTATTACAGCACTGACCGGCCCCTCCCACTAAACCACTGAGACATTTTGAAACCCTCCCAATAACTAAATCTGGGAACCAAATGGGAGAGAAGCGCAGAACAAAAGAAGTGACCCTGGGGGATTCCCCCTGACACTGTCCCAGGGCAGCACACTCCTACAGCAGAGGGGACAGGGAGAGTCAGGAACTGGCTTTTCTTCTTCCTGCACCTCACCTTGCTCACAGGAAAGTGAATCTGCCCAGGGATGCTGCAATAAGTGTGGGGGGGCCGGTCAGAGATCTGGGAATCTCTCTCCCCAGTTATTTCTCCCACTGCTCTCTCTCTCTCATTTTTCTCCTTGTGTCTCCCTTCCCCCGTCTCTCCCACTCTGCTGACAGACAATCCTGGGGGTTCGCTCTCCTATAGCTGGATCGGCTCCTGCAATTGCTAAGGGGAGGAGAGATGTGGGGTGAGGAGGGGCTGTTTGTGCAGTGTCACTTTCATGCCCATCCCCAGTTCCCTGAGGTCTCTATCAACCACCTGGAGTCTCTGGCTCAGATGTTGGGGCGGGCAGAGCATTGGGTTGACCTATGGGGCTAATTACAGCTGGAGAAAATCCTCACCTTGGCTGGACGCAGAGGAAGCTTTACTCATGGTCACTCCCCAGCCCCGATCCCGCTGGGGGAGCAGCAGCTGCTCAGCCTGGGCTCTCAGATCACAATGGGGGCAGCAGTGTCTGAACCAGGAAGCTCAACCTCAATATCCTGAGGCAGAGAAAGCGAGAAACTGAGTCACTTTCCCCCCTTTAGCAACAACTGAAACTCCCTCCCAACAGGGACACACCCTGATCTTATCTGCCCCCCCATGTTAATTTTGGAGTCACTCCCTGTTCTGCCTTGCAGTGACTCTGGATTAACATGCGTCTCAGCGTGTAGCCCTAAGGATTAATCTGCTTGCTTGCATAGATATATCTTTTCTTATAAGTTTAAGTATTTGATGTACTGTAATAGGTTTATAGATTTATATTAAAAATTAAATTTGGCTGTAATGCAAGAGACCTCAGGCCAAACCAAAACCTGTATGTTAAATAGGGTTACCATACGTCCGGTTTTTCCCGGACATGTCCGGTTTTTCGGCAATCAAACCCCCATCCGGGGGGAATTGCCAAAAAGCCGAACATGTCCGGGAAAAATACCGGTCGGGCACTTCCTCTCCCGCGGCTGCTCTGCTCCTCCCCTGACTCAGACTTCGGCTCTGTTTAAGAGCCAAGCTGCCCGAGCCAGCGCTACCGGCTTCGGGCAGCCCCCGTGCCTCCGGACCCTGCGCCGCCGGAGCAGAGCAGCTGAAGCCGGGGAGAAGTGCCCAGCCGGCGGCTGGGGTCCAGAGTCAAGGGGGCTGCCCGAAGCCGGTAGCGCTGGCTTGGGCAGCTTGGCTCTTAAACAGAGCCGAAGTCTGAGTCCGGGGAGGAGCAGAGCAGCTGGAGCCGGGGAGGAGAAGTGCCCGGCCGGGGGAGCAGGGTCCAGAGGCATGGGGGCTGCCCGAAGCCCGAGTGCTACCGGCTTCATGGTTTGCCGGGCAGCCTCCAGACCCTGCGCCCCTGTCTGGGCGCTTCCCCTCCTGGGCTCCAGCTGTGCTGGGGAAGTGCCGGCCGGGGGCGCAGGGTCTGGAGGCTGCCCGCCAAACCATAAAGCCGGTAGCGCTCGGGCAGCCCTTTTCGCGTGGCTGGGAGGGAGGAGGGGGAATTAGGGCGGGGACTTTGGGGAAGGGGCGGGGAAAGGGTGGAATTGGGGTGGGGCCGGGGTGGGAAAGAGGCGGGGCCAGGGCCCGTGGAGTGTCCTCATTTTTTTATTTTTTAAATATGGTATAACCCTAATGTTAAAGCTAAGGCAAAGTTAGCATATCTATATTGGGATCTTATACCCAGAAAAGTAAGGTTGACCTTCATCTTGTTACCCAAATAGATAAAGGACCCCGGCCTATGTCTAAGATCTTTACCTAGACCAATAGACAACGAAGAATGGCATAGGAGGGGTTTCAAAGTTGTACCCACAGGTACACACATACCTGTCATCGATACGCACATACATATTAGCCTATGGGGTAAGTGTAGCCTAACATTTCTGTGGGGGAGGAATGAAATTTGGGCATAAGAGGAAGGATTTCCGGCACTTAGGTCATATAAAAGAGCTTCAATCATCATCTATTCTAGATCTCTTCATCTTCAACTAGCCAGGAGACTCGAGGAGTGTGTGACAGGAATTCCAGGCATCCTTAGATCTCTAGAAATCTCACCCGAGGCATAAGTAAATGGTTAAAATTACAGAGACTTACAAATAGTGTGTTTCACCCACTCTTTCTTAAGAAAACAGAAAACTAATTTCCTGTGACTGCAGCTTGGCAGCAGTCCCAGTATTTCCAGTTTTGTATTGTGGTTTTGACTTAGAAGTTTAATTTTAAGGTTTTTGAATATAATACTGCAAGATTAAATAATATTGCTTTATAATATTACTTTTAAGTAATAGTGTTATTGTTAAAGTGGTATGCGCATCTAAGGGGTTTTGTAAAGGTTGAAGTTATAACGAATGGTACCGATAAGACATTAGCCGTAGCACTGGATCTGATGACCCAGACTAGTGGTGGTGGGGGAGCTGACAAATCTAGGTATTAATTGCTGCCAAAAGGCCGCAATAGTTCAGAACTTGAACAGTTCAAGATACCTTATCTCAGTCCCCTTAACTCTCCATCTGCCTCAGTATTTCCCAGTATTTGGCAGGTCCCGACAGAGGGAAAAGACCTCTCGAGTAGCTACGAGCCATCGAGGGAAGAGAGGGAACATACCCCCATCCCTCTATTATTTACTTGGGACTTATTGAACGAAGTGTAGAAACCGGTTAGGGGTGTTATTTCCTGTTGTTTCTGTGAAGGGACACCTTCAGTTTCAGAGTAAAACAACAGAGTATTCATTCTAGTTGATTGAAGAAGCTAGTGAAGTTATATAATTGAAATGAGTTCTATATTTCTTGTTAGGAGTGGAGTAAAGGCAAGAGTGGAGTCTGTTGGAGTTGCCCACAGTCTGGCTTTAGAAAACTTTGCCAGAAAATATATTCAGGAACATAGAGGAGATTTAGAACAGCTGAGAAATAGCGAGATGATTTCTGAGCATGGTAACCCACGGGGTTTTGTAAGTGAGGTATTTGATGTAGAAACAGAGCTGAAAAAGAAAAAGGGCTAAACAGGGAAGAGATGTTGAATGCCTGCTTGTGGCTTGAAATTTGCTGGGAAAGAAATTGAATAAAAAAGTAGGGTTACTCAGGGAAGCCCAGCAAACTTTGGATGCCAGCTTAAAACCGCTGGAGGGCTCTAGATCAGATCGTGGTCAGCTGTTGGACAGAATTAGAGAATTAGAAAAGAGAGAAGATGTGTCAGAGGAGGATAAAGAATTGATTCCCATCCCTATTGGCACGGTGGAACCGACGGAGGTAGAAAAACCTGCAGGGCCAACTACTAGAAGTAGGGCAAGAGAATTAGCTCAGGCTGATACAGTACCTTTAGGAGCGGAGTTGGAGATTGAGTCTGAAGAGCCACGGGGAGAGTCAGAAGAGGAAGTTAGCAGTGCAGAAGATACCGGCAGTTTGCAGATAGGAAAAGGAATTCCCAGGGTGGCACCACAGGAGGTGGAGCTGAGTGCCCTAGAAAAGGCAGCTAGTGATGTAAAGGAGGAGTTGAGCAAAGCAAAAGGGGAGGAAATATCTTCTCCCCTGTTAGTGTCCGTCTCTGATAGTCAAGAGGCAGTGCCTTTAGAGACTGTCATTGTTCAGGGACTAGAAGATGCAGTGTCACAAGTGACACGAGTAGCTAGTGCATGTGATGAATCTGTAAGTTACAACAACCAAGGAATAGAATTCCTGCTTCTCCACCCAATATTACATTAGCACCATATAGAGTACAAGATCCAGCCCCTTTGGGTGGATATTTATTGGGATTTGGGCAAACAACATTGCCTAGAGCCCGTGGACTCTCTACACCTTGGTATATGCTGGTATCACCTAGTGTACCAGTAGAACACCCTACTACACCACACCTTAGCAGACCAAGAGATGTCCTGCATCAGTGTAGCCTATAGGACTAACCTGCTTGCTTGCATATATATGTATCTTTTTTATAGTTTAAGTATTTGGTTTATTGTAATAGGTTTATAGATTTATATTAAAGTAAGTTTGGCTGTAATGCAAGAGACCCACAGGCCACATCCTGTATGTTAAGATAAATGTGCTAACTTTGCCTTAGCTTAAGACTTTTACCCAGGAAAGTAAGGTTGACCTTCATCTTGTTACCCAAATAGATAAAGCACCCATCCCTACGTCTAAGACCTTTACCTAGACCAATAGACAATGAAGAATGGAATAGGGAGGTTTCAATGTTGTACCCACAGACTTAACAAGTACACCACAAGAGACTGATGTGCATACATACCTGTCATCAATACACACATACATATTAGCCTATGGGGTAAGTGACCCTAACATTTCTGTGGGGGAGGAATGACATTTGGGCATAAGAGGAAGGATTTCCGGCACTTGCCCTATAAAAGAGGTGACCCACCTTGCTAGAGCTCTCTCTCCACTCTTACTTACTCCGCTCTATCGTTTCTATTCTTACTTCTTCTATTTCTACACTATCTTTATATCAATTCTATCTATCTACGATGACTGCTATTATTAGTAGGCTGTACTTGTTCTTCTTAAACTTTAAGTTTCAAGGGAACTAGGCTAAGCTTGGCTGCCTTAAGTTTTATTCTTAAACTTAAAATCGAAACCTAATAAAACTAAGTTAGTCAAGTAAACCCTAATTTAGTTTTGATAGCTCCTAGCATTAGATTTCCTCTAAGCACTGCATCCCTCACTCAAGAATTGAGAAACCTGGAACTGCAAGGCTGGTCCTGTGTCGCTTACCCCCAGGTTATCGAGGAAGGGTGTGAGTATATTAACCAAAGCTTTGTTGCATATACTACTATATTATCATATGTATCTTTTGAATAGCAGTAATGCAATTGTAACTTTGTAACTCTGGGTATTTTACCATTGACTTACTATTTCACTGATTTTAATAAAAAGTCAGTAAGGCTATATCTGTCTCAGTGTCATACCCTCGAGGATCCTTTGTAAATTCTGTGGAGCCTGAATCAGGACAAGAACTTTTATCTTCTGATCAAACAGATTGGCGAGCCTAAAACCCATACTAATTAATATTATTTAATAATATCAATAATAATTAATCATTAAGTAAAAAGTAAATGAATAAATTAAATTCACATATTAACCAAATTAATATTATCAGTACACCCTAAATCAGGCTACAGGCTGGCGAGCCAGAGCCAGGAGTCTCGAGGCGTGTGTGACAGGAATTGTCAGGGATTCCAGGCATCCTTCGATCCCTGAGAATCTCACTTGAGACATAAGTAAATGATTAAAGTTACAGAGAGTTAGAGATTGTGTGTCTTACTCACTCTTAAGAACACAGGAACCTGATTTCCTGTGGCTGCGGCTTGGCAGCAGTCCCAGTATTTCTGGTTCTGTGTTGTGGTTTAATTTAAAGTTTTAACTTATAAGTTTTGAATTTAATCTTGCAAGATAAAGTAATGATATTATTTAAAGTAATAGTGATGTTATTTAAAAAGTAATACGTGCGTTTAAGGGGCTTTGTTGGAGGTGGAAGTTGTAACGAATGGCATCGATAAGATATAAGCAGTAGCATCGGGCCCGATGACCCACACTAAGTGGTGGTGGGGGAGTTGATAAATATATGTATTAATTGTCGCCAAGAGGCCGCAATAACTCAGAACTTGTATAAGTTCTTCAGTCCCCCAACTCTCCCAGGCTGCACCTCTGATCCGTCTGCCTCAGTTCCCCAGCTGTTTGGCAGGTCCCAACAGAGGGAAAAGACCTCTCGATCAGCTACAAGCCATTGAGGGAAGAGAGGGAAATGCACCCCCACCCCTATATCATTTACTTGGGACTTATTGAACTATGTAGAAAACCGGTTTGGGGTATTATTTCCTGTTGTTTCTGTGAAGGGACGCCTTCAGTTACAGAGTAAAGCAACAAAGTATTCATTATAGTTTATTACAAAAGCTAGTGAAGTGTTAGAATTCAAATGAGTTCTATGTTATGTGTTAAGATGAGTGGAGTAAGGGCAAGAGTAGAGTCTGTTGGAGTTGCCCACAGTCTGGCTTTAGAAAACTTAGTCAGAAAATACATTCAGGAACATGGAGGAGGTTTAGAATAGCTAAGGAATAGCGAGTTGATATCTAAGCATTGTAAACCATGGGGTTTTGTAAATGATGTATTTAGCCTTCCTTTTTTTTTCTGCTTCGTTTCTATATCAAACTGATGAAGAAAATAGCTGTTAAATGTCTGCTCGTAGCTTATAGTTCACTGGGAAAGAGATTAAATAAAAAAATTACAGTTACTCAGGAAAGCCCAGCAAACTTTGGATGCCAGCTTAAAATCACTGGACAGCTATGAATCAGACCGTGGTCGGCTGTTAAAAAGAATTAGAGAGTTTTTTTTTTTTTTTTTAAAGATGTGTTAGGGGAGAATAAAGAATTGGTTCCCGTCTCTATTGGCATGGTGGAACCGCTGGAGACCGAAAAATCTGCAGAGCCAATTACTAGAAATAGGGTGAGAGAGTTAGCTCAGACTGACACAGTACCTTTAGAAGCGGAATTGGAGATTAAGCCTGAGAAGCCACAGGGAGAGTCAAAAGAGGAAGTTAGCAGTGCAGAAGCTACCAGCAGTCTGCAGGTAGGAAACGAAATCTCAGGGTGGCACCACAGAAGGCGGAGTTGAGTGTCATCATAGAGGAAGCAACTAGTGATGTAAAGGGGGAGGAAATATCCTCTCCTCTGTTAGTGTCCGCCCCGATAGTAAAAACGGAGTGCCTTTAGAAACAGTAATTGTTCAGGGACTAGAAGATGCGGTGTCATAAGTGACTCGAGAAGCTAGTGCCTGTGAGGTAGTAATCTCTAGGTTACAACAGAGAGAGATACCACAACCCAGGATGCATTGGCACCATATAAAGTAGGAGATCCTGCCCCTTTGCCCAAATGCCAATAAATGTTCACCCAATCATCCACATTGCCTAGGTCCCTAGAATTTTGTGAACCCTCTACACCCCTTTGGTGTATGCTGGTATTGTACGGGGAGACTTTGGCAAACCAGTAAAGTGCCTGAAACCACTATGGCTTATTGTTAAAGGCGGCCTAGTCAGCAAGCTGTAAATTGGCCATTCAGCAGTCTCAGCAGTTTTGGGTGCCTCAGAAAGGGCAGATTGACCCCGCATCCTTCCTGATAAGAATTGTGTTGAAGTTGCTGATACATGCATTTTAAAAGAGCAGGATGTGCCACAGGAATGTCTATTGGGGTCTCAAGGCTGCAAACTCTGGAAAAACCCACACCCAGTTAATCAATAATCAGAAGGAGCTTCTTGCTTGCCCATTGGAACTGTTTGCTTAACAAGTTTTCTTTAAGGGACATGTCATTCTATTACTAATGTATAAATAAGGGGGAAAAGTTTGAGATAGTTGGACTCTTTTTGGACTCTCCCTCTGGATACATCTTGCGGTCCCCACCGGCAGACGGAAGATTTGGCCACCGGAAGCCTGCTGCTGTATCACTCGAGAGCCACACTCAGCTTTGGTAATTATCAAGGGTTGGAGGTGTTTTATTAACCTGTTGCGGACGTGTGTAAGTGCTTGAGATTAACTAAAGTTTAGCTTTAAGTGAAAGCACTTTTGTGTTGTCCTGTTTGTACCAGCCATCTGTCGGTCGGTCGGCCGTGTCTCCCCTGATTTATTTCCTGACACCACCTTGCACAGAGTAAAAGTTACCAAGAGCTTTGGGTTGAAACAACCCCGGGTAACAGGTGCAGGTCGTCCCTTTCTAGCTTGTCTTGGGCCGTTGGCACTTGGTGGGCAATGAGACCACCCACTTCTGAGGGAATGGAGGTCTCTCCTTTACAGCGCTTTTCGCTCTGGCCCATTGGAACACCCCTGGCTTAAGGACCATCCTGTAAGGAGGGCTTGGGTCTCCTTTGCCATGCAAATTAAGCCACAGGTCACTTTGACACTCCCGGCAAAATGACTGCCCTGTAACCAGGGTGTAAGGTCTTATCCCTCGCACGCTTAAACCAGGGGAGCCTTTTCATGCCTCTGGCTGAGCGACTTCTCCCCCACCCCCCACCCCTTGAGAAAGGTTGAGCTTCTGTTTCTCTTAGTCACAGTAAATTCCCACAGAATGATTTCTACCTGGCTTTTTTGAGATTTGAAGTGAAATCTTACTGGGGACCTATCCCGGTCAGATGGCACATGGTGTGGCGAAGGGGCGGCTGTAAGGGGATGGCGGAGGCCATGGAAAATGTGCCCCTTTCCTCAAAAAAGCCAAGAAATGGCCCAACCAAGCAAACGTCACAAAGTCTGGAAATGAACAGGTGAGGTGGGGGGCTCCTTTCAGACTCTCACTTCCGCAGAATCCTTCCTCAAGTCCTTTTGCCCTGCCCAATTTACACAGCTCAACCAACCACAACTTTCACCCTTTGTTTTCTTGTGCACAAGAAAGAACACTGTCGGACTGATGAGTGTCAACTGTAGAGATTCGGACAGCTCCGTAAGTTGTGTCCGAATTCCAGGCCTTGTGTCTCTTTGATGATAGACAGAGGAGATTCCTAAGGCTATATTTGAAGGGATTGAGGTGGCGGTCCTTTCTGAAATGTGTTGATGCTCATATGTTGTAGGTAGATGCGGTGGTATTCAGAGCTGGCACGTGGGTGCATCTAACTCTACTAACAGGACCGTGTCACAAGTAAGAGGGGTCTTTTCTGGTAAAGGTAGGGGGCACAAAGTTGTCATTTTCTTAGTGGGGTAGGAGGTAAGTCGGGAAGAGTGTTGCTGAGGGATGGAGGATTGATTGGAAAGGGGAGACTCAGCAGGATCCATCCCTTACCTGTTCATTTCCAGATCTTTTCACATTGGGACCTTTTCCCCCCTTGTGTAAAGGAGGAGTATTTTACTAAAGAAAGGGTGACCGCCCTGTAATCAAGGTTCAGGTCTCTTTCCCTTTTCTTATCTCTGCATCCGCCCTCTTAATGCCAAGGTCGAAAGTGAGCTCTCTCTAATTAGGGTGTGGGTCTTTCCCTGCCTTTCACAAGTTAACACTGCCATTTGGAAGGTAGTTCTAGAAACCAGCCTCTTGAGAGGGTTCAGGGTTTGTCCTACTAACTGTCCCGTGTCCTCCTCACTCACGCACTCAGCCAAGTCAAAGCCCGCGTCCTCGGCATCCACCTGGACCCGCCTTCTGCCGCAAGCTCTCCTGCTCTCTGCCAGAGATCAGTGCCGAAAAGTAGGAATTAGGGTAATTTCCGGCAGGGCCAACTACATTGCCTATTTAATCTGAATGTACCTTGTACTCGTGCTCTCTACTGAGCCACACCTAACCCGCTTCACCTCTCTCTTTCTAGCAACTCAAAGGACAAAATGGACAAGACGACACAAGCACCAAAGAAACTGCAGGAAAAGGGAAGAAAAAGCCACGGCCAAAGGCTGCAAACACCACACCCCTGTACCGAGGGCTCGGGTTCGACACTTCTCCGCACAGGCTTAATCCTCCTCTCTGCATTGGCCCTCTTCACACCAGAGTCGAAAGTGAACTCCCTCTAACTAGGGTGTGGGTCTTTCCCTGCCTTTCACAAGATAGCACTGCCATTTTGAAGGTAGTTCTAGAAACCAGCTTCTTGAGAGGGTTCCCCCCCAGGAAAAGGGGGAAAAACAAATCTGTTACCATTTCAGTCGGCAACGTCTCGTAGGCTCTTCTTTTCACCTCTCTTGCACAGAGTGGCTCTGCCCTCCACCCTCTTCCCATTACACCTTTAGCATTTCACCCAGAAAGCACCCTTTGTAACGGCACCCGACAGTCACATCAGACTCTGGCCCCTCCCCAGCCTTAATACCCCACAGCCCCATACCCAACGAGGAAGCACACAGCCTGGTGAAGAATACTACAGTGAGTACAGATGAGGAATTGAAAGCACTGACCTCTTTCTCACAGCCTTTTAAGCGGAAGGCAGAAAGCTGAGGACTGTTCATTTCTGCTTAGGAGAATGTCCAAGCTGATCAGGTCTACGTCTGCCAGTTTCTCCTCCAGCTGGGGCTCCTGGACAATTCCTCTGCAAGTGCAGCTGCAAAAGCCAAGCATGAGCCATCACTACACAAAGCTCTGTTGGTGCTTGAAATCTTGGTCTCATCCCTGCCTCCCTCTCCCATCCCATCTACATTGGCCCCACTTGATGAACAGAGACCGAGTAAACACAGACAATCATCGCTCCACTTTAGAGCCAACTGCCACACATGATTTTCATCTGCTCCTACTTCTCAATGGCTTCCAAAACCTAACCTGTAGGGATGCACCCCTAGCACCCCTGCCTGTGTCCAACGAAGGGAGACAGCACAAGGAAAGGCAAGGACAGACACAGAGAGAGAGATGGTGTGTGTTGGCCAACGTACTAGAGAGAGAGAAAAAGGTGGGAGGAAGGCAAGCAATTCACCACCTGGAGTCATCCTCCTGGATCTAACCTGTTGCAGAGGACACACCGGTCCTGGCCAGAGAAATGAGCAGCCCCTGGAAATGGGGACCTTGTCTCCCTCAAAACCAGAACTAGTCAGGAACCTTTTCTTCCAACCTAGCCCTAGCTAACGGGGTATCCCTACTAAGAGCAAGATGGGCCATGAGCAGAGCCCTCACCAAACCAAACATTTATCTCACTGAAAGTGGCGGTGCTTCTGCTCTCAGATGGATGGCTTTTGCGTCGCATCAACAACGCTCACAGTCTCGTCGCTCTCGCTTCCTTTCCATCGCATGAGGGCAGTAGACTCTGACGCGTGACTTCTTTTCCCTTGCTACTAAACCCAGCACAAGGAGGAAAAACACATAAGTTACCCTCTCAGTCAGCAATGTCGGGTAGGCTCTTCTTTTTGCCTCCCCCACACGGGGCTGCACCCTCAACCCTCTTCCCATTACACTACTAAAAGTAGAAAGTACCCCTTGCAATTACAGCCAAAATAGTCAGTCTGCACAGCAGACTCTGGTCAGAAATGCAAGGCTTTGGAGTCAAGTATCAGGGGGTAGCCGTGTTAGTCTGTATCTACAAAAACAACAAAGAGTCTGGTGGCACCTTAAAGACTAACAGATTTATTTGGGCATAAGCTTTCGTGAGTAAAAACCTCACTTCTTCGGATGCATAGAGTGAAAGCTACAGATGCAGGCATTATATACTGACACATGGAGAGCAGGGAGTTCCTT